>NC_092643.1:35613792-35954554 GCF_039555335.1 Amphiura filiformis
CATGCATAATGGAATTATGATTATCAAGTAATTATATTGTTCGTTGCTTCTCTGCACCATGCACCCTCTACTCCCCATCCCGACCCCACCGCCAACACGACCCATCAAATGAAACTTTCAACAATCAGTTGGGTTAGGACCATGAGTTACTTATGGTGCATTTATTTTTACCGTAACTTTGCGGCCCATAGGGCCTACGCTGAGTGGCGGCGCTACGGGAGGGGGGATTTGCCCCAAAATATTTTTCTTGCCCCCCCAGTCCCCCCCACTTTTGAGGCAAAAACCCCAAATCACGTAAATTTCCACTTTTTGCGGCAATTTTGTCCAATTTTGCCCCCCTGAAATTCACCCCCCCATCATGCCCCCTCCCTCGAAAACAAAATCCTGGCGCCGCCACTGCCTACGCTTTACTCGATCATACAAACATAAGATTGGTCCGATTAAATGTACGATTTATTGTGTTTCCCCATATCTCGTCTCACTGCCCTGCCTCCCCCACAACAGAATCCACGACACAAAAATTTCAACTATAATATAATTTTGTCGTGTTATGAACCGAGCACTTGCGCTATTAGGCCTACATGTATACTTGTTACTTGTAGTATTTTTGGTTCGTTTATTTATAAAAGCTACCTCGCGACCCATACCGCGGAAACATGTCCCTATTGGTTTAATTATGGAAGATGAATTTGTTGTTCGTTGCTTTCCTGACCCCCTCTAATCCCGGCCTCTACTCCCCCTCCCTACCCCACCGTCAACATAGGCCATGAAACTTTCAACCAATCAGTCGGCTTACTCGTTCGTAGGCTATAATTGTGCTACAACATATTGTTACTTTCAGTGCATTTATTTATAAACGCCTCTCCGCGGCCCATACGCTCTACTAGCCTTGAAAAGAAAATCATATAAGGAACTTAATGATATTCGTTGCTTTTTTCATTTCTTCCCTTCCCAACCGCCAGCACAACCCAAGAGTAGGCTGACATTGCTTTAATTGCGTAACAAACTTGGTGTTACTTTTAGTTCATTTATTTATAAATGCTTTTTCGCGGCCCATACGGGTAGCCCCTGAAATAAACAGGCCTAGTCCATCAATCGGAAAGGTACATATTAATTTCCCTTCCCTTCCCCTCTCCCTATTGCAGAAACTATATTTTCATTTAACTTTTATCCAATGGTATCAGTTGATCTGGAATTGGAATCAGTTCTAATCGCGCTTTGAACTTGTGTTGCGTTTATAAGCAATTTGCTAAAAACGCTACTTTGCGACCCATAGGCCAACGCTTTAATAATAAAGAAATTATTATTGGATTTTCTTATTTTTTTTTGAACTTATGTCTTATAATATTTATTTGTTAATATAGAGTGCAGTTTGTATTAATATTATTCAATTTTTATAATCAGATGCATAATTGGTCTGCTTCAGAACGTCTTGTCAATATAAAAATATTGTTAAAAACAGACATTTAAGTTGGTATTTTAGTAATACCGCCCTCTATAAAAGTGTTTATAAAGCCACGACGTCGCAGGAACTTGTATCCTGTCCCAGGTTACCGAATCTGTAACCACGTGACTGCATACGGACTTCTTTGCAAAATCTAGAGGACTTGTCCAGAATTCATGATATTGCGTCGCCGGACGCTCTAAAGGTGATGTGCAATAATTATGAGCACTGGTGTGGTGGGCCGGTGTGGTGTTAATATGGAAGGGGGGGCAAAATTTTGTCGAGCCGAAAGAGGGGAGCACCCAATTTGGGTAAATTTGTGGGTCTTTTTTTTTTTGGGGGGGCTTTTTTGAAAAATTGGTTTACTAGTAGGTATAAGTCAGCATCCAAAAGTCTGCGGGTCACATACCAAAACAAATTTTTGCTGAGCCATGAAATGGTATCAGCCTATATGAGTGTATGTTACTTACTTGCTTACTTACTTACTTACTTAACAACCATTTGGTCTGAAATGGACATATCTTTAAATGCCACGAAGGTATGAACCCCCAAGTGGTGTCAAATGAAAGAGAAAGAAGTAAAGAATATGATAAAAATATTTCCTAACGTCAGAGGTCATCCAAGGGGTCACAGGGGTCAACAAAGGTCATTTTAACCAAAAATGCTCCAATCAAGCTGAAATTTTTATGCAATGATCCTTATGACATTCTAAACATGTTTAAAATATTTTAATATTCATTTAAGGTCATAAAGGGGTCAAAGGTCAGGTTTTCAAAAATGCTCCCATTGAGCCGATATTTAAATGCAATGATCTTTAAGACATTCTAAACATGTTTACAATATTTTAAAATTCATTTAAGGTCATTAAGGGACCAATAAAGGGGTCAAAGGTCAAGTTTCCGAAAATGCTCCAATTGAGCTGAAATAAATGCAATGATCCCTTATGACATTCTAAACATGTTTAAAACAATTTAATATTCATTTAAGGTCATTAAGGGGTCACAAAGAAGGGATGATATATACATGTACCACAATATACTGCCAAAGCCCCATGGTTCAGCTATGGTGCGGTAACCGCTCTAGTTTTTGAAGACTCACCCCCGGTTTAAATCACTCTTATATTAGAGCTTTTTTTTTAGTCCCGTATATACAGCACCATAACCAGTGATAAGGTTCTAGAAAGAACCGTAAAAAGTTCTATAAAGATCCTAGGGATTTTCTAATTAATTTAATGACTCATCGCTATGAAAAGCAATATGAACCGTTTTTGCTTCAACAAAACCATTTTCTTGACTGAAGAATCTCTTTTCTTTTCTACAAAGCCTTGAAGAATGGTTCTTTATTAAAGGTTCCTTAAAGGTTCTTAACAGATCCATTTTCTTGGCTAAAAGCATTTTTTGTACTACAAAGAACCCCGAGAAAAACCACCAATCAGTAGAACAGAAAAAGGGGTTCTTTTTAGCAAAGAAAATGATTTTAGAATAAAAAAGTGGTGCGTCCCTGAATTAATGAAATAGAAATTTCAAATAGAAAAGTCCCTGGTAGTAAACAGCAAAAACATATACTTTAAAAACAAACAAACAGATGACACGTTGAAACTATGACTTAGACTTGTAACTAACTTTAATTATACTGGTAGCAAATTAGTAATACAAATGATTAACAGTAAATGTGTACTAACTGAGAATATACCCGAATACATTATTAGTCTCAGGTAATAATAAAAAAATAATAAAAAACAGACTTGTTGAAATCCTAGTAAATACACATTATTCATTAAATTTCTTTAGTTGGTAAAGAGATTAACTTTACAAATAAGCCTACTTAACAAGCTTCGAGTGTGAGGGACCAGACATCTAAATAAATTGAATGAATAGACTCTATTCATCAGTCTACCTATTTAAAATATAGATCAATATTCCCAAACAACATAGACCCTAATTTAACATCACACACTTGAAATTGACTAAGTAAACTTACCTTATAACATCAAAGGACAACAAGTAACAACAAAAAGTAAAAGATGAACAATCACAAATGCATATGGTCAACTTTTCATTTTCAATATCATGAATTAATGGGGAACAGTAGCAAACAACATATTTGTATAAATATCCCCAAAGCGACATACCATGGACATACACACTGTGAAAAAGCAAGCAAACATGTGCATCTGACAGGATTTGAATGATTACCACAATGCTGTAATTGAGCCACTTTTAAATCACTTTTGAGAAGAGCAGCAGTTTTAAAATCTTATTACTTTAATATACATGTTTGAACCCAGCAACTAGCATAATAATTTGAATAGAATATACAAGCCACATATATTTACTCACTGAAAATAAATTTTAAACATCACCACAGAGAAATGTTAAATACATGCAATTCAATATCCAAACAAATTAAGATGGTTTCAGAACAATAAAAAAAGAACATGCAGAATTCATGTTATGGTTCTACTTGATGATCATTTCAAATGAAATATAAAACTATACATTCGCAAAGTTCAAAATTACAACCAAGGTAAACAACAAGAATTAAGTTGTCAAATCAAGATGGAGCCAATTGGTGATGTGAATTGTGATGGTGGTATATAATATTATATTTTCCAAATGATAAGATGGAGGCTCAAGTGACTCACGCCAAAAGAACATCACTGAGCAAAATGAAACTGTGAATCAAATACCAAAAAGATCAGCTAAGAAAATGTATTGTGCATACACATGGCAAAAAATAAAATTTAGATGAGTTTTAAGGGGGTACTACACCCCTGTGGTGAATTTGTGATTATTTTTGTATTTTTCTCAAAAAATAATAACACACTGGTAACAAAAGTTATGTATATTATTGGGGCAAGGAAACCAATTAATACACTGAAATTTCAGTGACTCAAAACAAGCGGTTCAGTATATATGATAGGAAATGAGGTACATACTAGCGGTACCTTATTTCTTATCGTAAATAACAAACCGCTTGTCTTGGGTCACTGAAATTCCAGTGTAGTAATTGGATTCCTTGCCTCTATCATAAACATAACTTTTGTTACCACTGTGTTATTAGTGGACCCCTGGATGACATTTGGAAATATTTGTATTATATTCTTATATTTTATTATATTCTTTATGTTTTCCTCTTTCATATGACACCACTCATGGGGTCATACCTTCGTGGCATTTAGAGATATGCCCATTTTAGACCAAATGGTTAGTGGGTTAGTAAGCTAGTAACATTCTCTCATAGGCTGATACCATTTCATGGTTCAGCAAAAAATTGCACTTTTGGGGCTAAAGTGGCCAAATATGAGATTAATTTGGTCAGAAAACCACATGCAGGTGTCAACATTGGGGGGATGATTGTATGGACGACCCCGCCAAAATATTGGGAGGGGTTATCCCCCATCCCTTGGGATTATGATGTAACACCAAGATCTAGCATACTTGGTTCTAAAGTTATGAAGTTTTTTGATGTCAATTTTGATGTATTTTATTGTTTTTTTACTCCATATTTTTACCTTTAATCTTAAGTTTCAAATTTGCCGCCTTTGGCCCCCATGGACCAAATCGTGTCACATTTTATGAAAAGCAAATACTAATCTGTTTTTATAGAAAATACAATATGGCTTTAATTAGTGACTCTACCCCATTGGGTGAGTTCTTTTAGAAACACATATGGTTGAAAGTTCTACATTTACATATATAACTGCTCAAAAAAATCATCTGGTGAATAGCGGGTGAATGCATCAATTCAAAGTTATGCCACCTGCTACATATATAACACTTGTACTGCAGTGGCAATACAAGACACTTATCTATAATTGATTTAATATAATTGAGCCTTGGTAGCCGGGGAGCTGGTTCTTTTCCAATATGACACACATTATCCTGTCTAAGTTGCAGTAAGGATTGATCTTTAAACGGCCAAAATATTGATTCCATAAAATTGTTTCATGTTCCTTTGAAATCACAAGTTTCCTAGTGTCAAAGTGCAATATCAATTGCTCCTTTGTTTTTGGGTCTGCTGCATGTACTTCCACATCTTCTCTCCCATGCTGGTACGTGTTGAAGATCTTAATGTTATCTGCTACCACAGAAAATGTCCGAAGCCTCCTCTTGGGGTAGGTTTTATTACCCTTGACATCAATTTTGTCCTTTACAGTTTGTGGATCTGTTTGAATTAAAATGATAAATGGAGAATGTTAAATACATAAATGAACATGTAAAGTGCATTGTTAGATTGTTAGCAGTTGAGAAACAAAGAAGAGGAGAATAAATTGCCAGCAAAAGAGCAACCAGGAAGCTTTGTCTTTGACTGGAGTCATTTACTTTCATGCCTGCCACCTGGGTGCCCCTACTGGTAGTAGTAGTATATCAAATTACACTCAGCAGACTGACACGAGTAGTGTGATTGACAGCACCTATTATAACCTATTGAAATCACTTAAAAGGTATTAGACCTGGGATTGGGTGATAAAATGTAATTTTTGAGGTTTTTGTATGAAATTCCCCAAACTTTCAGCTTTCTTTTGCTTTTTATTTGATCAAAATTGAACATTCCGTTCAAATTTTAGAAATGAAAAACTGTCAACAGAAAATGCAAAAATAATCCATAATGAGCGTTATCACATATTAATACATGCATTTTATTTCTCATGTATTGTATTGTTTTCAAGCAGTGAAATTTTAGAAATCATTAAATACAAATTAATTACAGATCCATAATGCACCAGTTAACCAAACATATTGTTGCATTGAATATCAAAATGTAATTACAACAGTAAAAATATTCATTCTAATTATCAAATTATGTTAATTAGCTAATTAATATTCATTATTGATTTTGTAAACTTTAAAGTCAATTTTCTCGTATTTCATATTTTCACCAATATTTGAATTCTAAGCTATTACGTTACAATAAAGGTGTTACACGCCATATCGGATTGCATATAATACGTTATGTATCATGATGTATCATGGGAAATACTCAATAATACTTAATAAGTCCAAATGTGCAAATTAATTTTTGCTATTACATAGCGTGACAATATTTTATATTGACAAACTAAAAATATTGTCACGCGTTCCTATGTAATAGCATGGTAATATTCAGATAATGCGCGGACTTGATGTCGATTTTTCCCATGATACATCATGATACATCACGATTACATCGCAAACCGCTGGCGGCGCCCTTATTGCGAATAGCGAGAATTGCAAAAAAATGTGGAAACAAAACTACACCCCCTACTGGCCTGAAATTTAGAATGAATATGCTTTAATTCCTGATCTGTGCATTGAGCCTACTTTTGAAATTGTTAACTGCATACTTCAATGTGAAATGTCTGCCATACGAAAGTTGCCCATGACGAAACTTTCACATGATATGATTCTTGGACACAGTTGATAGCCTTACCCCCCTAAGTCTGTACAAATAGGCTCAATGCACATATCTTGTTGAGAGCTTTAATTTGATGCCTTAATGAGCTTCATACGATGTTTAGTTCTTGCTCTACATTTTTTGGCGTTTCTCGGTTTTCCAGCTAATTAATTATATCGTTTTCGTTTCTGAATAATAAACTTATGAAAACTGAAAAGATAAAAAGACCCATGTTCTCTTTTATTTGACACTATATGAAAATTGACCCATATGCCTTTTGATGAGTGTCACCCACTGGTGGAAAAATATTGTTATTACATGCATTTTTCTCTTTCATTTGACACACCTTGGGCAATCATATACCTTTTTGGCATTTCAAGATATCTCTATTTCAGACCAAAAGGATAGTCAGTAAGTAAGTAAGCAAGTGCATAGACATAAAAAAACAAAAAACAATTAATGTGCTCAATTATACATGTAGGCTGATACCATTTCATGGTTCAGCAAAAAGGTGCCTGTGACTGTGATAATATGAGAAGTACATGTAATTAAGCGAGGTCGGGAGCAAGGTCTAACTATTCAAAAACATCGCTTTTATAATAATATACTAGTACATAAGGCTTTGTCCGAAATTTGTTTCAAATATTTTTAAAGCTCCTATTGTATCCTCTACACCTCCGTCATGGAAATAGTGACCCCATTGAAATGCCATAATCCTCTCTTGAAAAGTTGAAAGGACCTTAAATTGTAGGCCTATACATGGCGATTATGAAATACACCACACTGGCAATTAGTACAATATAACTACATGATGTATTTGGTGGCGAAGTGACGTAATAATCGGATCAACTACCATAGCAATAGATGAATACAATTTTTGACTATATTGCCCTGCACTACAACGTTCACATGGTACCTATTCATTGAACCATAGCATTCTGATCACCAGGGCGAGCCATCTTTTTTTTTCGGGGGGAGGATAAAATTTCGGGGCACAGACTAAAAATTGCAGTTGCATCATACAATACATGGATGATATCTTGTAGCGAAGCGTGTAAAAAAATCGCATTTTACACTATTTTGGCCCATGATCGGGCTGAATTTCGCAGAAAAGGGCTCCTTGCCCTTTTCTTTTCTTTTTGCTCTTCTGATTTGCTCTTTTATTTTTTGTCAGGGCACTTTTTTCTTTCATTTTTTTTGTCAGGGGGCACTCTACCCCACTGCTGGCTACACTACTGCTGATCACTCGCACCTGTAAGATAAGTATTTTTGAAAATTAGAGCAGTATTGTATTCAATCTATGATCGCAGACATACACAGGTGATGAGTGAAAGGAAGGTTTTATTACAAACTCTAATGGTGACCCGCAGGTCAAATTGCTAGAATTGTACATTAAACACACCTAAACAGACACAATGCAATTTGCAGGCAGCAGCTTAATCAGCGCCAATATTGCAACATTGAAACAAAAAAACTATACAAACATCCAACCAAACCCAACCCCATCCCCCAGTAGGCAATGAGGACAAAGTGCCTTGCCCAAGGACACAACATGTTGGCACGAGCGGGGCTCGAAATCGCAACCTATGGATTATGAGTTGGGCGCCTTATCCACTCGGCCAAACATGCTCCCTGCTTGTAGTGCAGGGCGTTATAGTATTCAATCTATTGCTATGATAGTTAATCAAATTTTTACGCCACTTCTACAGCTTAATTATGATGATTATGCACATACCAATAGGGTGATTAGGGTGAATCTCTTCCATTGTTGGGCAAAAGTTTTCCACTGCAATAAAATAAACATAACATTAATTCAAATCCAACTATATTTCCAAAAGAAAAACAACATGCAAAACCATTAGTACGGTACTACAAAGAAAGGTGAAACAAAACTATGGAGGGATTGAATGTTCGAAAACCACACTTTAGGTATTATTCGTAGTCAGTGGGAATGGTCTAGTTCGCAGACACATAATTTGATTGGACAAGCGGCCGTAGACGCGACCTAATGTCATCATGCTCTAATGGTCTCAGGTTTGAAAGGCCAAGTTCTTGATCTGGGCTAACATCTTGATCAAATAAACTTTACTGGGGAAAATGTGATTTTAGTCCCATCAATGTTAAATGATCTGTTGATATTTTTACTGGACTCATATGATTTAGTGGCTACATTTTTGAGAATTCAATATCATCACCCTCATAACAAAACTGCCTAAGTCATTTTTACATGTTTCTCATTTTGCATAATAAACTCATAATAACCCCATAATTAATCACATTTCCAGCCACATTCTTCATTAACTTGTGGTATACATCTCTATCTCTGTGATGTACCGTATTCCACAAGTTAATGAAGAATGTGGCTGGAAATCGTTTAATTATGTGTTTTTTACTCCGAAAATCAAAATTGCAAATGAGAATGACTTAGGCAGTTTTGTTATGAGGGTGATGATATTTTGGCCTACAAGCATCCAGGTACTACAATTTGGTGGTTTAACATTATACATATAGCTTAAAATTTTTATATTGATTCCTAAAGTGGGCAAATTTGAGCTCAATTTTTAAGGTAAGAGGGGTTGCAAAAAACAACAAATCGTTACCCTGCTATGATAATTGCCCAACTCATTCTTTGTCATTTTTAGTAAAAGTACAAAATATAGTTCGAACATGATATTCACCAATCTTTGGAAATATCAGAAATGATTCAGGTGATCACATCCCGGGATTTATACTAACATATAAAATTAAAACAAACAGCTGAGTTAGGCATAAATTCTTGTGTGAAACTGCCTAACTCACCATTTGTCCGTTCGTCATTGATGTCATTATTAAAGCACATGCACATTAACTAGAGATATAATTTAAGGCAAAAAAAATTCTATTTGGCCGAAAAGTGAGTTACACAATTATCGTAACAGGGTGGCAAAATATAGGCACATAAGTAGGTCAACTTCGCTAGGCAAAAATTAAAATTCCAAGGCTCACAGTGTTTTAAAACCTAGCCTGCAAAAACAACAGGGACTCGGGATCAATATGCATACAAAATGTGACCAAGAACAAGTGATGAAAATCACTGCAGAAGCACCATACTATAACAAATGTAGGCACCAGGGAGTGGGAGTAACATCAATTTTTTGATGGTAGCAAAAAAGTGGGATTATCATGTCAAATTGCTAGTGCCAGGATGGAGAGTAAAACAATAATTGCCCAGCAGGGAGGGTCTAGTTGACATAAATAGATAATGTAAAACTTTGCACTTTGACTACATGGCACTACAAGTTTAGCCCCTATGCATGCTGCATGAGCGAAGAGATTACATATATGTACTGAATACTGTGGGGATAATCTTCAATCAGCAAAAAATTGAATTATTCCTGCCCATGGCTGAAATTACATTGAGTGGGACCCCATCTCTTTTAAAATGAAACACTGAAAAACACTTACATTTTGATGACTTGTCTAAAGGATGTTTCCTTAAATAGCTGCGTTGCTCTTCATACCTGTAAGATGAAAGAGATATGAAATTTGTAGAATATAGATTGTCCATTTCCTGTCCTTCCGGTAATTTAAAACTTATTCTAAACTGCATGGTTTGTATCAAGGGCATAGTCAGTTTTCTTGGTCATGGAGGAGGAGGGTCAAAATAGTCCCAAACAGAAATGTTTGGTAGACTCATAACCGGTGCGATCTTACCTTTCCGATGTTGATTATGATACTTCTTGCATCGATCCCGAGATGCGGAAAAACCAATAGTCATTTTGTCCCACATAAATGAATAAATAACAAAACCCCGATCCCCGGTGGACTCACCCAAAAGGTGACGCCACACCATATGATCGCCCCCTTATCCGACTTGGGATCCCCTACTCGGACCAAACTTGTAGGGGTGGCGGGGTCCGGGATAATCAACATCGGAAAGGTAAGATCGCACCGGTTATGAGTCTACCAAACATTTCTGTTTGGGACTAGACTCAGTACACCGGTCGATCTTACCGCTTCGATGTTGATTAAGATACTTCTTGCATCAACATCTGAAAGATCGATCTAGCAAGTAACCGACGGATGGAGGTACAAGATTGGTCAGCATCTGATCAGGGATCGGGAGCGGTAACGATGGTTTTCGCGAGGTCAGAAAATATTTTCCCCAACGGTCGGGAAACAAAAAGACCACGCGATCACAGACATAAACCTCCTTACTTAATAAGTTTGGTGGTTAAGAATAGCGACACTGGTTCTTACCATGCTGAGTATTCTGTATAGTCTGAAAACCTGGTACCCGTACACCACCGTATTATGATCGCCCGAACAATGTCCCGGTAAACCTCCCGCCCGTCTCTGATTACTAACGTAAACGGAAGTATCGTAGAGAAGGGCGAAGGTGGCTTCTGGGACACCGCCTGCTAGATCTCCTCAAGGGACAACCGAACGGTATACCCAAGATGATGAGATAGCTCGTGTCGAGTGGGTCGTGGGACGCGAAACCTTCGCGATCCCCGGACCCCACCAACACCTGGACCAGCCATTGCGACAGCGGCTGGACCGAAAGGCTCTGTAAGGGTGATGAATGCGGTCGTGAGTCCTCGCAAGGCTTGTGTTCGAAGAAATAGTGCTGCAGCGCCTTATCGGACACCCCAGCCTATCTTTGGCTTCAGCCGAACCTTGCCCAACCCTGGGGATTGGAGAGGGACGAATGTCGGTATGCACCGCGCCCGTCAGAGTCACGTGTCCACGAGAACAGAGCGCCCGAAACAGTGTCGCTCCAGTGTTTGTGAACACGGAAGCTAACCTCGAGACCGTGTGCAACTCAGCACCGCCGTCCCGAAGCCAACGCCAAACCGGAAAGCCATCTTGAGAGTTACGTATTTAAGCCGCTTTTGGACGGAAGGTCAAAAGGGTGACCCATAAAGTAATCTAAGACTGTGTTGGGATCCCTTAGGAGGATCACTTTCCTTTTGGTAGACACTGTTGAACATACCGTCGAGGCGTAGACTAATAAGGTAACCATCGGCTATGATAGTCGACCGCCTCGAAACCTCGGTGAATGGAGAGGACAGCTGACTTATAGCTGGCCCAAGTGGCCCGCTGAAGTCTTGCTTGGAACTTTTCTGTCAGAAACTCCGGAACTAGCAGCACAGAGGCTCTAGCGGGAGAGCTATTTGTCTCATTGCACCAAGCGTAGTATGGAGCCAGACTCTGGCTATACGTACGGAGGGTAGACTTCCGTCTAGCCCCGGCGATGAGAAAACAGCTTCGGATGAAAAGTATCCCTCCGCTGCGTGTTCCCTGGTAAGGGCCATGCAGCTAACTGCAGGTGCTCTAGTGATAGACTGGTACCCCGCTCCGGGCATCCGGAGTAGATCTGGTACCTGGGAGTGCCAGCGGCCTTGCCGCTAGCAGAATGACAATGCAGTCTTCCCACCCGATCTTGGCCACCACCCTCATGAGTAGTGAGATCGGAGTGACTGCATAAGCTGTCATCCCTCCCCAGTCTATGGACAGAGCGTCCACGGTGAATGCTTGGGGGTCCGCGACCCTTGAGCAGTACACCGGCAGTGGATGATTGCGATGAGAGATGCGAACAGATCTTTCGAGGGTGGTACATCCCTTGAAGATCGTCTGAGCGACCTGCGAGCAAGGGACCATTCTGCTGGTCCCGACACCCTTCCTCGTGACAGATTGTGCGCGAGGATGCTGGTGACGCCCGCGATGTGTATCGCTCTCTCATCGTAATCTGCCTGAACTTGCACCACCCTATCAGGTGTCGTGCATGCAGGCTCAATCGTGGTGGCCCGGAGTCCCCTTGTCTGTTGGGGTAGGCTACCACGGTTGTGTTATCCGTCAGGACAACGGTATGTGATTCCACGATCACCTCCTCGTAAGCGAGGGAGGTTGATGTGAAACTCTGTCTCTATGGCCCCCATAGGCCCGAGACGGAGTCTCCGTGGATGTGGACCCCCAGCCCCGCTTTTGACGCTATGGTCGCCACTACGTGACATACCGGGGTGCAGGAAACCTGACACCCTGGGTCAAATTGGGCTGATGGGTCCACCACCAGAGTTCCTCTCGCGCGATCTCCGACAACGGAACCGCGAGGGATATTGGGTGACGACTGGGCCTGCAAGCAGGCTAGAAGGTGTAGTTGGGTAAGCCTAACGTAGAAACGGCAGTACAGTACGAGGTCTACCATACTGGCCATTAGGCCTACCACCTTCATCCATGCCACAGCGGGTTTTGCCCGAGACTACACCTTCTAGCCTGCTTACAGGCCCAGTCGTCACCCGCTCGGGTGAGAGCACCGCGAACCCCTCCGTGAGGGTGATCTGGGCCCCTACAAATAGTGGTGTTCTGCGTCGGGACCACGCTGGACTTTTTTGAGCTGATCAAAAAATCCAGGGTCCCGCACCCTACGGACTATCAACCCCATGAGACCCGTAGTCTTCAGTGGAGTGCGTCCGTATATGAGCCAAACGTCCAGGTAGCAACTGATGTTGACACCCCTGTGCTTCAGGTACGCTGCCACCGCTCTGACCAAGAGTGTTAAACACCCTGGGAGAGATGGACAGGCGGATGGCGGTATCAAAACTGGTAATTTTGATCCTGTACCTAGAAGCGCAGATGCCTCCGATCTTGAGAGGCGATTGGCATATGCAGATAGGCGTCCGAGAGATCTAGCGATGCTGTTCCCATGCCCCTGATGGGGCAGGCTAGCACCGAGGCGAGAGTCCCCATTCTGAACCTCTTGGGCCTGAAGAACGTGTTCAACAGCCTGCGGTTCCGGATGGGGCTCCCGTCGCCGGTCTTCCTTGGAGCCAATGGCTCCAAGATCACCCGTAGAATGGGGGGTAGACCGGGACAATCGCCCGCTTCGTGAGAAGCTGTGTGATCCCTGTCAGTAGTGCCCGACGCTGGGGGCCGTCTGACGGCACTACTGTGGACCTCTGAAATGTGCAGACGAATGTGGGGAGACTGGGTTGCCAGTCTGTAACCCCCACTCACCACTGACCATACCCAGGCGCTCAAAGAGATGGTTTCCCACCTCTGGGTGAAAGCCATAAGCGGTCGTCCACTGGGAGATCCCCTGTGGAAAAACCGCTGAGCCCCCAGGAATGCTCTGCCTAGCTTCCCTTGGAAGAGCGCTTGCTCTTCTTCGGGCTTGCCAGCTGTTCCTGTGCTACCCTTGCGCCTCCCAGAAATGGGTGCTGCAGAGGTAGTGGGCTCGGTACTGTTGGTGGTGCACGGCCTGCTGAAGTCGGAGCTCCTACCCATGGTAAGGGCAGTTTCCGACCTCTTCAGAGTGCTCCCGTTGGTAGCTTCTTTGCACGGTCCTCCACCGTGCGCAGAAGCATCCAAAGAGAAAAAGGACCCTGCCTTTCCATCGCGTTGAGCGATTGGAGTGGCAGGCCCCTCCCCCGCTGAGTGGACACCCTATGGGCTAGGCCCATGGAGCTCTCGTTGAGGCTAGCTGTTAGCACCGCTAATAGGCTCACCTCATGGAAGAGCTCAGATGTTGTCTGAGCGTGATACGCTTGACGACATCTGGGTCCCTCTCGGATCCCCTCAGGTAGGTCCCGTGGTCCTCCCGCGTTACACGCAGAGGAAGCGTGCAAGCACGCGGCGTCATAGCTCTACTGAGCTCGACAGCCCCACGATATCTACCCGTGCGGTTTGCCGGGAATGCGCGCGCAGGCGTCCCCGTGAGGAAGCAGCAGCTGAGCCTCCTACTGAAAGGATCCCCTGGGCGTCCTCCATGGACTCCCCCTTAGGGGGTGTCCGGAGGAAGATCAGTGCTGTTGCTCCCCTCGGGGGGCAGCGGGGAAGGAGATTGTAGTGATGTCACTACCGTACTCAGCTTCCGACTCCTTTCCCTCGCCCACAGTATCCGTATCATGCTCCGATGATGACGGTAACTGAGGACGGCATCTGAAAGCGGGTAAGAAGGCATAACCACTGTGTGGCTCGCCGACTACCTGCCAGCAGAAGAGGGAGTACTCCCGCAAGACCCTGAGGTATCCGCCATGGCACCACTGGGTCCGCATGCTCTCGCAGCCGTCGTCCTAGCGCTTAGCAGCACGGGCCTACCCTGATCAAGATCTGGGTTAGCCCCATGCCGGCTGGCCTGGTCAACAGCTGCTGTTGGTACTGCGTGGCCAGCGCTAGGCGACACTTGCCACGGTGCTAGGCGTGGAAGAAACACCCTGCGGCGGGTACCACGGGCATACCCAGCCGGCAGCTGACCCTGAAAGGATCCGCCACCAGGGTAACCCCATGGTACTGCAGTACCAGCACCGCCTCCCCCTTGTTGCCACAGAGACTGTGGCGACTAGGCGGTGCTGCGGCACCGGTGCGGTATCAGCGTGGGTACCCGTGAGGGTTCCCAACTGTGGACCGCTGTACCCTCGTCACACTGCGCTTCCCTGTTTGGGGATCAAGCTGTGTGCTGGCGTGGTACCGGCGCGGTACTAGCATGGGTACCCGTGAGGGCTCCCGGCTGTGTACCACTGTACCCATGCCTCACTGCGTTCCCCGCAAGGGGATCAAGCCGCGTGTATGGGTACCCGCTATCGGCTGTCCCTTGGCTAGAGGGAGCTTGCCTAGTACCACGGGTAGCTGAGCGTGCATACCCCGATCAATCACCTCGCCACCTGAATAGGCAGCGTCAATCAATGGAGCTATGCCCTGTTGATTTGACAGTGATCGATCAAGAGAGGGTAATTGACCCATTGACGGTAATGGATCACCCACGCTCCGCTGGCTCTCGAGGACATAAGTGGGTTGTTGATCAGCTAGGCTGTTCAAGCTACTTACTGTACCCTCTAGAGCTTCGCCCACGGTCGCTGTGTGTGGCGGACCTCTCACGGCTGCTATGGGCGGGTGCATAGCGGCTACCACTGAAGTCAAGCCGTAGCTTCGCTTTGTAGCTGCCACGAATGCACCTGGGTCGCTGTCCCGTGAGAGACTGCGCCCAACCCCTGAATAATCGCCAGCCAGTCCCTGTGGACAGCCAGCAGCTATTCTAGGGCCCAGGGTATCACTCGGCGGTCCCGCCATGGAACGCTGCCGTGTGACAACCCCAGTTGGTTCTGCTAAGACTACACCTACAGCGTTAGCCGCGGTATCGTCTCTGCTGAACCCATGCATGCTAGGGTTCAACCCAGGCAAGCCCGGGGTACCCTTGCATGCTGCCCGTCGCTGGCTACTACTGTGGCTGTTTGAGCCCGTAGATATGCCTGCAACAGACGGGTGTCCTCCTGCTAAAAACCCGTGAGGATTTTCGCTAGAGGACTGGTATCCTCCTGCTACAAAACCCGCTTAGGGTTTTCGCTGGTGGTTACCGCTCTGCTGCCTGCTACTTTGCTCCGACGTATAGTCAGTGCTTTCGCTGGCTGCTGAGCCTTTGGACGCCGCTTAGCAGTCCCGAAGGAACCGCCTGCTTGTCCGGGACCGGAGCCCCTTAAGCAGACCTGCCATGACCCATAGGGGCTGTCACAGCAGAATCTACCGTGTCGACTGGTATCCTCCTGCTGCAAAACCCGCTAGGGTTTTCGCTGGTGGTTACCGCTCTGCTGCCTGCTACTTTGCTCCGACGTATAGTCAGTGCTTTCGCTGGCTGCTGAGCCTTTGGACGCGCTTAGCAGTCCCGAAGGAACCGCCTGCTTGTCCGGGGACCGGAGCCCCTTAAGCAGACCTGCCATGACCCATAGGGGCTGTCACAGCAGAATCCACCGTATCAACCTTACCAGTGCCCTTGGTAGATTTCTTCTTCGTCTTATGGCGATGACGGAGCCTATCCCAATCGTCAAGCTGGAACTCGGAGAGTCCTAAGCAAAAAGAAAGACATCTAGAAGATCGTGAGCACTCCTGTGGGTGAAACAGAGCGGGTGTGGGTCCCGCTCCGTCACCAGGGAAGGGCAAGCCCGACAGGGCCGAGGCGAAGCGAGGAGAAAGGGAGGGGGGCACTACCCCCCCAACACGCGACTCAAGCCCAGTAAGCAAACCTGAGCACGGAGGCTGGTCGCTAACGTTAGTGGTAAAGTAAGGACTGGCTAACTTTATTACTAAAATGTCAGACGGGTCCCTACCAATCCCCACCGTATGAATATCTGATTAACTCGTCTTTATTGGACGGTAATGAAGACATAACGATAGAGTAATCACCCTAACATAGCAACAATAACCTACCGTACATGAAATACAATGTGTATGTACAAACATCTATTGTAACTTACAGGCTGCAATGGTTGTTTTACGTGGAAACAAAATGAATGGCGCCAACGAGCGGCCATTTTGAATTGCTCGTGTGTCCCGTGATACAAACGGAGGCACGATATGTAGCTAGGTTTTGGATCGTGTCTGTCACCTTTTCGCAAGAAAATGCCGTCAAAACTATCCTCAGCCGAACAATACCGGTTTGGTTTTACCTAAGGTGTGAAACTACAACCAGTATATCTCGCCTTGGTCGAGAAATTGATACACAGTGCTATGAACAATCGATAGGCACGCCTGTGTCAGTCGGAGACCAAGGAGGATAAGGGATTTATCATATGGTGTGGCGTCACCTTTTGGGTGAGTCCACCGGGGATCGGGGTTTTGTTATTTATTCATTTATGTGGGACAAAATGACTATTGGTTTTTCCGCATCTCGGGATCGATGCAAGAAGTATCATAATCAACATCGGAAACGGTAAGATCGACCGGTGTACTGAGTCTAGAAATTTATTCCCATCAGTGTTTGTGGGGGGTTGCAAAGAACAAATTTTGGGACAATGTAGATGCGAGTAGCATGCATTGCTATTTTCACTATTTTGGACCATCATTATCGAGGTGAATCTTGGTTGGAAATGGGCAACAACACAGAAGATGCACTGGGACCGGGCAATTCTGGGGAGCTTCTATCCAGTGTTTTCTTTGTTCTTCTTTTCCTTTTTCTGTTCCTTTGCCTTCGCAATTGTCTCTTTCATATTTGTCAGGGTAGGGTGGGGTGGAGGGACACTGTTCTCTTCCATAAACCATTTAAATAACAACACAGGGATTTTGCAGCTTTGAGAGCGCATACCCTAGACATTTCACAAATTACCTTCGCAACCAGGATCACCTCCCCGAGCTTCGTACAGGTTACATTGAGACAACTGATATAGTAAAAATATGTTTCATATATAGAACGGTATACGTGAGTATACGACCATGTGTCCTGAACTCGCCACCCTTAGCATTAGAAAATAGAAATATTACAATTTTTACAACAATCATGTTTCCAATTAGAATATCTCCATTATTATCAACCCTAAAACTAGTGAAAGTATACATTTTGGAAAGCTGATGGTATACAAAAAAACATAAACAAATATAGCAAAATTTCAAGTGGTAGATTCAACTGTCAACATTTCAGCTGGGAATTTGGCCATTCTGTAAAAACATTTCACCACTGATTTCACCCAGTCTACGGTAAAATTTGGCACACCCTGTATAATAAGCTATCATTTTATTAGTTTCATATGAGCACAATCTATCTTCAGACTATCATATATGCCGCATCAAAACTGAGATTTTAGTCAGTAATCTTAGGATATTGAGCTACTTCAATGGGATTATATTATGTTTGCTTTTTTTTGCACACCCTGTACATGTAAAGTGATCGTACAGATAATTAATTGACACAAATGCTATATTTTTAGAAAGGGCAAACTGTGTATTTTCTTAAAATATAAAAACTAGAGTAAAGTGGAATAAAAAAAAACTTAAGGTATCGGGGCAAAACTGGAGCAACGTCAGCCCGGGGGTCACTCCCATTGTGGCCTGTACACCATCCGCGATAATCAACTTTTGAAAAGCACCCTAAACAAGGATTTAACCCTTGGCTAAAACGACACCCTAAACAGGGATTTCATTCCTAATGATCAAATTTCATACCCTAAATTTCATTTCCGCGTATTTAGCAATTGCAATTTTGCTACCCTTTTTCCATTTGTTCATATTTTTGACACCCTAAACGTGATACGTGCGTGGCGTGCCTACCCACAAAAACGACCCTTTTACGCTGCTTTTCATTATCGCGGATGGTGTACAGGCCACAATGGGAGTGACCCCCGGGAACGTCAGGTCTACCCAGCATATATTCCACGAACCAGAACACAAGCACAGTGACATAACTGAATGTATTTCAGATAAAATTCCACAGGGCTTATGAGAAAAGCATGAGCTTTCTTCTGATATCAAAATCTCCATTTTGATAGGATAAAGTGGGTGGGGAGGGTGTCAATCAGGTATACCCATCAATATACCGTAAAACCCCGTCTACAAGCATATATAGTGTTTCTTATAAAATTAAAAGCTTAATTAATTCGAAACAAGCGTTAATATACCAATACAATAGATCGGTCTTAAAATAAAACTTGTTTGTATATGCTTGGATCTGTAATTTATTTGCTCAAACTCCATAATAGCAACTGGATTAATGTAGCTTTCAACAGAAGCACATATATGCTTGTAGACGGGTTTTACTGGCATGCAGATCAGGTATGTACTTACAATTCCATTAAGGTGTCATACTGTTCCACTGTCAAGTTGTGTGTAGTTCTTAAATGTTTATCAAATCTGCCAAAGAACGACCCTTGTTTAGGACAGTAGGGATGATAGCATTGCCTTGCTTGACGATATTTCATATCAGTCTTTTTAGAAAACCCACTGGAGGAACAGTGCGGCAGTAAATCATGGGATGCCATATTGAGCTTATGTTCTTTGAGAACATGAAGTCTCAAATCCAAACGATACATGAGTTTTCCATATAATGGGCATGATCTGTCACGGCAAGCTTCTTTTGGTCCAGGCACCTACAAAGACATAATGCAAACAAGAAAGAACATCACAGCTGTGTAAAGAAGGCCTCCTCCTCCTTTTATTTGACATTTGAAGACAACCCATGTCCCAAAGCCAATAGGTTTACCCTCCTTTAAAGTCCAATTCAGTGATCCAAGTGAAAGTTTAAAAAAATTAAAATTGGTCTTTCCATGCCAACTGACCAAGGGTGTACACTAGTTAATAGTTATCCATACATGTCCATTGTCCAACTTAGTTTCCTCAGCACAGACATTGGACTTTATAAATAAATAAATACATGTATCATATACATGTAAACCTACTCCTACAACCTGTCCCCCAACAAACATCGGACTGATGATTTTATAAATTATTAGGCCCTCGGCACTTGATAGTTTCCTAGAGATTTTGAAAAAGGGACGAGGTGACTTTTAATTATCTTTTATTTTCTTTATTTAGTTTGAAGTTCCTTTGAAGTATTACAAGCAACTATTGACTCATTTTGATTAGAGCGGGCATTTAATTATTTCACAACAATATTTGATTTGATAAATAAGTGAAGGTGAAGTTGTACTCATTGGTTATTCATCATTAGTGTTGATATTTTATTACAACGCATTGTCTATGGAGCAGTATATTACACATTTAGGCCCTTCACACTTGATTATTATTTTACTGTTTACCGCCTGCATCCAAAATTGAAAAACTCAAAATGATTAATTAAATTTTATTTTTATTTCTAATTTTCTCCTTTAAAATAACTTTCAACTACTTCTGCTTGCCATTTTCTGACTAATATCAACAATAATGATGAATACTCCACCTTCACTTATTTATAAAATTAAATATTGTTGTGAAATAATTAAATGCCTGCTCTCGTCTAGTCAAAACGAGTCAATACATGTAGTTGGTCGAATCCAACGAAAAGTGTACACGGCATGTTCAGGGCCATAACTTAAAAGTATTAATCAATTGGCATTTGTTTTTGTATTGTGTTTATTCGACTTTGTCATACCATATATAATAAGACCCCTTCTGTGAAAAACTTAGACACAGAGACCCCAAAACATGCTATTTTTACCCATTTTTTCAAAATATTTCTTAAAGTATTTTTAAAAACATCTAAATCAGTTATGAAAAGAAGTCATTGGATTGAATCTAAATTGATTTCCTGAAAGGTGTGTATTCAAAGATTGCCTGTTCAATTTTTCACATATTTGTACATAATTATGAATTTTTGTGATAATTTTTGAGTGGTATTTTTTTACATTACCTACTGAATACAATTTTTCATAGCACTAGATATATCTTTAAAAATGGAAATCACTAATAAATGCACAATTGATACAAGCTTTGATATGTCCAATACTGAAATGCATTGCATTCGGACATCTTTATTATTGTGTTTAGCTGCCAGAAATTCTAAATGGCACAAAGGTAGGTTTGGTAAAAATATGCATTACCTCCGAATACATGTTAAAAGCTGTGCCATTTCCACAAAGTGAGAGAATAGTAAACAATAGTTAAGCAATAGGTGCATGGTAATACACTCTTTATTTCTACCAAGTTTCAATAACCTGCGTTTAAATATTTTTGAGATGTCAAGCAAGTATATATTCGTAGGTAAATTTCGGTAACCGAATGTTACCTACGAATACACTTTGACATCATGACAGTATTATGAAACACCGCCATTCATGCCAATGCCCATATTGGTACATAACGAAGGCCTGTATGTTTGCTATCAAATCATATGTCAATGAAAGTTGCGAATTCACATACATGCCCACCATGCAAAACTGAATACGGCTTAATTGGTGAAAAATATGTACTGAAATAGACGACGGTCTGCTCATTTGAAAGAAAAATCAGATTCAAAGGAGATTAGAAGGGGATAATACTTGGATTTGTCAACTGTCATGTGTGCTTCATTATAAATGTTTACCGACCTTCTGGTTTCTGAGTAATTTGTGTCCAAATTGATTTATTCGAAGGTAACTTATGACGTTTTTCGCTAAGGTTACCTCACGAATACCATGGAAAAACGACTGTTCTCATTGTCTCATGATCTAGACAACACATTGATGGACCCTGGTATAAAGCTTATTGTAGTTGCCCTCAAACGAAAGGCCACAAGACGTAACTGACTCCAAGATGGACTTCACAAGTCTGCAATAACGGTTTTAAGCGATTTGTGTGCAATTAAGCAAATTAAAGTCACTTTAGTGCCTTTGTTTCTTGCTTCAATCCTCTTTCAACCGCTGTGAACCGACATTATTAATACATGATATGGTCTAAAGTATCAATAAACGCACATGGCCGTGTGTTTTGAACTCGCCACCCTTAGCGTTACATCACAAATATTATGAATTTTTACACCAATCAAGTTTCAAATTAGAATATCTACACAACTATCAACCCTAAACTAGCAAAAGTATACATTTTTGAAAAGCTGAAGGCATAAGCAATTCAAATATACACATTTCAACTCATTGTACAGGGTGACCTTGAAGTTATACAGGGTGGAATAAAAAAATTCCAAATAAAAAATGGGTCACTTAATGCATTGCTTATTACTAACTTGCAGTTATAAACTGAAGGTAAACAACATTGATTTGGTTAGAGTTTAGGGGGATCCTACTGACTGGGGAAGAAAAAAAATCACAGCTGTTTGGTAATCTCAGAATACAGGGTGTCCCAAAATATGTTCAAATTTTTCTACAATTCAACATATGTTGAACTGAAACATTTTACCCCTAACTCATACAGAAAAAGTAAGTCCATATTTAGATTCCTCATCAAATTTCCTGTCAGAAAATGTATACTTTGACTGTGATAGGATAAGTAATTAAATATTTACAGCAACTTTTAGATTTTGAAGACATCCGCATTGCTTACTACAGTGTTTAATATGAAAACAGGTAGTTTTGTGCGTAAAAGTTTGTATTTTATAGACTAAACCAATCATAAAGAGTTCAAAATGATTAAAACAATTAGCATAATTAATAACCTTTCACAAGAGCTCTTAACCATGCCTGTAGCCCATATGGATGCAAAGATATGACCAGTTGATTCAACGTGCACACACAAAATCTATATTTCTCATAGACTTTGTACATACCGCCACCGCCACAACCGCCACCGCCACAACAACCACCTCGGCCATTCTGAACTCAAAAAATTATAACTCCACTATCTTAGCTGATAAACAATTCTCCTTTGGAGGTCTGTTAGGTCACTCATTTAGCTACAACATGACACCAAACACACTACAATACCTTTTGTTTAAGCAGAGATATAACAATTTGAACGAGTCTCGATTTGGAAAAGCGTAACAAAACCACCATTTTTGGGTGGCGAGCTCAAAACGCGTGGCCACATAAAGAAAATGATACATTCAAAGTGCTTTATAAAATGAAGTTTTGATTATGTATATCCACCAAAAGTCTAATTCTTACCTACAAATACTGAAATGTTACTTACGAATACAGCATAATACATGACATGTGTAATGAAGTGTCCCTACCAATGGAAATTAATTGTCAAAAACTTTAAGCGGTAGGCCCCTACCCCAGGACACTATTATTACCCATAAACGGATTCATTCAACAATTATTTATTATGTAAAATTGCTGATTAACTACTTGTATATCAAAATGAAGTGGTCAAAATCTTGCTAAAAGCATCAAAAATATTTTGATCTAAGGTAATAGCATTTATTCATTTGGACGCATACCATCTGAAAGAGATCTAAAACTACCATTTTATTAATTCATTACCATAATAGCAACATTTAAACCTATAAACTCAATATAGATATTGTTAAATCGCTCATGTTACCTACTTAATACCGGGTTTCTTCACCTTTTCATTGTATAAAGCGTTAGGTGTATGCGTATAATTCCTAATATTCTTGAAAACATATATCATACTCGTTCTTATACAATGTGTAAATTGATTCATACTCATTTGATAAATAAAATACAGAAACTGACCTAAACTTCATTTTCAAAAATAAACTAGCATAAATTGACTAAGATCATATTGATCGCGTTATAAAAATAAACAAATATTTTCTGGTTGAGCTAGCATTTTCCTGACACCCTGTGGTCTAAATTACAAGAAAAAAGCATTAATGGGAATATTCCATTTGTTTTAGGCTGATTAGTATTGCGATAGTGAAAGCATCCTAGTGGTATTCGTAGGTAACATTGGGTTTTGATATCACATTTACTATCACACGCCTGGATTTATTTTTCAAGATTAGTAATGGCACTTTTGGTTCCTATAAGGCCAATATGTCATCAATCAATGGGCAAAAGGAAAAAATTGTGGAGACATTTTTCTTTCGGACTTTTATTTTTGGCCCGTGGACACTTTTGGTTGGATTCGACCAGTTGCTTGTAAAAGTTCAAACTATATAAAGAAAATAAAAAATAAAAGATATTTAAATAATTAAGTCACCTCGTCCCTTTTTCAAAATCTTTAACAGGAAACTATATAATCAAGTGCGAAGGGCCTAATCATGCATAACTTGCGAACACAAAATCGGAATCAACTGAAATTTTGGGAATAAACTTTTTTTTTTTTTTTTTTACTGAAAAATGTCATAAAAAGAGGATGCTAGGATCACAAAATACTCCTTTAATTATTTTGAGATTTTCAATTTTGGACGTGGTCGGTAGGCCTAAACAGGAAACTAATTGCGAGAAGGGCCTAATGGGATGTCGATTTGAGTATATTAACCCTAACCCAACTAGGACTCATTTTAAAGCTCACTATTAAAACCACTATGCGTGCATGCATTCCACAGGACTTGATCTGCGTGGCATGCGAGGGGTCCGAGGTTCAAATCCAAGGGGTGCTAAGTGACTTTCTTCTTCATGCCCGTGAAATTAGCAAAATAGGGGTATTTAATTTACACTGTCCACGAAATTTGGACAAAAGGGGTAATTGAGAAAATCCAGAAATTTTATGTAAATATTTAGTGTCATTGATTAAGGGGTCTTTGAAATTCTAATCACTGAAAGCGGGTGTTTGAAATTCTAGTCATTGAAAACCACAAAAAAGGGGTTGTTTTTGGCCATATTTTGGCCTCGATTTTGCATGAAAATGGGGTCAAATTTGATGAAAAATCAATGCAAAAGGGGACTTTTTAAAGATTTGGTAACTCTCATGGTTGTCAACTTTTGTGTTGAGTTGGGGGCCGGGCATTCATGTCATGATTTATCTGTCGGAAAAATAAAAAGGCCAGTCCTCCAATATTTCGAAATTCGAAAACCCGGACGAGAAACATGGATGACATTTATTTGTACACAACCCGTCCCCCAACAAACATTGGACTGCTGATTTGGGCTATTTCACGTTAAGTGTGCACTTTTCAAAATGGTGCTTCAGCATTTCTGGTTACCTGAATTTGGAACATTATATAATGTGGGTGATTTTATTAGATGGGTGTTATGGAGGAGAAGCTACAGGAGCATTTTCATTAAATTCTGACAACTTTTTATATCAGATTTTTGCATTTACATGCAGTTTTAACACATTTCTGGAGTCCTACTCCCGGTCCTACTTCATATTTTGAATGTTTTGTGAATGATTTCTTGGGAATATAAATAAGCCTCCTTTGTAGCTTTTGCTTTGGTAAGAAAGTATGAAGCATACACAGTGCAATGCAAGTTATTTGGCATAAATTGGTCCAGTATTGCGAAAATTATGACCATTTTTGTAATTAAATGTAGATTCTGTGTTTTAAAAACAAAAAAGCGATGTCCTCTCCAAAACAAGTAGGCCTACTACCAAAATTGAAACTAAATTTGTAGTTCCTGCCAAAACTTGCATCTGTAGAATCTTCAGGGTGTTCCGCAATCATAAAACAGGACAATTAGTTCTGAGGATATTTGTATAAAATATCACAACCTGCCAGTTTTGGTGTCTTGATTTCCGCGTTAAAACTGTGTCCTCTCCAGAACAGGGGTAAATCGGCAATTGACACAAAACCAAGGGTAAATGTTTCACTTTATTTTAACAAAATTAACCTACTCCTTCCCTCTAACAAGACAAGGCATTAGTTTTTAACCACAATACTCAAAGTAGTCAATATCTGATGATATCATGTTGTTAAACAGAATGTCCTCTCCAGAACAACCAAAAACTGTGGTCTGTAACAGCTCACAAAAAGCATGAACTTTTATTTCAAGTGAATGTTTCATCTAGATATATTGACAACACATCTAAAGTGAACATTTGTAGTCAGAAACATCTATTTTCAAGATATGTTTTGATGGTGAAAGTGTGGATTTCATGCCTCACCAAATAGCTGTGACCTATGTCTGGATTTACAGGAGCCTTCATTAAAAGTAAAATACAACATGGTATGCTTTTTTAGCAGTATTTGTGTGTAATAACATCTGATGAAAACTTTTAGACTGATGAAGATAAGTATGCTGCTTGAATATCAGCGAAAAAAAGTGCAAAACTGATTGTTAAACAAAATATCCTCTCCAGACACCCATACATTGGAAAGCTCAGAAAACACAAGTTCTACTGAAAAATATGGGAATTTGACAATATTTAATTAAAACACATCAGAACTGATATTTATGATAAGAAAAATGATACACAAGAGGATGGATATACGGTTATAATTAAGTAAGAGTTTCATGTTTTTTCAACAATCGTTTAACTTGCTTCTGGATTTACAGAAGCCCGCACTTTAATTTTTAAACAAAAATGTCACGTGTAGAATGATTAAAAAATGTGTATTATCATCTGATGAACAATGTAAACAAATGCATATAATTTTGACCCATGCATTATTTGAACTAGGGTACATAGCACTGAAGTGGTTAACTTGGAGTGTTGTTTTGTTTTCTCCAGACGCCATGCATTTTCCCATTGATGCTTTAATGATGAATTTAACAATGTTATTGACATGATTGATGATCCCACGCTCTGATATTTTGGAATTGAATTTGGTACATCATGAAGTTCTAAAAATCATAGAATTTTTATGAATTTAAGGACTTCTAATTTTGACCCTCTGTGGGACTTAACGTGAAATAGCCCATTTGATAAATTATAATGGGATGTCGATTGTCTTGCGTAACTAGTATGGTAGGCCTACTAGAGAAAGTATGCATTTTCAATCTTATGACATGCATCATGCATTCAGTGTCATAATCTGTCGAAAAAATAAAAATTTCGAAAACCCGAACGAGAAACATGGGTGACATTTTATCAGCCTGCCCTTGTTCAGAGTCGCTCGTCTTACCTTAAATCTTTTGCGACGGGGCATCTCGTGTGCGGCCTTGGTCCTTTCTAGAGTCTATGGTTTGAACAACCCGAAGATACTCAAGGTGGAACCACAGTCTGCACAGATATTGGAACTATAGACTTCACTGCGACTGTGTACCCAAATGACACTATGCACCGATGATAACAACAGCTAACAACTGACTTCTTTCTGTGTTCATGCTGTGTAGTGCATGTGCTGATGTTGATTATTAATTATTTCTTCCCTGTTTATACCTGTTACCAGTTACTCCAGTTGCCAACTTGCCACCAATTTTCAGCCGGGATCGTGAATTAAAAAGCCGCCCAATTTTTCCTAACCAAATAACCATTGGTGAACCATAGACGAGACGAGAAAAGTACCGGAATTCGTTGAAGCCAATGTGGAAAAGGAAAAGGCATGGACGAACTGTGGGAAAAGGGAAAAAAATTAAATTATTGTCCAAGTCACATGCAAATCTTCAAAGGTCGCCCAATTGGGCTACCAAGTCGTGCGTTACCAAATTCGCGGCTTTGTTGAAAAGCGGATATGCAGTTTACCGTTCTGATTGATTTGATCACGTGGTGCACGTGGTCGCACTGCATTCTATAAATTCAGTAAATTATTTTGAAATTTTTAAAAACGCTTGAAAATATCACAAACAAATAGGCCTATGTTTAATAAATAATATAAACACAAGCTAAAACCGTTGGGGTTCGATAATGAACCCCAAACTAACCGAGTAGGCCTATAGGGCCTACCCCGGAGTAGGCCTATATACCGGGTATTGAAAATGCCTGAGGCTGAGAGACGAAAATAGGTATTTTCGTCTCAGGAAAATGCCATACGGCCGGGCGGCGATTGTTTTTTTTTTTTTTTTTAATCAAACACGGAATAGAGCAAAACTAACTGAAAAAATAACATTTTCTGAAAAATCAATTGATTTTACACGTATAATGCGTTACAAAAATGATGTACGAAAAAAATAAATCGCGGCCGGGCGGTTTCACAAGTTGCCGGCTCTATCGTGCCATTCGCCGCCTGCGCCTGGGTTTGATCGCCAATATGAATACTGACGTCACGCATAAACTTTGTTATGAATATTCATAACAATTTCTTCTTTTTCCGGACGGGCCGCACGTGATTTTTTTTCGTGCACCATATTTTGTATGTGGCAAAATCAGTTTAATTTACACCCGGGAATTTACAATGACTTTATAGATCTAACTTTGTTCCATTAGGAGCTGAATCGGCATTTTACATTCAAGAGATCAAGATGCCACCGGAAGTACATGTACACTGTTGTAACGTCATGATGGTCACTATAATTATGGTCAATCGACTTCCGGGGCCGGCGGGCAGGCAGCAGGCTCGACTGCATGCCGTGGCGCATCAAACCAAACAAGTACTACTATGAGGCCTCTTTAGTTTACACCAACTGTACTGTTCACCGATGATACAACCGCTCTCCGCTTTTTTATAACACTTTAATTTGATAATACTAGGCGTTACTCACATTTGAAATCCGAAATCGTGCATATATACATTTAAAACCTTTTGGTGATGTAGTAGGGATCAAGCTCACGAGCTGGTAAACAGACATCAACCGGCGGCCGTGGCCTGGCAGAAAACGACACGCGGTATTACTATCCACTAGGCGAGAAGAGTACATACTTATTCGTCATCATCGGTACATAATTTTGCAGTAACTTTCATAATGGCCTCAACCTCAAATGCACCACCAGCGGATCAACAGAGACAAAGGTGAGCGTTTCAAGCTGTTTCACATGCAATGATGCATAAAAAATGTTTGATATTTATTATAATATTAGTCAACAAGAGCCCAGGTATCATAAAAAGCATGTGTTGAGAATCTGTGTCGTAGGCACTGCAATTGAATCATGAATAGATTCCCGAAGATGGCTCATGGACATGGCAGTCATGAGGCTGATCGGTTTCGAGTTAGCGTTGGTCTGAAAAATTAAAGGAGTATTTCGTGATCCTAGCATCCTCTATTTATGTCATTTTTCATTAGATATCCACGAAAAAAACCTATTCCCAAAATTTCAGTTGATTCCGATTTTGCATTCGCGAGTTATACATGATTATGTGTATTACACATAGACAATGCGTTGTAATTTCGTTCTGGTGCACCAGAACGAAATTAAAATTTCACGATATCTTTGCTAAACGAAGTAATCTGCAAGAAATATTTTGTACATAAACAATGTAGCCAGAGGTTTCCATTCCAGTGATATAAAAATCTCAACTTTTTTTGAGAAAAGTGGGGGGATGAGGCTGTGGATCACGAAATGCCCCTTTAAATTTTTATTATAATTTATAATATTGATATTCAATGAAACATACCTCACAGTTTCGGTCAATATCTCCTGTTTCAAGTTTGAAAATAATGGACGAGGTGACTTTTAATTATTAAAGGGGCATTTCGTGATCCACAGCCTCATCCCCCCACTTTTCTCAAAAAAAGTTGAGATTTTTATATCACTGGAAACCTCTGGCTACACTGCAAGATTCTCATCTGTGTGACGCCGATGTCACCAGAATGTCACTCCATCGGAAACTACACCTCGGTTTTCCATATCGCCGGTCCGAAATAGCCGGGTAGCCAGCCTCCTAGGTTTCTACAGAGTGACTTCAGGCGCCGGTGACTTCTCGCAGGAGAGTCACACTGGTGTGACTACGCCGACTAGGCCTGGGTGCTCAGTACGGCGTTTTGGGTTGCCGGTTTTGCTTTTATTGCCATATTTTTTATATTCTCTTGATTTATTCAAATAATATTCTTTATTTCTTGCTTTTTAGGGGATTAGGGAGGGGAAATTGCAAACTGGACTTTAAAAATAAGGGAAATATTTGATGAATAAAATGATTTGTTAGTAAAAGAAATAAACATGATCAGTAAAACAACTTGAGAAAAATTGCAAATAAAGAAGTTAAAAAGTAGGAATATTATAAGAAGCATGTAGGCCTATTGATGAATTAAAAATATTAAATGTGTAAAATAAATAAATAATTATAACAATAATAATTCATAACAAGCATTAATATTTATGTGATAAAAAATAGGACACAATTTCAAACAAACACTGCAATAGGCCTATATTGATGTGACACCGATTTATAGGCATAATTTGATAACGTAAAAAATCAACATGAAAAACGAATTAAACTAATAGGCCTATGAAAACACCATTTTGAAAAACGAGAAAAGAAAATAACACAAGCCAAAGTTTTGCATAAACTTACGGCAGTAAAAGTATACATTTGTAGTAGGCCTTTCAGGAAAGTGACAAGAAGTAAAACAAAATGCATGCTAGGCCTATAAATCAATTTTAAATATAACAGAAAAATTCTTGCTTCAAAATAAGTAAAGTTTTGGCAAATCAAAATGTATAAATTGAAAATGCTAGGCCTGTAATAGGCATACTTTGCGAACTTCGCTAAAAATTAATATCTCTTTTAAAACACAATTCGTTTTAAATAAAAAAGTTTCAATAGGCCTATATAACGTTATCATGCAAAATATGAAAAATAGGCATAATTTGATAGCAAAACATGTCATCTAACCACTGAAGTAAACAAAGCAATGAATGATATAAGTTTTGTGGGAAAACAAGCAAACAAATAAACTAAATAAAAACGTTTGAAATGAAACAAACAAATAAACCAAGAACAAGAACTGTAAAAGTAAAACACACACAGTTGATGAGATTATTAAAGTACAGGCAGCACAAAAACAATTAAAATATATAAAAGAGAACAACAAATAAAAGAAACAAAATGAATCGGAAGTCTCACAGTAGAAATATAAATGACAAAGAATGCAAAAGCACGATAAAAAACAAAGACGGCAGTAGGCCTACAGAAGCAGACCCGCTGTACAGCATGCATCAATCAATTAATTATAAAACCAACTCATTCCATTCATGAGCGTATACAAGCAGTAAACAAGCATGATACGCCAGATTTGTCATCATCAGCGCAGATTTGGTAGATATACGCCAGCGCCCCCAGAGTGTTCGAACTCATAACAGGGTTCGGTCAACGACCTTTTGGCAGTGTAGTCGCCTTGCAGTTCGCCGACTGGGCACCGAGCAGGCGACGCGCCATGGGGACACGCTTACGGAAGTCACTTTGATGTGACTACAAGATGTGGACCACTGTCGGAATCTAGTCAGTGGTGTACATCATGAGTCGCCGATGCGGCATCGAGCAGATAACACATCGGAGGCTAGCAGTTGTAGTCACTGTGTGATGACACTGCTGCATAGTAGCCTACTGCCTTGTTTCCGATGTTGTCACTCTCCTGTAGTGACTCTGTCGGCCACCATAGGGTAGGTTATTCTGGAGTGACGGCGATAGTGACTTCAGAGTTCCAGTGCGATGTAGTCACGCTGTCGCCAGGAATTTTGCAGTGTACATAATGTTTATGTACAAAATATTTCTTGCAGATTAATTCGTTTTGCAAAGATATCGTGAAAATTGAATTTCGTTCTGGTGCACCAGAACGAAATTACAACGCATTGTCTATGGAGCAGTCTAATACACATAATCATGCATAATTCGCAAACGCAAAATCGGAATCAACTGAAATTTTGGGAATAGGCTTTTTTCGTGGATATGTACTGAAAAATGTCATAAAAAGAGGATGCTAGGATCACGAAACACTCCTTTAATTATTAATTATCTATTAATTATTTTAAATTATCTATTACTTTCTTTATTTTGAAAATGTGTTCGTGACTATTATCAACAGTCCATTTGGTCATTTTGACTAAGACTACGGATTTAATTATTTTACCTTTATAATTGATTTTTTACATTAAAGGGGCATTTCGTGATCCACAGCCTCATCCCCCACTTTTCTCAAAAAAGTTGAGATTTTTATATATATCACTGGATACCTCTGGCTACATAATGTTTATATACATGTACAAAATATTTCTTGCAGATTAATTCGTTTTGCAAAGATATCATGAAATTTGAATTTCGTTCTGGTGCACCAGAACGAAATTACAACGCATTGTCTATGAATATGAAGCAGTGTAATACACATAATCATGCATAACTCTCAAAGCATAAAATCGAATCAACTGAAATTTTGGGAATAGGCTTTTTTCGTGGATATGTACTGAAAATGTCATAAAAAGAGGATGCTAGGATCACGAAATCCTCCTTTAATATTAGTAGGGGACCCTACAATGTTCTTGTTTTGTATTCATAATCAAAGTTGAGATAATCAAAAACAGATATTAGCAAATTAAAAGTAATTAAAAAGTCAATTAAAAGTTGAAAATATTACCTAAACAAAAATAAAATAATTAAATATTTTTCCATTCTTGATTTTGGACGCGCGAGGGAAACAGGAAACTAAGGATCAATTGTAATTGGCCTTAGTTTCTAAGATAGAAATGACAAAAGAGTACTGAAAAGTGGTGGAACCTATTTCTATTTTCTATCCCGTCCGTCCGTGACGCAAACATTTCTTTCGTTCTATTTTTAGTAACAAATCATTCCTGCCAAATTCTTTTTATTTTCAATAGGGCTAAATAATGATACGCTTCATCATAAAAACATAAAACAATGAAGTAGGCCTAAATGTCAGCAGTTGTTTTTACCAGGCTGTTTTTCTATCAATTTTGAAAATGTCGGTCCGTGATTAAACCGATCAGCCCCCGGGATCAGCCTCTCATGTACTACTCTAGACTAGACTACAGATGATTGAAAAATCACACATTTTCATGTTTTGTAATCACCTTTCACCACAAAATATGTTGATATGATGACCGGTACTAGCATTTTACTAGTACTATAGAAAAATTATCAAATTCGTGGACATCGTGGAACATACTCTTTGCGTGGCTGTGCGTAGTAAGCAGTTGTGCAGATAGCCTCGCTAATATGGACGCGTGAGAGTAGCGTTGTACGCAGCGTGTAAGTTAGCATGATTAGTCGCGAGTAACAAAGTTGAATGTTCCACGATGTCCACGAATTTGATAATTTTTCTATAGTAGTACTAGTAGTAGTCACGTAGTAGTAACAGGGTTTGATTTAACTTGTGTCGTGGAGCAATGCTCCCCATTTTGGACAACCTGCTACACAAATATCACCTGGTACACAAATATCAGCTTGTATAGCAATATTTTACAATGTAAACATAATAACATATGGCTCTGTTCCAAATCAGTGGTAGAAATAAACTCAACCAATAAAGTATCGAAACGATTATAGATGGTCAGATATATCGGTAACTGATAGCAAAAACTTATTTAATGTATATAAAGCGCAACTTTCTCCTGCGCATTTTGATACCTCTTTTGTTGCTCTACGATATCATTTAGTCGAGTTATGGGCGCCTGAGTGGCTTCAAGTCAGATTTTAAAAGTTGCACTTAGGTCCTATTCAAGCCAAATGCGTTGTACTGTAACCAATAAATGACCATGCTTTTGTCCGCCAAATTCAAATGAGTGTGTGTGATGGTGGGCACACCAAGTATTGAGATGTCAGCAGAAAGAGTTCATGAGATAAGTCAGAGATAAGTAAAGTGTAGCAAGTATTGAAGTTGGAAGTCGAAGGAGTAAAATAAAGTAAAGTTCGAACAGAGCACATCTTTGTCTTGATTGTGTGTGTGTGTACACCAGTACACGACGAACGCATTTGGCTTGAATAGGAGCTAAGTGCAACTTTCAAAATCCGACTTGAAGCCACTCAAGCGCCCATAACTCGACCAAATGATATCATAGAGCAACAAAAGAGGTATCAAAATGTGCAGGAGAAAGCTGCGCTTTATTTACATTAAATAAGTTTTTGCTATATTTCATTTTCCGATATATCTGACCATCTATAATCGTTTCGATACCGTACTTTATTGGTTGAGTTTACATGTATGGTAACTGAGGGTCAAAATTTAAAACCTATAGACTATGGGACATAGGCATTTATCTTTCACTTCCGTAGTCCACTCTTGGGCAGAACATGAAAACATAACAAATCAAGAGTAAATATATGTCTGAATTAATATCCAAAAGTTCCCACGTTTTACTTTACTCATTTAGGAGTTATTTGGGGTTAAAATGTGTTTTTAAATGATTTTTTCCATTTTGCCCAAAATGTCAAATATTAAAATAGCTGTAACTTTCAAAATAAATTGCGTAGAAATTTCATTTCTATTGTAGATGTTACATGTCACATGGATTTCCAACACTGGTGAATAAAAATGTCACAGCACAACTCTAAAATATGAAAAAATGGCAAAAAACATATTTTTGTGCTATTTTGGCCATTTTTGACCTAAAAATGTAATTTTTGCATGGGTAAAAAAATAAATATATATTTTCTTGATTTAAAAAATATGTCATTATATCAACCTAGTTATTCTGAACAAAAAAGTTAATGATGGTGAATGTCTGTGACCTATAGTTTTTGATCTATGGCCCTTTCAAATTCATGGACTAAAATAGCATGTTTTTGTCAATTTTTCCAATATTAGGCTGAAAATGGTCCTTTTTTGTAATTTTAACAAAATTGTCAGTGTTTGGAAAGTGGGAACTTCACATATATTATGGATATATTATAGTACTTTCATTTTAAGCTAGTTGTAGATCCAATGGTAGCTCGGTTTCCATGGCAGCAGCAATTATATCGGTCAATTTTACTAATTTCAATGCAGCAAAATCATTTTAGTCATCATTTTACTGCATTGAAAGTAGATAAAATTGCTGCTACCCGGTAGTGGGCATACTAGTGGATCTTGAAATAGCTTAACATTAAAGTACAATTACATGTTCATATTATTAAGTGAAGTTCCCACTTTCCAAAAACTAACAAGTTGGTTAAAATGGCCATAAAGGACCATTTTTATGGCGTAATATTGGAAATATTGAACAAAAACATGCTATTTTAGTCCATATATGAATTTGAAAGGGCCATAGATCAAAAACTATAGGTCACAGACATTCACCATCATTAACTTTTTTGTTCAGAATAACTAGGTTGACATAATGACATATTTTTTAAATCAATAAAATTTATATTTATTTTTTTCCCATGCAAAATTACATTTTAGCTCAAAATGGCAAATAGCACAAAAATATGGTTTTTGCCATTTTTTAATATTTTAGAGTTGTGCTGTGACATTTTTATTCACCAGTGTTAGACATCCATGTAATATGTAACATCTACAATAGAAATGAAATTTCTACTCAATTTATTTTGAAAGTTACAGCTATTTTAATATTTGACATTTTTTTTTATTTATGGAAAAAAATCACGAAAAAACACATTTTTAACCCCAAATAACTCCTAAATTACACAGTAACGTGCAACTTTTGTAAGTGGGAAATGTTATATTATTGATCAGTGATATAATAGCTATATTTTCATGTATAAACCATCCTCTACCCAGAAAGGGAGAACGAAAACTACTTTCTGAAGCACTTAGCAAGCCTTGTCCCATGGTCTACTATTTTTTGCAATATTTTTACTTATTACCTGTAGAAATATGGCTAAATTTTAATAATTTAATTTAAACATAATTCAGAGCTTAATCTTTGGATTAAAATAAATGAGTTAAATTTTCGCAAACTCGTGAGATATTCCATAATTGTGTTAAAAAACATTAATTTTGTCAAGAAATCCAAATTTAGAAAAACAATGATATTTTTGGGCGGGTGCGGCACCCGCCCTGTATTCTCTGACTATTGACCTACTTTCTCACATGCCGCAGTGTTGAGAAAATATTCGTGCCGGTTATATCCCAAACACCCACAGAGGTGATAGTTTACGGCGAGTTTTGTAATTATTACTTGATTTTAATATGTAAATGTAATACGATAAAAGTCGTCATAGGCAGTAATGTGTTTGTATTAAAAGAAATAACAAAAATAATTATTTATAAGTAATAGAAATACTATTTGGAAATTGCAGCAAGATTTGCAGATATTTTTATTTGAACAGTACCAGTTCACCAGTTTTGCTAGTTTTCCTAATCTTTGGGCTAAATTAATAGCATCGTGAAGGTCATATATATCATTTTATACTGATAGCTTGGGCATGTACTTAAAGGCCCATTCAGTGATTTGCTCATCCGGACGATCGTAAAAATCATCAAAATTCAGATTTTGGTACCTTTGTAATTGGCATAGATGTGCTAACATAGCCTGCTAGTGGTTCGGTCGAAAGCCGTGTATTTTAAACAAAATAAAGCATTTACATGAATCTGGACTTTTGATACTGACAGTACAAAAAGTCCGACTCGAGATCGAAAAGAAGCTCACTCTCCACCATACCAACACGCGTTATGTATTGTTTCTACTACTTATTACATCAGTAGCTACTATTTTAAACAAAATACACAATTTTAACTGTTTTTCATATTTGAATTGACCGTTAGTTTGCCTCGGTGACGTTTAATTGCTTATTTTGTTTTCTTCTACAAAAATTAAGCGTCTGTTACTCTGTTTTAAATCAATTTAGACTCTACTTCCCCGTGTTAGAAACACTGGACTAGGAAGTTTTTCCAGTCGATTAGTGGCGCACTGTACGAAAATCTCAATTTTCTCGAGTCGATCTGAGTTGAAGTAGAAAACCTTTCTAAAACTTCTGTTTTTTGACTAATTTGTCGATGTATTCAGGGGAAAAGTGGTTTAATGAAATTCTGTAGACTTATTCTTTATTTCTAAGCAACTCTGACAAATTTCCATTTTTTTAATATTCCTGTGAAATCACTGAAAGGGCCTTTAAGTACAGCTTGTATGTGCATTGTGTTCAGTGTGTACATAGGCTATTTACTTTTCAAATCTTGTGACAAATAGTGCTTGCTGGTGCTTGTATAAGGTATTATAGACAAATTATTAGAATGCATGTGCACCAGTAAAAATGGCCCAGGTTGAATAAAATAAATAAACATATGAATGAATAGTTTATTCCCTGGATTATTTTTGTTGGGACAAAATAATGATATAGTTTGACGCTTTGAAATACAGTTATGTTTTAATCATAATAAAGTTACAAAGTTAAAAAATAATATCGAAATATTGTAAAATCAAACTTTTCCCCTCATAAGTTGTATCAAAACAACATATATTGAGGAAATTGATATGACAGATTTTTAAACTTTGATATGGAAAGATACCCCAGCCCTGTTGTCCCACCAGAGAAGATGAGCAGAAGTCTTTCTATCTGATGATAAAAAAAACCTCTAGGTATGATTACGAAAATGTTTTAAATAACTATTATCTACAAAAGTTTTATAACAATGTTTTATATAAAATGTTAACATAAAACGTCTTCTGTTATGATGTGAAGGGTTAATATAAAAACAGGGAAAATCTGTTCCAACTGACCAGCAGAGAACAAAGGATAAGCAATAAGATTAAAATCAAGGAAAATATGACACAACCTCCAATGGGGGCATAACAAGCGTATAAAGTTAAAAACTCTTTTAATTTTTTTTTTACGTTTTGTGTTATTCCCCATTGGAAATCGATGTTGTGTGATTGTGTCATATTTTCCTGTTTTTAATTGTGAACTTGACTTACTCATTCTTTCATTTTTCTTGACAATTTTTCATTTGCCCGCCCTATTCCTTTTAAAGGAATTTTTATTTATGTATAAATTATTTTTCAGTTATACAATTATTTACAAAATGATTACAATGCTTTCATACAAGTAAATTGAGTGTTTCGGAGGTGACATTAGGCCCATTCACAATATAAATGCAGAAATCAATGATTTTTCAATAACTGGGCTTCTCTAAAGCAAGGTTAACCTGGATAATGTAATGTTCAATTTTCGTGGCGTCAGTATTTGTAAGCCTGTCCAGTGTCCACTTTTTTATCTCGAAAATAGAATCTTGAGATAAAAAAAATGGATGGGCTTACAATTAAAATACAGTACTGACGCTGTGAAAAATTGTTTAACATTGTAAAAAAAAACATAGAACGGCAATGTTGAATTTCATTTGTTAGGTTGAAAGTGCCAATAATTGCACAGGATAAACCTTTTTGAATTCAGCTCCCTAAAATTGCCACACAGTACAAGTAAATTTGATGATATTTATCCATTTTATTACAAATTGCTGCTAGAGTAGGCCTATACAAAGTTTGATTCTGTACCCTTCTAATGTTTTTCCTTTGTGAAATTGATCCAGAAATGCACTAACTTTCATTTCATGTAATGGTCGCATGTCACAAATAGGTCACCCCAAAATGGAGGAGTCGTAACATGAAAATGCTTTCTTCCCACTTCAAGTTTAGTTTATTCTAAAAGTATGATACCTATTTTAGAAAGTTTGGTGTCATTTTGTAGATAATTATGTTCTTTGTCAAATGCAAAAAACCCCAAGTCAATTGGACATGTACTTTGAGATTTATACTTCAATATGTAAGATGTGTCAATGGAGGAGCAGGGGCGGGTGAGCCGGGGCGGGTGAGCCCCCATAGGGTTGTACACAAAATTGTGAAAATATGGCAAACTTCAAACCTTTGTATCTTAAAAAGTACAACTAGCATGGACCTCAAATTGCACATATATCATCCTGGATTGTAGATCTACCTCATAGTAGATCAACTGTGTTCAAAAGATGTAACTAATTAATTGCCTAATTAAATGCTAATTAAGACAGTTTTCCCCATATGTTACTGTACAAAGTGTGCACGTAATGCTTCGACATTTCTTGTCAATGGCCTATCTCTAATTAGTTTTAGTGCCAGACATGGAGGAAAAAAAGTTTTGATTGATAATGTCATACAAATTGTAAAATTATTTTACAATTTTTAACCACCCTGTATGTTTAACGCAAGGTATATACCAAACTCTTTCTTCCTAATTTGTTGGAAGGGCCCATGCAATGTCTTTCTGAATCCATATTTATTTTGAGCTACATAGCTTTCAGAAAAAGAAAATAATGGGGTTTACCATGACACGAAAGATGCTAATTTTGTTGATGTTCCACCCTGTATATTTCTTCTCTGACCCTGTATTATGATATTATACTTGGTTGATTTGGCATCCTTGTAATACAAGCTTTCCAGAAATGTATACTTTTAATGGTCTAAAATGTATTCATTAAAAGTTGTGTTGAAGTGAATCAAAATTGGTCATATTTTTATCATAAAACATGTTACACAAAAGATGACCAATTCATGACATGCGATCTAATGTACTTTTTCATTTGTTTTAAAAATTGATCCAGAAATGAGTTTCGCATTGGAAGGAGTCAGGTAGAAGTTCTGCAACAGTTTTGGGAAGAAGGAATGAACTCGGCCAGCACACCTGAGATGAAAGACAAGATTTCAGATGCTGCCAATCAAACACAACTGACAGAAGACCAGGTGAAAGTGAGTTGATGAAAAGTATAATCTGACTCAAATATATTTTCATGTGAACATTTTGAGTTTGAGGCCAAGAAAAAGTCATTAATTTTGTTCATTTGTTAGTTAGACTGCAACAAGGTGATTTATCCAATTTTGTCATCTTCCTAGTTCCTGTGACCAGTCATTGTCCGTAATGACATTGCACATCCCAGTTCCAGCAGTGCAAGCTCTGCTCAGCTGACTCTAGCTCAAGGGTCTGCTGGGTAATATAGGGGCATTGACTTAGCCCGCTGGTTTACACCACTCATACCAGCTGTTCCTAGCCTGAAAGTAGGATGGAGTGCCCAATCTCTGATGAAATGCATGTCACTTACTCACTTTTGGATCCCTCAAAAATGGAATATACCAGATACACGTATATAGTCGTCTACCAAATGGACTTGGTTTTCCCACATCACTTACTTTGTAGCTAGTATATTTTGAGCTGGTGATCTTTGCAAGTTTGTGAAATTTGATGGTGTGATTTTACAAACAATTTGTCATGAAAATTAAAGTAATTCTTAAAATAGTCTTGTGTATGCAAACACAATTGTTGTGCTGATCATATTGCAAACCCAGTGATCTGTGCAATTCAATGCGATTTAGATGCCATAATATAATTAATAATGTGTTGTCTAAATCCTTTCTGTTTCATATTCAGAACTGGATATACAAGGAGGGGAGGAAAAAGCGCCAGAATGAGGGCACTAGTGTGAGAAGCAAGCAGCCACGCCTCAATCTCAATAAGAAGCAGGAGACGGAAACACAAACACTCTATAGATTCTATAGGAAAAGAGAAATGACAGGGAAGAGTGAGTTGTAAAATTAATTTGCACTTACGGGTGATATCCTGGTTTTGTTTTGTTTTTGTTGTATTTAGTTCTGCTAAGGGGATGGTGAATGCTGATTTCGATCACCTCCTCCATAATTGTCTTGTTTTATTTTTTCGATGTTGAATTTCTATGTATTTTTTTTTTATGGAAATAAAAGATTCATTTATTCATTATATTTATATAGATTTAAATTAATTTTTAAATGCTCCTTTTACCACTGAACTTCTAATTTGGTAGAATTATGATGACATAAATATGTTGTGCATGTGCAGTTTTGTATCGTGTCATTTGCATTATGAAAATTGAGGAGTTCATTGGCATATTTTGCTTGATATTCTGTTTAACTTCATGCCACATGTGTACAAATGTATTCCAGCACCCAGGGGAGAGCTAGAGTATGGTGTACGCCTGGAAAAACTTGGTCTGATGTCTGTGTGCAATAGATACAATTATTTTGCTATTTCCTTTAAAGTGTTTTGACTGCAAGCATGATATTAATCCTTTGGAGTATATTTCCATCATATTTGTCATAGTAACTCTCTTAAGTTCTCCCATTCTTATGCTAGAACCGATAGTTTTAAATACACTGTCTTTAATCGTTTTCCAGTTTATTTTGATAAACTTCCTTCATCTCTCAAAGACCAATTCTTGTTTAGTATCTCTAATTTTCTGGACAATCTCAAAAAAACATTTCAGAACAATTAGTTGGAATTCAAAATAGTTTTTTAGTTGGGCTTATTATCAAGCCTCTTCTTATGTTGGAGAATATAGGCAGATTGCATCCTTTGCCCCGTTCCCATGTGTTGCTTGTCTCTGTTCCTGTGGGAACCATTTAGGTTTAGGTACTTTGAAAGTGACTTTGTCACTATCTGGCTATCCCTGACAGGGGTTCTCTTGCCCTTTGTTTTTGTTCCCGGTTAAGGCATGCCATCTCTCTAGATTCTCCAACATGGGTCGACTCAATGTCTTGCTATGTATCACCTTCCATGGTTTACATTTTATATTTTTTGCATGGGTAATTTATAAGTGTGTAATTTTGATATTGTGCCATATTTTATATGTATGTTTTTAACTGGCAAATAAAATGATATATGATATGTTCTATTTAAACTAAAACAGGCCACCATACGTCAGGAGAGCAAGGGAATTTAATGAAGAAAGTCAACAAAGACTGGAAAAGGGTGAAGAAGAGCCAAAAAAAATGGCAGCAGTTGAAGGACGAAATGCAGGAATCTGGTCCTGGTTTTCTCGACCAACCAATAGAAACCTTGACGGACAAACAGAAGAGAGGCACCGCAGAGCCACATTATGAGGAGGAAATTGAAAAATATGTAAGTTTGTTAGGATTTTGTTAGACTCCATACACCGGACGATCTTACCGTTTCTGATGTTGATTAAGATACTTCTTGCATCGATCCCAAGATGCGGAAAAAACCAATAGTCATTTTGTCCCACATAAATGAATAAATAACAAACAAAAACCCGATCCCCAGGTGGACTCACCCAATTTGGTGACGTCACACCAGATCATCATCTTTTATCCAACTTGGTCTCCGACTGACACAGACGTGCCTAACGATTGTTCATAGCACTGAGCATCATTTTTTCGACCAAGGGGAGATAGACGGTTGTAGTTTCACACCTTAGGTAAAACCAAACCGGTATTGTTCAGCTGAGGATAGTTTTTTGCGACATTTTCTGGCGAAAAAGTGACAAAAACAATCCAAAACTTAGCTACATATTGTGCCTCCATTTGCATACGGGACACACGAGCAATTCAAAATGGCCCCTCGTTGGCGCCATTCATTTTGTTTCCCACGAAAACAACCTTTGCAACCTGTAGTTACAATAGATGTTTTGTACATGCACATTGTATATCATGTATGGTAGGGTATTGTTGCTATGTTTATGGTGATTACTCTATCGTTGTGTCTTTCATACCCGTCCGATGCCGTGTATGACTGCTCGTTATTTAAAAAAATGTAGATATTTATATAGCGCTTTATGCCGTAAACAGCTTCAAAGCACTTTACATTTATTCTGCCGTCATTAGAATATGTCAGAACCACGTTTGCAGTCTACAAGCGGCGCAGGGTCTATCAGTACAACGACTGTGACTACCCCTAACAGTTTCCCATTGCACCTGGGTGGGGTGAGGCAAGCGAGGCAAAGCGCCTTGCCCAAGGGCGCAACACAGTGGTGGGACGGGGAATCGAACCCACGCACGTCAAGCAAGCTCTCAGATTATGAGTCCAAGGCTGTAACCACTGAGCCACCGTTAAGTTAATTGCCATCAAAGACGGCTCTGGAAGTTTGATCGATACCCGCAAAAAAGATAAGCCGATCCCTGTTTGTCAAAACAACTAAACATACCAAAAAGTGAAAGGAATTTCAAAGATATACCCAAGTGTATTATTCTCATGTCACATGTACCTATTAATACCAGATTTGAGCCAAAATATATACAACAAAGCATTTAACTGTTTTTCCCGCCTCAATTTCCTCAATTGTTTTTTGTATATATGCAGGCTATGTTTGTATTATTGTGTTTCCCTTGCCTGGGTCCCCTTGATCTTGGGGTTGTATGTTTTTCTTCTTTTGATTTTAAAGATGATTGAATAAAAAATTGCAGTATGAAGTTTATTTGAGTAATCAAATACTTAAATGTGCCAGTTTCATCATGTACATTTTCCAACAAGAAGTTTGATTTTGGTTCCTTTAATCCTTAATATATTTTCAAATGTTCTATTTCACAGTGTCTAGAGTTAGAACAGTTTGGGTACCATACCCTTGTGTTGTCATCACACCCATATCTTGGCCAAGAATTAACAGGGGATAATGTAGGGCTGACCTTCAAGATTTAAATCACCGCAAAGTTTGTGTGGATTACCACTTTGCGGCTGGTGGCTCTGAGGAAATAGGTAAAATGCTGAGTCTTTATATATTTTTTATTTGTTTTTTGTGTCGAACAAGTAGTTTGAGGTGGAACAATGAGTACCGTCTGTATGTATAACCACACTCTCAAAAACAATAAGGGAATGACAAGATCTGTCTCAAATCTAATGAAAGTACAAATATCATATTACCGTACATTTCTCCTTCCCTTTCTGCATAGACAGTAACTGCACCCAGCTGTGTGCAGTGTTGAAAATAGCTGGTATCGCATAGCAAAATGCTACACAATTTAAACAATTTGCTACAAAATTTTGGAGTCGAGTAGCATTTTTATGCCATAGACTTACACACTGAAGTATGTGAATGTACCAAAAGAAGAGTAATGAAAGCAAATTTTGCTACACTGCTTGGAGTTACTTTCAGTAAGGACCTTTCTTTTGACTCTCATATTGGTAATGTTGCTAATAAAATTTCTAAGCTCTCTGGTTTCATAGTTAGATGTACTAGAAATATGACTTCTGATGCTTTACTTAATCTTTACAAATCTCTCATTTTGCCTCATATTGTTTATTGTGTTTGTGTCTGGTCTCCATTTCAAAGAAATCATAGAACAAAAGATTTTCACGAAGTTAATTTTGATGATCGTCCTTCATATTCTGAGAGGCTTGTAGATCTTAAATTGATTAAGCTTGAGGATGTTTACAAGTGTCAAAGATTAGTCTTAGGATTTAAATAATCAATGAGATTGGGCCTGCTTCTTTTAGTTCTCTGGTTCAAAGAAGTATTTTGGATAATTCTAGGCTGTTGCACCAAACTCCCAAATCTTCATCTTTCTTTAATTTTATGTTTGTTTCCCTCCCACGTCTTTGGAATGGAATTCCCTCTGAATTGCATCATGTTAATAATCTTGTTGTATTTAAGTCTGAAAGTAAATCTTTTTACTTGACTATGCTTAAATGATCTTGTGGTATTACATGCTTTGGCTTATATACTTTTAAATACCTGTATTTTATGTATAGGCCTATATTTGTTTCAAGATTTCATAATGGTTTTATTTTGAGAAATGTATTTTTCCTATTTTATGTACTTTTGAGGTTTAACTATTTATTCATGTGCATGATGAGTGGGCACTTATGTGTTTGGACTTTTAGCCCATTCACTCATCCTGAATTACTTGCTTTTGTCATGTTTAAGAAATGAAAGTCAAATGTACTGTTATTTTGTTACTTTTGTATTGCAAGTAATTCAAATAAATATTATTACACATAAAAAAATTCTTAATTCCAACACTGGCTGTGTGTACGCCATGCTATATCAATCCACGATATTACGAGTCCCACCATCAGAGTACATGTATACGTTTTGTTTGAGTAAAAATAACTTAAGTAATATTTCTTCATCTTTGACAGCTCCTGGAAATGACACAGCATGTCAGACACAGACCACCTCTGCAGATCAAATTAGAAAGCGTGTGAGGGACATGCTAAACCGCAAATACTGTAAGTACCTTAACTTTTTTAATGAACCGTAAGCAAAAACTGATAAAACAATTAATAATTTTTTACATGTTTGCTTGTATGTATTCGGTAGGAGATGGATGAGCCGCACATTATTCTGAGAGATAATGGACATGCCTCTTTTATGAAAATGGATACAGATGATCATTATAGTAAATGTTATTTGCAGTGGCATTATTTAATAATCTATTGGCTAACAGAAAAACTCAAGAACAGCTGCAAGACCTTTGAAAATATATGCAATTATTGCTTCATTGACTCAATTCCTATTTTATTATAAAGCAGTATAGGCACTAGTGTCTCTATGGGTCAACAGTGGTTACATTTTCATACAAAGACGTTGAAATTTCAAAATTGCTCAGATTTTGTCAAAAACCATGCCAATGGATTCATTCCTCTGGTCATAACAATTCAAAAAAAGTATAGTTTGACATGTGTCATACGGTACCGTTCTTGAGTTATGAGCCGAAAGGTTAAAATGAATTAAATCCGTTTCACTGAAATACAAGTTTAAAAAAAGATGTCAATGCTCACTTTTTAGAATATTGATTTCAATCGAATTGAATACATCGCTCCATTTTGAGTTTGTAGTTCACCACTGAGCAATCGATTGCTAGCCAATCAAATAGAATTCCTTTTACCACTCGCCCGTCGCTCACCAACGGAGTATTAAGTTTATATTTATCATACAGTGTGTCGACACTGTGCCCCCCCCCCCCACAATGTTGTGGGTTTCTGACCAAATTAACCCTATATTTGGCAATTTTAGCCCAACAGTACATTTCATCAGTTTAGCTTCAAAATGGCAAAAAGAAAAAAAGAAATCTATGCTACCGGCTGCTATCATATAGCAGTTTGCTGTCAGAAATTATAATGTAACTTTGGTGCGAAAGTTTGATTTTACCATAATAACAAACTGATAATGTTGTTTCTTCCTCTTCACAGACAAGGTCACCGGCAAGTCAGCTGTCGAATATAAAGCAATTCTAAACAAAACAGTTAATGTGATCCATCATGGATGGCCAAGCAACATTGCTTTCAAACAGCCATCTAGCATGGGCGTCGCTACACTAAATCAACTTTGGGCGGCCAGGAAGGAAATTTCTTTTGAAGGTGAGGCATATAGCAAATAAAAAAAAAAAATGTCAATAGAGTATTACAAAATGTTTGTTGTAGCATTCTGCATCATACATTCTACATTATTACCCCCTCTCTATATGTCTCTCCCTCACAGTCTCACCTTCTGCCCTCACCCACATCTATTTCTGATCCACCTTTTGCAAGATGTGTAGACAAATCAAGCAAAATCACTTTTCAAACCTGGCATAAACATGTTTAAACCAGCAAAACTGGACAAAAAAATAAAAGAGTATAATTTGTGCTCCAACATTAAGAAAAAAGACGGAACACTCATTTAAATGTAAGATACAACTTGTAATGTATCAACTATCATTCAACATGTTTTCTTTTTGTCTCATCAAGACCTTAAAATGGAAAATTCAAATTTTTTAGCTTGAGAAATCCATTAAATGAGTACTCACAGCTTTAGCTTTTGCCATCTGCTTTTCCCTGATGGCAAAAGCTAAAGTTGTGAGTACTCATTTAATGGATTTGTCAAACTAAAAAATTTGAATTTTTTATCTACAATCCTACAAATGCATCTATTTACTTAAAGTGGAAATTTTTGAATTGATGGCTCATTACATGTAGTACATTTCTGGAAATGTTTCAAGGCAAAAACCTGTATGTTTGCTGGCCAGTTGAATTTGTTATTTGATAATTTTATCATTTATTTTGAAACAAAAAAAAGTGTCTTTTTGGTTTTTGCCACTTTTATCAGCAAAAGCTGCAAATATAAAGCTGGTCATTCAATTTGAGAAAGTGCTGTGTTACAGCACGAAACGTCATTGAGGTAAATAACATCACCTTTATTTGGATTTGTTTGAGAATTTTTTATCTACAATCCTACAAATGCATCTATTTACTTAAAGTGGAAATTTTTGAATTGATGGCTCATTACATGTAGTACATTTCTGGAAATGTTTCAAGGCAAAAACCTGTATGTTTGCTGGCCAGTTGAATTTGTTATTTGATAATTTTATCATTTATTTTGAGACGAAAAAAAGTGTCTTTTTGGTTTTTGCCACTTTTATCAGCAAAAGCTGCAAATATAAAGCTGGTCATTCAATTTGAGAAAGTGCTGTGTTACAGCACGAAACGTCATTGAGGTAAATAACATCACCTTTATTTGGATTTGTTTGAGAACATTTTAATATAATTGTTTGTCACCGAATTTCTGAAACCAACAGATTTTCAAGTTCAATTATGATCTTAAAAATCAAATCAAATGTCGTATTTCTGCACATTTTGGTCTAAAAATGGGTATTTTTATCATTTTGTTTATTGTTTCATTGTTTTTTAAGTATTTTTATTACCAATGATGTTATTGATATTGCAGTGTACAATTTAAGGATAGTTTAACAAAAGTCACAGGTGGGTTAGTTTCCATAGCAATAAAAAGTTCTGCCATTTTTCAGTTGATTCAAATGATTTAAATGAATAAATTTGGGAATTGGTAAAATTATTCGTAATAAAAACTTGGAGGGTGGTGATGCATTTTTGCAAATTGCATTCATGTACAAACTGCAAAAAGATGAGTGATGAGCTGACCGCTAGTTGAATAAAATCATCAAAATAACACATTTTATCCCAAAGTTAGCACCAAGGTATAAAAAGTCTGTTGGAGATAGCCGATTTAGGAGTTTGATATTGGTTAAGAGCCAGTCTCCCTTATTATGTACATGAATAAGGGGGGTTGTGATACAAAAAAAAATAGAATTGTCTCTAAAAAATAATTTTGGTACATATTAGCACCAACAACTCACATGTAAAATATGAGCATGCACAGCGCCCTCGTTCAGCTTGAAAAAATTCTCGAAATTTCAGCCTCTCTGAGCCTTACTTGCAAATGGTAAACTTTGGAGGTGCATAACATCGTGCGCCATCATCATCCCAACCTGCATTTTGCATTTTTTTAAAGTACCAAATGGTTACATTACAAAAACCAAGAAAAAAATTGGGATCTTGATGGCGCACAAAATCAGCAAATCCAATGATTTGATGAAAAGCGCCTCATGCAAACTTCAAAGCATCATAATGGGCTGCGCCATCAAGATCCCAAGTCCGAACAAGTTTGAAATTAAAGACCTCCATGGCAAGTTTCATTTTTCAGCAAAAATTTTTGGGATTTCGTTGGCGCACAGAGTTAACAGAGGTCAAAGGTCAAAATTTCCTATTTTCGCACATTTTTGCACGCCTGTATTATTGCGCGCCAACATCACCTGACTCTCCGAATAGGATTTCATCAAAGAAGAGGTAATACTCTGCAAGAACTGAAAAAAATTAGCTTGGGATCTCTTGATCTTCATATTTTTCTGATTTTTTGAAAATGGACTTAGCCTCATTTTGGAGGTCAATTTGACCTCTTTTTCCCACTCGCTGCACAATGTGGGCTTTTTACTGCATCACAAAAAAATGTGCCAACAAGATCCCAATTTTATTAGTCATCGTCTAGCTTCTTTGGCGACCAGTAGATAAAACACAAGCAACAGCTAATTGGGATCGTGTGGGCGCACTAATATAAAAGAGGTCAAAGGTCAAGCTTTGTGCCAAAGTGATGCATATTTGCCTATGTGCAGCACGAAAGTGGAACTTTGACCATAATAAAAAATGTGCCCAACAAGATCCCATCTTACTTTTTGGATGATTGGATAAAGGGGCTTATGTATAACTGATAACAAGTAAAAAAAAAGTGGATCATGTGGGCGCACTAATTCAATAGAGGTCAAAGTTCATACTTTGTGCCGAATTGGCATTATTTTGCCCGTGTGCAGCACAAAAGTGGAACTTTGACCCGCAATAAAAATGAGCGCCACCAAGATCCCATCTTACTTTTTGGATGATTGGATAAAGGGGCTTATGTATAACTAATAACAAGTAAAAAAAAAAGTGGGATCATGTGGGCGCACTAATTCAATAGAGGGTCATGTTTTTTGAGGTGGGACCCAATTGTGTCACATCTTGCTATTGGTCAAAAATCAACTCCTTTTTTGTATTTCTGATTATATTTCAAAAAGTTTTCACCCAAACTAGTAAAAGTATACATTTTAGAAAGCATATATTGTCATGATTGCAAATCTGTAAAGTTTGAGTGGATATACAGGGTGTACCAAAAAATATACAGGGTGATTCCATTGAAAAATACTGAAAAATTAAATTCCTTTACCACTCCAATATTTCTACATAGGCCCTAGTATATTAAATTGAAAAATGAACTTGATATTTGGAATGTACACAGTTAGTCCTTTCATTAAATATATAGTTTGTACTATATTTAGTAAGCCCATTGTGTTATACAGGGTGTAAAAAAGTTGTAAATTAAAATTTTTAATTTATGTAAAATTTCCCAAAGTGTCATTAAATTTGGAAAATATATTCAAAATAGTTTACAGAATTGCTATAATATCAAATTCAAATATCCAATTCCTATATAGGGTGTTCCAAAAATCAATATACAGTGAATAATTAGTAACAAAGGTACATGTACATGAGGCGTATACATGCACACTTAGCCTACATCAATAAACTATTTAACAATAACCAAAGATCAATATGTCATCAGAATAAATCCTTTGACTGTAATAATCTCCTTTGAGAAGATTTATTTTATATTTCAAAGATAAAACAATATTGAAATTTATTTCATATGCATGCATGCAAAATTAAAGCCCATTGTATTGTATGACACCCATTCCACTGCATTAATTAAAAGCTTGTTAAATCCTTAATTACTAGGCCTATGTTTATTAAGATTAACTAGGCAATTATAGTTATAGAAAGTTAAAAAATAAGATTAACATTATGCAAATGCATTTTTACTTCTCCTAGACAACAAAGTGCATACATTTTATTAATGATCATCAACTTCCCATTGAATTACACAGAGCTCCTCCGCTTCCGGCTCCTCCACTTCCGGCACCACCCCTGACTAATTAACTTAATTAAGCTGTTGTAATTAATTAATACATTTGTTTAATTGTATTTGTTATTAATTCATTAGATTAATAATTTATCTTCAAAATAAGACCAAAACCATTTGTTCATGATGAATTTTAGCAAAAATATAGGAATAAGTAGACAAAATGATTTAGCAAAATGTGACAGCACCACCTTTTTTAGGGTCCCAGTATAAAAAACATGACCAGAGGTCAAAGTTCATACTTTGTGCCGAATTTTTTTTTCAATGGGGATCACCAGACATGTCTCATAGAAACTTGTGTGAGTGCATTTCAGATGATGCTGATTCCATCATGGTAGTTGGTGAGAGTAAAAAAAAATTTGTCAAAATACTTAGTCATATTTTGCAAAATTTGAGTGAAAGGTTGCTGAATTCGGCAAATTTAGGCTAAAAATCGGTTAATTTTGTATGAAGTATGAACTTTGACCTCTATTGAATTAGTGCGCCCACATGATCCCACTTTTTTTTTTACTTGTTATCAGTTATACATAAGCCCCTTTATCCAATCATCCAAAAAGTAAGATGGGATCTTGTTGGCGCACATTTTTATTGCGGGTCAAAGTTCTACTTTTGTGCTGCACATGGGCAAAGTAATGCCAATTCGGCACAAAGTATGAACTTTGACCTCTATTGAATTAGTGCGCCCACATGATCCCACTTTTTTAAAAATTGTTATCAGTTATACATAAGCCCCTTTATCCAATCATCCAAAAGGTAAGATGGGATCTTGTTGGCGCAATTTTATTGAGGGTCAAAGTTCCACTTGCGTGCTGCACATAGGCAAATATGCATCACTTTGGCACAATGCGTGACCTTTGACCTCTTTTTATATTAGTGCGCCCACATGATCCCAATTAGCTGTTGCTTGTTTTTTGTCTACTGGTCGCCAAAGAAGCTAGACAGTGAAAAATAAAATTGGGATCTTGTTGGCGCATCTTTTTGTGATGCAGTAAAAAGCCCACATTGTGCAGCGAGTGGGAAAAAGAGGTCAAATTGACCTCCAAGATGAGGCTAAGTCCATTTTCAAAAAATCAGAAAAATATGAAGATCAAGAGATCCCAAGCTAATTTTTTCAGTTCTTGCAGAGAATTACCTCTTCTTTGATGAAATCCTATTCGGAGAGTCAGGTGATGTTGGCGCGCAATAATACAGGCGTGCAAAAATGTGCGAAAATAGGAAATTTTGACCTTTGACCTCTGTTAACTCTGTGCGCCAACGAAATCCCAAATTTTTTTTACTGACAAATGAAACTTGCCATGGAGGTCTTTAATTTCAAACTTGTTCGGACTTGGGATCTTGATGGCGCAGCCCGTTATGATGCTTTGAAGTTTGCACGAGGGCGTTTTTCATCAAATCATTGGATTTGCTGATTTTGTGCGCCATCAAGATCCCAATTTTTTTCTTGGTTTTGTAATGTAACCATTTGGTACTTTAAAAAATGCAAAATGCAGGTTGGGATGATGATGGCGCACAATGTTATGCACCTCCAAAGTTTACCATTTGCAAGTAAGGCTCAGAGAGGCTGAAATTTCAAGAATTTTTTAAGCTGAACGAGGGCGCTGTGCACGCTCATATTTTACATGTGAGTTGTTGGTGCTAATATGTACCAACATTATTTTTTAGAGACAATTCTATTTTTTTTTGTATCGCAAATCCGTACATAATAAGGGAGATTGGCTCTTAATTGGTAAATAAAAAACCCTCATTACCAGAGGAACACGTTTTGTTATGTGACATTGCCATCTACTCAGCAACCAGAGGCTTGCCTCTCACACTTTTGTTCTCTATAAAACTGTGTGTGCTATATAAATCATTAATCATGTGCCTTGTAGCTAGGGGATTAATTATTTATTAGTTTGTTTGCTTGTTAGTTTTGGAGATGGGCATTCATTGGAAGACTCAAAAGGAGTACAACAGTACAAGCATTCATGGTACCATTTAATTATAGAATCATGAACATTTTCAAAGAAGCAAAAATCAAATGTATTAGATGTTTAGGATGCAACATTTTGGCATAATGAACCAATAAATGCACCATTTCCTGGCAGGCCTACCTGTTTTTAAATCTTGATTTACTGCTGTTTTCATCTCAGTAATCGGGGAAGTGATGGCTGTTATGGAGACTCATGAAGATGAGGAGAGGAGTGACAAAGAAAACAGCAGTGATGACGAATCTGAGGCCCAAGAGAAAGACGATATCAGTGGTGAAGATGATGGTAATCATGGTAATGAAGATGGCGCGAAAGAAAGAGGATGGTAATGGAGAGCTAATAAGTGGGGTGAGTCTTTAATTTCATTTAAATATTTTGTATTATATACAACCGTGTCCTGTATCGTTTGCAAATATGTTGCGTTCTAGTGCTATATCGGATAATGAGGGAAGAAATCAACAAAAATCATTGTGGATGCTCATATAACATTTGAGACAATGATTTATGAACATTTGTCAGCTTTTATACATGAACGGTTGGGTAATTGAAGAGGCTTAATTAGCAGGGCTCAAATTTAAGTTCTGTATGTCAGTTAGCAAAACCCAGTTCTAAACGCCTTGAGAAAGATGTAACTCCAGAGGAAATGACTTAATTGCCTGTGTGTCCCATGTCCCTGTCAGCCATGGATCTGTGCCCAAATGTGACTCCTCGCCACAACTGAGCCCGGATGTCGCCAATCATCATTTTTGAGATATTCAACCAAAATATTCTGCTTGAAATTAGCTTTAAAATGATGTATATCATGTCTATAGTACTTGACATTTAAGTAGTGAAAAATCAATAAAACAGTCAATAAATCCTTTCTTTCCTATTGTTTATTGTTAAGTTCGATGGAGCATATCTCAATAGTGGCACTGGCGACATCCGGGCTCAGTTGTGGCGAGGAGTCACAAATACTCTTTGGAAAAAAATAAGCGATTTTAATTCCTAACCTTTTGGTAATGACCATTGCCATAGACTTTAACTCACTGACAGTTTTGCCTCATAAGAATGATGGTTGTAGATCCTTACTACCGGTTGGATATCCTTACTGAAGAGGATGCCAGGAGAGCTAGGATCATACATGTGATATGCATATTTAATGATTGTGGGAGCATGTGTGGCCGAGTGGATAAGGCGCCCGACTCATAATCCATAGGTTGCGAGTTCGAGTTCGAGCCCCGCTCGTGCCAACGTGTTGTGTCCTCATTGCCTACTGGGGGATGGGGTTGGTTGGATTGGATGTTTGTATAGTTGTTTGTTTCAATGTTGCAATATTGGCGCTGATTGCAAATTGCATTGTGTCTGTTTAGGTGTGTTTAATGTACAATCCTACTATAATTCACCAGAATCTGTCTGTTTGTGTGTTTGTGTGTTTGTGTGTCTGTCTGTCCGCCTCTTTTCTCGGAGACTGGGGGTCGCGCGTTCCTCAAACTTGGTGGGTGGGTGTATCTTGACCCCAGGCAGAACGAGTTTGTATTGGTTGGTGGGTCAAGGTCACCCAAGGTCATCCAGGGGTCAAATTAGTAAAAACTGTTTTTCTCTGAGACTGGGGTCGCACGTTCCTCAAACTTGACGGGTGGGTGCGTCTTGACCCGGGACAGAACAAGTTTGTATTGGTTAGTGGGTCAAGGTCACCAGAGGTCATCTAGGGGTCAAATTAGTAAAACTGTCATATGGGCATGAAACTTGGTGGGTAGGTGCATCTTGACCTAAGACGGAACAAGTTTGTATTGATTAGTGGGTCAAGGTCACCCAGGGGTCATCTGAGGTCAAATTAGTAAAAACCGTTTTCCGCCTATTTTCTCGGACACTAGGGGTCGCACGTTCCTCAAACTTGGTGGGTAGGTGCATCTGGACCTCAGACAGAACAAGTTTGTTTCGGTTAGTGAGCCAAGATCACCCGAGGTCATCCAGGGGTCATTTGAGGTCAAATTAGTAAAAACTATCGTATGGGCATGAAACTTGGTAGGTACAGTCAACTTTTATAGTCAAATTTTTGGAAGGTCATTTTGGGGTCATCCGGGGTCACCCAGGGGTCATCTGAGGTCAAAAAGACGGAACAAGTTTGTATTGATTAGTGGGTCAAGGTCACCCAGGGGTCATCTGAGGTCAAATTAGTAAAAACTGTTTTCCGCCTATTTTCTCGGACACTAGGGGTCGCACGTTCCTCAAACTTGGTGGGTAGGTGCATCTGGACCTCAGACAGAACAAGTTTGTTTCGGTTAGTGAGCCAAGATCACCCGAGGTCATCCAGGGGTCATTTGAGGTCAAATTAGTAAAAACTATCGTATGGGCATGAAACTTGGTAGGTACAGTCAACTTTTATAGTCAAATTTTTGGAAGGTCATTTTGGGGTCATCCGGGGTCACCCAGGGGTCATCTGAGGTCAAATTAGTAAAACATGTCGTATGCGCATGAAACTTGGTGGGTACAGTCAACTTTTAGAGTCAAATTTTTGGAAGGTCATTTTGGGCTCATCCAAGGTCAAATTACTAAAAACTGCCATGGGCATGAAACGTGGTGGGTACAGTCAACATTTAGAGCTAAATTTTGGAAGGTCATTTTGAGGTCATCTGAGGTCAAATTAGTAAAAACTATGGGCATAAAACTTGGTGAGTACAGTCATCATCAGCCAGGTAATCGCGACAGCCGAGAACCGCCAAATACGGGTAACCGCCTAGTTCTAGCAATTTGACCTGTTGGTCACCATTAGAGTTTGTAATAAAACCTTTTTTGATTAAGGAAGGTCACCCACACCGACCAATACCTTTACTTTGAGTCCCTGGGTGTTGTCTTCTTGATAGAATGAGTAGCATAGGTCCGGAAGAGGAGGATAAGAAGCAGGAAAAAGAAAAGATCAAACAAGCGCTTTAGCGCTGTGGCTACCCTGGTCAGACTTTCAAACAAATGTGACCATCCAGCACAACTGAGCCCGGATGTCGCCAGTGCCACTGTTGAGATATGCTCCATTGAACTTAACAATAAACAATAAGAAAAAAGGGATTTTTGACTGTTTTATTGATTTTTCACTACTTAAATGTCAAGTACTATAGACGTGATATACATCATTTTAAAGCCAATTTCAAGCAGAATATTTTGGTTGAATATTTCAAAAATGATGATTGGCGACTTTAGGGCTCAGTTGTGCTGGATGGTCACAAATGGTGCAAAAACATTGCAGCAAGTCAACAGAAGCATATATTCCCAAAAACAGAGCAAGCCTAACACCAAGAAAGAAGGTTAAAATCAGACTAAGGGACTTGTTTTGATCCCATACATAGATTGACTCGCAGAGAAAGCCAACAGAATCTTCCAAAACACGGTAAAGCGAAGGCCATGAAACCACTCTAATGCTAGTGCATTAATTGAGACAAAAAGTTGACCCACTCAGCAGCACCACTGATTGTGTGTACGAGATCCTATGTGATGCGTTAACTGTAAGCACTTCTGTGTCAGTGAAGCAGGCCATAAATTTAAAGCGAGTCTTGGTGAACACCAAAAAGAAACTGCCAGGGTGTCTAAAACTAAACAACATGCACTCGTCAAACCCGCAAACAATCGGCGAGTGAGCAGTCTAAGCCTGCAATTGCAGACCATGCGGTCCAGCAAATCATGTCATCAACTGGGACAGTGCTAAAATCATCTGTAAGGAATGCCATAATGCATAATTATAGTTATACAAGAAGATCCCATTTTCTCATACCTCAATCTTCTCTTGCAGGTGAAGATCCAGATGAACTATTTGATCATGATGAAAGCAATGATGACATCGATAGCAGTAAAGAAGAAGGCAGCACAGGTTAGTGTGTGTTATTATACAGCTTGTTCAATTTTATTTTTTTTAGAGTTCAGAAATGGACAGTATATAACACAACAGTGATTTCAATTCAATGAAACCCAAAAAAACAAAGCCTAAAGGCATTTATTAATTTCTTTATATTGACGACCGGAGACACAGTGTGCAGAAACGACTTCACCAAAAATGTATTCTTCCATATAATTACCAATATTAATTTTTCAAGTATTTCTTAATTTTGTGCAATAATTTCAACCATGAAAAAATAAGAGAAAACAAAAAATAATAAAGAAAAACTATGGGGTGCTTGTACTTTTGTTGGTGTGATATGGATAATCACACCTGATACCCCTGTCATCTTGCGCTCATAAGTTCAATAGCTATTAAGATACGGAAATCACAAACTGTGGTACAGTTTCTACATGTAACTCTTTTATGGGACACTTTGTATTTCAAAACACGGACCAACGTTATAATAAACATGGCTGACCATAGATATACACAGGTCTTCTATCATAAAAGTTAAAAATACAACCGATGACCTTATACCCTGTGAAAGGGATCTGTGGACAATCATTTTTTCTGGTCATAGGGTGCATAGTATCTGCATACAAACCTACAGGAGGTGTTTGGGGCATTCAGGTTTCATTTTTGCTGAGTGGGAAAGTCTTGTAAACTGAAGAAGATGACAAATTGGGGGTCTTCAGGAATTTGTCGTTTATTTGTGTGTCTTGGGAACTGAATCTTGCTTAGATTTAAAGCTTTACAGCTGGGGAAAAGGAATTTCAGATGTTTTGGACTTGGATCAGATATATTGCTTATTTTGTAAGAAAATTGTACCATCCTCCAACTGGTGTTTGAAAACTGCATAAGAGGTGTGAAATGGGGTCTTACTGCGTGTGTACACTGAGCACTCTGTATTTTTACCCGATATTACCTGGTAACCCACAATCCGACTCGAGCAACAACCAACATGTTTCTACTGATGCTTAAAATTAGGGTTGTGGTGTGTACCGAAGTACTGAAAATATTTTCCTGACCCCAAGCTGCTTTTAAAGTCACGATGTGATACATAAAAGATGTTCAACACCCAGCAACCGTTAACCGTTGTGTTTCCACTGATAGAAATACCGGGTATCCACACCGCATCACTCTGAACCGATCTGTTTCCACTGAGCACATTAACCGGTAAACTAAACCACATTACTCGCCAACCGTTCCCCAGTAGAAACACACAGTTACCCGGTCACTGGACTAGCTAGTTCCAAAGGTGTAAAGAAGATCGCATAAGCATTCTGTGAAGCAATAACACCAAAGATGGAACATGTTTGTCATTCTATTTTCTTCTTCTTTACATTGCCTTGATTGCTTTCTCTCCGTCCATTCTCTCATCTTTAACATTTGTTGTTCTTTTATTTGCATTTCTACAGATGAGGACAACCCAACGCAAATCTTCAACCACATTGCAGCAAATCTCCAAACAAGTAAGACATAGCAGTAATGCACATTTTGTCAAATTGCATTCACATGGTGTTTCTTTGCATGTTGTTTGGTTTCCATGCTCAATCAAAGGGATTCTAAAAGTGTACCCTGAACTGGACCAAAATAACATGACAATGTATATGTGAAGCTGAATTTATTCTTGATTGCTTTTGCAGAAAAGTGAATCGCATGCATGCTCTTGTGTTCTTCTGTTTTGAGTGTCAAACTGATCGGTTGATGCCCATCATTTTCAACTCGCAAAAGTATGCTCTGTCATTTTTGCGAGTTAGAATCAATTTTAAACTCCATTGTGATATTGTTTGTAACTTATAAGTCATTGAATAATCATTGCATACCATATGATTTACTACACTGTCAATTTATTTATTTTTCTTGATCATCAATAATAAGAAGTGAATTAATTAAACTGAAGTAGACTCTAACAGCACTGGATGTCCTCAGCATATTTTTATGCTTTTCAAATAGCATATGACCCATTCCATGTCAACTCCAGGGATGTGCACCGCAGCACCTCTTCAATTTTTTTCTTTTTCTGTTTTTCCCCTAAAAACCAATGTCAGACATTTTGACCCACCATCAACTTCAGGTATATTGAAAATATGTCCTTGGACAACATTTCTGAGAGATATTGGCTTGGGGTCTTGATGGCTTCAACACATTAGTTAGGTTTGCCTTCTCCATAGAGTTGTACATTAAATCATTATACATGCGAAATCAAAAATGTGTACAACTCTATGGAGTAGGCAAACCTAACTGACGTGTTGAAGCCATCAAGACCCAAGCCAATATCTCTCAGAAATGTTGTCCAAGAACATATCTTCAACATACCTGAAGTTGGTGGTGGGGCAAAATGTCTGACATTGGTTTTCAGGGGGGTCAAAATGTAAAAAAAATGGTTTTGCATGGGTAATATCTCAGCTAAATGTATTCTAATATGCTCAATATTGGATAAGAGTAATGTCCTACCAAAGGGATCTGACTGGAAAAAAAATGGACAGTAAAATTATTTTTACTTTTGGAGTTCTGACCCCCAAAGTTGGTCCTGGATGGACGAAGTTGCATTTTGAGGGCCCTATATCTTTTAAAGTAAAGGAGTTACAAGTTTTCTGATACCAGATTTGAATTCTACACCAAAAAGTACCCCAGGATACATACTTTTCAAAGTTGTAAAGGGTTCCTTTATACATTTATGGACCTCCAACGTCTGTCTTTCGCGTATGCACACATTTTTACGCTGGCCCCTAAATTTCAAATTGATGCCACGGGAAAACGAAATGGAGTATGAAGCTCAAATTTTCAGGATTTTACTTTCTCATTAATATCTACCACCACACAGAAAAAAAAAAAAAATTGAAGAGGTGCTGCGGTGCACATCCCTGGAGTTGACATGGAATGGGTCATATACTATTAATGCAATTAGAAGCAACAAACTTTTCAGAAGTGACTCGACTACAATCACCAGGTGTTCTAATATAAATTTTGTTTCTTTCTACTAGATAATGTTTGGGTTTAGAATGTTTTTAAGATTACTTGTTTTTAATTTTAATCTACAGGACCTTTAACATTGAGTGTTCACAAGCTGGACTACCATCAGCACAAGCATGCATCAAAGAAAAAGAAGTGGTATGTTATTAATGCTAAAAATAATACCTTTCAGTATGACAAGTGTACCCAGAAAATATTTGTTGCACATTACAAGAATTTGAGGGACTTATCATAACAAATGAGAGAAACTGATACTGAGGGGAATGAGAATTTTCAGACATTTGACTGAATTCGGGCAGTTTTGCTGTCCAAATTTATGCATTTTTAATTTTATTTTTTCAGCCTGTTTTGGACCTTTTAAGGCCGAATTCACATACCTTTCAGACAGTTTGCAAAAAAGCAATTCTTCTCATGCCTGAAGTGTTGAAACCTGACAAACTTGTGTGTCTCTGAACATATGAGCAAGGGAAGCAACTCAGGAATATTAAAATGAAAGTCAGCAGAAAAGAAGAACTCTTGCAGGCCTAGCCAGAAGAGTTGACTCTTATCTTTGAATACTACATCTTGCTGATGGATTACACTCAGCCAATACATAAAAGTAGATACAGCCCTAGTCATTAGCTATAAAAGTGCATGATGTAATGCACATTTTATCATTTAAGACTACTTTGTGATTAAAGTTCTGAGGAACATTGCTTATCAATTATTGTATTTTTTTTTAATTTCAGATAAGTTGAGCACAAGGAGCAGAGAAGCTGAATGCTGCAACAATAAGTTACATACATGCTACCTTTGGTGGATTGAGAAACGGGATTTTGCCTGCCAAATTTTTGTAAAAACTAGTTACGCTTAATTATTAAAAACCTAATTGCTATCTCAAATTATGTCCAGGTAGTATGCGTGACGAATGTACTACATTTAGGAATTTGCCATCTCTGGCCATGCAATTGAGTGGAATTTTATTTTGCAACTTAAAAATGCTCAGGGCATTACAAAATGTTAACAATATTATTACAGTTGAAAACGGTTCAGGTTTGACAATCAGTAGTAGCGCTAGAACAAAACACTCCATAGTTCGCAGGGACCCAGAACTTGCAGACAATTAAAAAGTAGGGGTTTGTAGTAGAATTTTGGTGAGTTGGTGTTGCACAAATGCAGCATAAATAGAATATCTTCGGTAGTGCTTGATTGAAAAATGGGGGTCTGCATGATCCCCTGAACTTGCAGAAAATTTAAAAATAGGGGTCCGAACTGTTTTTTAGTGAGTCCGGACCCCCAAATGCAGCCTAGCACTACCCCTGTTGACAATTAAATTGCCTTTGAATTATAAACACAGGAAAAACTAATAGTTATTATGGGGGTCGGAAGAGCTAGGCGCATCAGAGGGTTAGCATAGTTTTGAGATCTACACAGGCCTATAATTTTTACAATGTCCTGAATATAAAGCAGTCAATATTTGTTTTATATACCAAATGGATGTATGTGGATATTGCGATTGCGCAGTGTGATCGGGATCGACGCACAAGACCGGTCAATAGTTCATTTCCATGACTGGTCAGTAGTTCATTTTGTTGAAATACTCTCAAATATGGGGCATAGTAAAAACAATACCCCACTTTTAACAGATGACAGGATTCTATATATGAGGTATATAATAAGTATGTATTATGCACCATAAGAAGCAAAGGCCTTCATTTTGAAAAGCCTGTTTTTTTTAGCAAAAAGCCAGGTTTGTCAATGAAAAGCTGGTTGCTTGATCGACAAACCATGTTTTTGATCAAGAAATCAGATTTTTTGATCCGATCGATCTGATCCACCAAGTAAACAAGGTTTCTCTTTTATTCTTGCCACATGACTGAGCTATTTGATGTGGCCTATTTTTTTTAAATATGGAAATAGGTGAAAGTTGGCAAATTTTCCATTTTTTTTAAATCTTTGGCCATGGAGCAAATTTGAGGAATTGAAAATTGAGAGAATTATCTCTGGGAGTCTGGGTTAATCAGATTAATTTTAAATATAGTTATGGTGGAACAAAAATTTGTGATGGAATATTGCTTTTTTAGACCTTTGTTCCCAAATTTCAAAGATACATTCCTTTCATCATTGACCATTCACTTGGAAAAATGCATACTTTTGTCACATATACTCCGTTTACATTGGGCGAAAGTCGTAATCGAATTCACTAAAGTCGTAATCGACTTAATTCGTATCATACGTGTAAACAGGTACAGTCGTAATTAATCGTAATTCAAAAGTCGTAATTCCAATGATGACTTGTATCATCATTCATTTCAAGTGAATTCGAATAAGTCGTCATTAATTACGACTTTTTGCTAATGTAAACGAACACGTTGTTGAATTCGTATGTACCTGCCGTTACCATTGGTAACAAACAAATTCGATATTGAATTGAACACCCACCAAACGAATTAATTTGCGGTCGTAATTCAAAATACGGCTTAAGTCGATTACGACTCTTAAGTCGATTACGACTTTTGCCCAATGTAAACGGGGTAATAGTCTTTGCTACATTCAAAGATACAGTCTGTCCATATATAAGTACAAACCAAATCTGTAGCATCGGGGGCATTGTGTCACACGCGAACGCGTAAAGAGCGTGGTGCGCTCAGCAATTACAAATCGTGCAGCAGTTGGCGCACCAAAGCATTGCACTGACATAATTATTCTCATACCTCCAGTTTCCGAGGTCTATTTACTTTGTACTTCTATGTGGACAGACTGTAGTGAATAAAAGGTTGCAAACCATGCTAAATTATTGACACATGATATCTACTAAATACACCAAAGTGCAGTTGTACAGGGTTGCAGAATTGACAGAATCTGATCGCTATGTGGATACTTCTGCAATGACCCCTTGGGTATTGGTACATTGATCTTCTAGGAACAAATCAAGGAAGCAAACAACCACATAATATTTGAATAGGTCTTGTGGTTCAAGTTAAGGCCAATAATAATATCAAAACTTAAAGATGGATGACCTGAGCCTCATCCCCACTTTTTCATCAAGTTAGAGATTTTGTCACCATATTTTTTATATATTAATATAGGCCTATATATATGTGTGACCAGCTTCAACAAAACCCGGAACAAGTCGCCATGCATGTTTTTGAGTTATAGGCCTTTAAAGAACATTCCCATAAAAATAATCAAATTTTGGAATTCTTAATTTCATGGAATTTGACCTTGGGACTGAGTAGACTTTCAAATCCTTGAAAGTACTTATTAAAGAGAGGTTTATTTAATCAATAATTGATAGTTGAACCATGATATTTAATACTGTGCAAAGCAGGAAAAAAATTAGCCTATTTCTCAGAACAGCAATTTTGCAAAAATATCAAGGTGTCATTTACAAAATTATCCATATCTTGAAAAGTATTGCAGCTATGTATATAATTTTGGTATCATTTTGAAGCCCATTGTCCCGTTCTTACATTTGTATGCAAATCATGAAATGTCAAAAATGCAGCCCATCCACCACAAACTGGTCGTAAAGTCGACATTTTCCATTTTGAGATACAATCAAAAACAGTATGGATTTCTATGTAAAATATATTAGGAATTTGACCTTTGATGAACCATAACTTCACTTCCAGATGTCCGATGAAGCTGGTTGAGGTGTCATTTTAAAGCTGCATGTGCACTCGTTCAAAATGTACAATAAACAAAAAATGGCGTAGGGCCGACTTTACTACCACTTCGTGGTGGATGGTCACATAATATGCTTTAGCTTGCAACTGTTTTAAAATCGATGTCTAGATCGGAAAAAAATAATGTCCCTAGGGGTCAGAACGGGTCAAACTTCATACAACAAGGTTGAAATTTCAAAATTTCTCAGATTTTGTCAAAAACCATACCGAAGTATGCCTCTAGTTAAGGGCTGGGGTATGAACGTTTGGACAGTATTTATTTTGGGACATTAGAGCACATCAGACATATCGAATTGCATTCTGAATACTGAACAACGTCCTTCTGATATCAAATAATTTTGATTTTTTGAAATTCGCAATTTAATACACATTTTATGGCAAATCATTAAAAATTGATATTTTTGATATTTAACAGTACTCGAAGTAAACTTTACAAATCTGATGATTTATACTTAAAGTGTATGTAAGTGGGATGAAAAGCCGACGTTCAATTGAACATTTTGGCCTTTCGTCTTGGAGGTATGGATTTTTTTCCCAAAACACCAAAAAAAATTAGGTCTTTTTGGGAAAAAAATCCATATCTTCAATATGAAAGGTCAAAATTTTCAATTGACCGTCGGCTTTTCCTCCCAGCTACATACACTTTAAGAATATATCATTAGATTTATATAATTTACTTGAGGACTGTTATATATCAAAAGTTGAAAAATATCAAATTTTTATAATTTGTCATAAAATTTGTATTATATTGTGATTTTCAAAAATGAAAATTATTTGATATCAGAAAGACATGCTTCAGATTCAGAATGCAATTGATAGGTCTGAGGTGCTCTCATGTCCCACAAAAAATACTGTCGAAACGCAATAAACGCTCATTCTAGATCCCTTAACCGACTCAGGAAAAATATAGTTTGACCTATCTACAACAAACCGTTCTTGAATTAAAAGCAGTAGGTCAAAATGGGGGAGGGGTGGTTATTTTCGTGGCCACACAGGGGTCAAAAACTGATCGAATTTCAACGAAAATGTTCTCAAATTGTTTGTCATGTAAAATGAAGTCGAATAAGGATTAGTTTGCACTGTCTAGATTGCATATTTAATGCCAAAATTCAATGAATGAAAGTCTACCCCCGTTGCAGCCTATAAGGCATATTGATCATGACCTATTTTAATGTTTCCTATGTAACATCTAGGAAAGATTTTGAGTTCATTTTACATGATGACCAAATTTAGACCATTTTTATATAGAGTTTCTATTTTCAATCTGGGGCAAAAAAAAATGACCACCCATTTTGACCTTTCTGCTTATAACTCAAGAACCTATGTCACAGATTTTTTTTTTTTTTTTTTTCATGAGCAAAGGGATACTAATTTTGAAATTTCATCCCAGTTATATGAATGTTGACCACTAGGGACATGTTTTGAATTTTTTTACATAGCTCATCATTTCTCTGAGCTACATATGTGACATGTCATGTGAAAAGGAGACACTTTTGGGCAGGATCGTAAATGGAGAAATAGCCAAAAATCTGCCCAGGGTGATTTTTTCTCAATGTGGGTTTGTTGCAAATTTGTGATGTTATTAATGTTAAAAATATTGTCTGATAGTTTTAGACCTGAATATAACTGGCATCTTGTATTTTATGAGACATTTTTCAGGGTAATTCCTACTCTCAACATTGTCAATAATATTTTTAAAGGCCGATATCTCAATTTCCCATTTTATAATACCATAACTGAGTTTACTGTGCTGCTCTGCCCTCTACCTGGTTGCCTCCTTGGCGAATACAACTGCGTTGCGTTCCATACTTTTGCGAAGATCTTAGATTTTGCCACAAAGGAAAAAAAGTGGTGCGAGGTCTGGTGATCGTGTAGGCCACTCCACAGCATGAGCCATCCCAACCACTCTGTTTGCTATCCGTGGACAGAGTGAAAAACAGGTACTTTTATTCAAAAGGGCATATCTTCAAAAGTTGAATGATTAAAGGTTTCTTTACATACCAGAATATATTTAATCAACTTTTCAGAAATAAGAGAAAACGAGGGTGCAATGAGGGGCCTCTTTTTTTTGGGACACCCTGTAGTATGAACAATACACAACTGTTCACAAAGCTTCACAGCCTTTCTTTCATATCCAGGATTTAAGGCTAACTTACTACGGTAGATCGGATACAGGATACACTGAAACTTGCATGTAATTTGATATTGGATTCAATTTTGGGCCATTCGCAGCGAGCGATATTTAGTGTCTTTGGCGAGTTTAAAATCGCTCGCTAGAAATTGAGTTTGGGTGAGCGGTGGCGAGCGAGAGCGATCGCTCGCCTCAAACGCCAAGGCCTGCATCAAGATGGCGGTCGAGTCAAGGTCCTCCTCTAATTCTGTTGTGAGCAGAGAACAATCCTTAGCAGGGGCAAAATCACTGAAAAGTGTCCATGGGGCAGTTTGAAATGCAGTGATCATTTTTCATGGGCATGAAATCAGCATGCTGATAGGTACCGTTATTTGCATTTTTAGCTCCTGTATTTTGACAGACTTATATTTTAAGAGTGATGTGTTCCCAGAAAAAAATTTAGAGCCACAGAAAATGGAAAGATCTTTTTTTTTGCATTTTGATTTTTTTTTTTCTGCGACTTGATTTTTTTTTTCTGGGAAGCCCGATAAGTGGTTGGTACACTGTCATGTATTTATGGAGGGGTGAAGGCAAATAAAATGAAGGTATACAAATAACTGAATTGGTGGTCTTTCATTAGTTTCTAGTATATTTATTTTATAATATATTTTGTGCAGAATGCACATGTACATAATATACAAGGGTTTGAAGTTCTACCTCTGCCCTCGTATCTCGACGTATGCACATAGTATGTGTATGTATATTTTCAATGATTTTAACCTAGGGCAGGCCGCCTCAACTAGTTTATTTGAAGTGCCAAATGGGTAATTTTAGTGATCATGAAGTGCCAACATGTTAAGGGAGGATTTTGCGAGGAGGCGCTTGCACAACAAACATAGCAGGTAGGTTACAGTGGCCTGCCTTATGGCCCCATGGAGGGTCTGGTGTGAAAGCCCGTCTCATGGGGTCCATGGGGCTTTCTTAAGGCTTGGATGTGGTTTTTCACCCCATATTTGTTAAAAATTAATGTGAAAAAAAAGGAAATGCCCCACTTCGACTTACTCCAAGCACCACAAGTAGCGCATGCACCGCCAGTTGAGAAGGCCTGACCTAGGGTCTTATCCAGTTAATGAGAAAATATTATTCTAATATCATTTTCCATTTGTTGTAAGTGAAGTAAAATGAAATCAAAATTCTGTATGGCAGAAAATATCTGTACACTACTACACATATCTGCACAGAAGACATATAAGTAGACCAAATTGGAGTGACCATAAAATACCATTCGGTCAAATGCTCAAAAGAAATTGATGAGAAATTGTGTGTATTAGAAAAAAGGACCAATTTGAAGCATTTTAAAACTGCGATGCAATAACTGAATTGGACACCAAGGAACCCAATGTAAAAATAGCAAGTGACAAAAAGTATGCAGTATGCTGTTAACGCCAGCAAACGTGAAACAAAACAAAATTGACTTGCAGTCAAAATGCCACTCGGATTTTTGAATTATTTTGTATTTTGGCTAAAACTAAAAGCAGACATGGTGCAGGAAGCAAATTTAGACCAACGCTCCAGATACAGCTTTTACAAGCGTGAGAAGTTCACCGTTTCAAATTTAAGGATGTTTTTAAATTGTTGATCTAAAACCAAAAGTGTATAAAAGTATTCATATTTCGAATGGAAATTACCTTACAAATCCAGAGGTGACGTCATATTAATTTAAAAATGCTCAATTTGGAGAAAATCATTAAAAACCGTGATTTTGCCCAAAATATTTAAGTAAACCGTAACTTATTATTTTTTCAGTAAAACAAATTTTCTTATTGATATTAAATACTAGGTATGAAAATCTATGATCCGTTTTTTTAATTTTTTCCAACTTTTAGAACTGAAATGTTTGATAAAAATTGTTGAAATTTGAGTTTCAGCCTAATTTAGGCAATACTGGTGTGTGTTTTTGACGAAAATTTAAAAAAAAAATGAAAAAAAAAACGGCTCCTATTTTTATAGAGGAAAAGGAGCTGTACACGATAAGACCAAAATCTTACCTTAATTTTCTATAATGAATCTGTTAGCTTTAACGAAAAATTGAAAACATGCACAAAAATGAACACGTTTTAAATCGCCATTTTGTATCAAAAGTGGCAGGAGACTGCAATCAAACAACCCATGTTTTCCAATGTGATCATCTTGAATCCTGCAATTCACGCACCTGGTATTCACATTTTATAAAAATATGCCATGATTCAGACCAACCTTAAAATAATACACCAAGTCTCTGAGATTAAGGTCTTCCATATGGGACGTACAAAGTTCAAGTGACAAGTGGAATAGCTCAATGAATTGCTTCCAAATGATATTTCTTATCGAATTAATGCGATTGCCAAGCACACCAAAACATAATAATTATAAATTGAGAATATCCATGTTTTGTAAATTCAATTCGCAAAATGTAAATGATACATGTTTGCTTTTGACACTATTTTTGAGTCGCAAAATAAATGAAATTTCTTGCTTCAGAAGTACACATTATTTTGTAGATAAATTTTATTAAGATTATTTTGTAGCAATTTGTGCTTTGATATGATAATACAGCTTTCAATAGCAAGTGCATGACTATACGACAGCGTTCAAGCTTTGACTTGCGTTTGGCGGACAGAATTGTGGAAACTTAAAGTGAAAGATATCCTACTTAAAGGAACATTTTCTAGGGTGAAATTTTGTGTAGAAACTGAATCTGACATAAAAAATGCATAATTATCAACTTGAAAATTTTCCCCATAGCACTGTACAGGCATATTTCTGGCGAAGTCCCCAAATTGGAGCAAAAATTGGAGCAAAAAAAATAAGTCCTTCAAAATGGGGATACTCAGGGCTAAACAAAAAACATGTTGCTCTAGAGGAGGCATTGGTAAGGGCAACATGTCTTTTGTTTAGCCTCAAACCTCCCAATTTTGAAGGACTTATTTTTTTTGCAAAATCTGTGACTTTTTTCACGCCCTCAAAATCCTTAGGGTGGGGGTAGCATTTTGTAAGTTATTTTATTTTCTGTAGATCTAGCTTACTTGTTTGTTATATCACCATTTAGCTAATGAAATACTGAGCAAATAAACACTTAAAGCATCCCTATAGCTCATACCATTGTGGAGATATGGCGTTTTCAAATTGAAAATGATGCGAATATTGTATATTTTTCTAAATCAATTGTCACCCGAACCCTCAAGTTTCTACCCCTGCCACAAAAATAAAGAAATATATGGATCCCATTCAATGCCTTTAATATCACAATTGTACCCTTGTTACACAATCAGAATAGAAAATTAGGCACTATTTGATAGTTTTCATGTTCATATACTCACAGGAAATCTGCAAGTCAAAATTTTTGTCACCCCAAAATGGCAATTTTCGCCAAAATCGGACCAAAAATGATTTTTTCTCAAAATCTATAAAAGATAGGGAGTTTTAAGTGCCAAAATCTGAAACTAGATGACATTTTACCCTTGGAAACATATAAACATTCAAGAATTTTGGTTCTTTTCACCCCTAAATACTTTTTTCACACACGTGTCCGCCAAACGTAAGTCAAATCTTGAACGCTGTCATACTGATACAACAAAGACTAAACTACCAGGATGACTGCACTGAGTAAGTTTTCAATGCATCAACTTCTTTCTTTAGGTGACTATGTCAAGCAACCTCTTCAAACATTGGAAGAGGGCTAGTTAACATATCAAAATCAACTTCATCCAGTACAATTTGTGTTTGAATATGGTTACCGTAAATAGGTTCTACATGTATTCTATCAAAATAGGCTGTAGAAAGTTTAAGACAATGTTCATTATTTGTAACAACATTAGAAGTTGTATCATCATTGTAACTCGTGGATGGACCTGAATTTATCAAACAAAACTTTAATGTGATCTATATCAATAGTACACCTATTTTATTTACATGGAAAATGACAATAAATGATACATAATATTCTGGGCAGCAATGTAATCTCATGCAGAATGTTTGTTAAAATCAAAAATTTGCTGTTGTTTCTTGAGGCTAGTAAGTTTGTTATGATTTGGTAGTTCACAGCAGTTTGCCAATGGCAGCGAGATTTGGCAAAAATTGCATTCATCATTTCATAGCATCTATGTAGAAGAATTCAAATATCACAGATATACCTTGTAGGTCCTGTGTTTCTTGAGTTATGTTGTAAAGAGGGCTCAAAAACAACATCATCCACCTTTGTAAAATATACACCACTCACAACAATTTTCTAGAATTTTTTCGCACAAACCAATTTTTTCAAGATGCTTAAAATATTGAGGTAACATGCTATCAACATATTTTTCATTTAAAAAAATCATGACCCATTAGTATCACATACTCCCTAAACATGGTACAATCTTAGCGACAGTGACTATAAACAAACATTCTGCACAACATTTTCATTCAAAACATACATGTCCTAGCAGTGCGTTGTATTGCAATTAGCATGAACCAATTTAAGCGGTTTTATACCTGGGTTCCTTTGCTTTGGGTTAAATTTCATGTACAAATAGAAAGCTCCCTCCTCTAAAAATCTCAACAAGATTAAGGGTATGTGCCCTTATTTGCTTGTGGGATTTTTATGGGAGGGCACTTTTAGTTGTGTCGAAAATTCCAGTTATGTCAAGGGAGCCCATAAGCGCCATTAGGCTTAACGTTCTGGTATGCGATGAAGCCGAGTAAATCAAAGAGGGACTTTGCAGCAAAGTGCTTTTCAAGTTATACCATATTCATTCCAATAACCACCCAGGGCACTTAACAAAGTCATTTTGGATGGGCACTTTTTTTGTACATTGTTTTAGTCAACAATCACCATCTGATAGTATTTAGTCACTCACAGTTGGTGCGCCCTAAAAATAAAGGTGTTCATATTTTGCTAATATTGTGTTAATGGCGACTGCCGGCACATAAAACTTGATTTTGAAGTCAAGGCATTTGCAGGTGTTATTGTAATGTATTTTAATATCTATACACCTGCCCGCTATCAAATAGCGTCATAATTTAATTTTGGTGCACATTTTGGATACTTTTGATGCTCAATTTCCAACATGCATGCATGTATAGTCAGTCGACATGCTCAACATGTAACAACATTGGATGGGCGGTTAATAAGTTCACATTTTGCTTGTTGTAAAGTCGCTGAGTGGGCGCTTATAGGGGCATAGGCAGTTAATGGAACGAATACGGGATTAAAATAGACGGAAAAAATAATGAAAATGGTAAGTTTTTGGGGTGCTGTTTCACTTACAAAATAATGGAATACTGCACTCAAAATCGACTTCACTTACAAAATGCTCCTTATGATGTGCCGCATCACATATTTATCATCTCTATCAGTTATTCTTATATTGGTTTATGAATTGATTTTGAGTTAATTGAAACTATTAAACATATACAGGGTGTCTCAATAAAAATAGGCCTTATGGAAAGTGGTGCATAACTTAGAATATCCGCAGTAAAATAAAAAAGATTCAAAAACCATGAAGTGGCTGCTAAGTGGCCGTTCATGCTTTACTGAGATAATTAAGTTTGTACAAATAGACACATTTTTGGACCATTCCAATGGGGTAATACACATTAACAATAATAAAAGGAAACGCCAAGTGTACTCCAAGTGTTGCTGAAATCAAGTGTAATCAACTGAAGTGTTCAAAATCAATCTCCCAAAGAATGTTTTTCACACATTTTTCTTTGGGTTAAGGGCTCAGATAGCAACGTTTGCACAATATTTTTAGTGGGACCTGAGAACACATCAGACATATCGAATCGCATTCTGAACACGAGGAATGTCCTTTTGATATCAAATAGGTTTTAATGTTTTTGAAATTGCGATATAACACAAATTTTATGGCAAATTATCAAAATTTGATATTTTTTGTATTTTTGATATTTAACCATCCTCGAAGTAAATTTCTCTATTAAAATCTAATGATATGTACTTAGTATATGCAACTGGGATGAAAAGCCGACCATCAATTGAACATTTTAACCTTTCATATTGAAGATATCGATTTTTCCCATTTTTTGTGTTTAATGTTTTGGGGACTGAACGGTCAAAATGTTCATATGATAGACGGCTTTTCGTCCCAGTAACATACACTTTAAGTACGTACATATCATTAAATTTATACAATTTACCTCGAGGACTGTTAAATTTCAAAAATATCAATCTTCAATCATTTGCCATAAAATTATATCGCGAATTAAAAAAAAAATTGATATCAGAAGGACATTCCTCGTTTTTGTAGGTCCTGTGGTTCGCGAGTTATGTTGTAAAGAGGGATGAAACAGCATCACTTTTGTAAAACGAACATAACCCATTAACAACAATAATAAATTAATGAAGTTTTCATAGTATGAAGTTTTGCAAAACATCAAGGTGTTATTTTTCAATACTATTTTGATTTAGATAATGAAAATTGATCTTTTTGTCTGCTTCGACCAATAATACTTAGTCAACCCTTAACTTCATTAATTTCTTCCATTGTAAACTACCATGCAGCACATTATTGTTAATGTGTATTGTCCCATTGGAACAGTCTAAAATGAGTCTATTTACAGTTTCCCAATTATCTCAGTAACGAGTGAACGGATTTTGATAATTTATGCACCAATCTATAGAAGACACTTTATGGATTGTGAATCTGCAAGAAAGTTTTAATTTTACTGCTGATATTTTAAGTTATGTCCCCTGATCCACAGGGCCTATTTTTATTCAGACACCCTGTACGAGGGTCATTCAAAAATTTCTACCTCCACCCTCGCATTTCAGTTTTTGCAAGTAGCCCATTCATATTTTCTATTAACATACTGTCTTATCTAGCTGATGAGAAAATTTTGTTTTTAAGCGAAGTAAAAATGAAACCAGGATTCAAGAATATTGACAATTATGTAAAAGGAAAAAAAGTACCACTCCAACATAAACTGTTGCTTTTTAACAAAGAAAAGATAAGAGCAGATAAGAAATGTAATAAAATTTACTGTCTTTCTCAAAAATGCCCAAAAGACGTTTATGCAGAATTTTTTGTATTGGAAAAAGGGCTAACTGGAAGCATTTAAACCTATGGAAATGGTATCTTGGTAATTGAACACCAAGTATAGCTCATTTGAAAATAGCAAGTGACAGAACGTGGTTAGGTGTCTTTACTTTTATCTTTCATCTGTCAGACAGAAGAACTTAAAAGGCATTTCATCAATATATATAAGCAACCAGGTGTAGGTGACATTCCAATATATAATTACGCCACGTTTGAAGAAGCTACCCTTTACAGAACCAAAGTTGCATGAGTGGAATAAGTTGTAAAAGTTTGAATGACCCTCAAAAAGCCATATTATAACACTTGCTGAGAAGGATGCCCTCAATATTTTTCAATATTCTGTTTTTTACATAATTGTAATGTACATTATTAAACTAACATACCCTGCAAAATCAAGACTTTAGGTGCTGTAGTTTTGTCAAAATCTGAGAATTTGAATAAAATGCAGGAACCGTTGGTTAATTATTACAATAGAATAGTCCAATGCATTCAATTATTTCATAACACAGTACATACATGCTGTGCGGTACAGATCAAAGGACTGTGCCGTAGCATAACCAATGAAGTGTCAGTGCTCAGCTGTCCTACAAACATTGAAAAAGTTGTGAAATGTGTAAACATTACAAATATACCAGGTTTGAAAAAAATAACTAAATTCATTTTAACAGATCTTACATTACGGCTTCACGATAAATTGATGAAATATTATACAAGTGGCATCTATCTTAAGATTGTAAAATAAGGGATATTTCAAGACATACAGCATGCAGCAATATCAAGCAACAGACCAAGGTCGACTGCCCCATCGAACTATACCAAAGAGTAATTAACCCCGTTAAATATTGGTCATTATTCCCAAACCATTGATGGTATGGACAATTTGGAATAAGCAGTCAAAGCAGAATTTATTTCCGCACATTATGACATCATTTGTTCCAATGGTCCCAATATTGATGTTGCAGCGTACATTTTAATGAAAGTTGCAGCAAAATACTATTGCCATGTATCCGTATCCATTGAAGGAACTCTTATCAGCTCTTTTTGTTTCATTCATTTGGAGGGGATCAAAACATGGGATAATCAATAACAATTGTCATTATTTACATCAGTGATCATTATTTATGTAATGTCAAATTGAAACCTGAAGATTTCAATATTGTTTTCTGACTAACATGGTCCCAAATGGCCTACAATTGCAAGTTGTCCAGTGGTAAAGTTAGATTCAAAGTTTACTGATAGGTCTTCCACTTTTTGTGACCTTTTGCTCACAGAAAACATTGAACTTGTAATGTTTTGATGTGGGATTAAGTAAACAACCACTGGTATGAACAATTACATTTTTTTTATTGATTATTACAAGTTTTGACCTCCTCCAAATTCGCGTATCATGAAGATTAATCCAATGAGTGCATAAACATTTTGTTCCATGGACACTGAATACAAGGCAATAGGACTTTGCTGCAACTTTTAAATCTTGAGTTACTTTCATTTAAATGTACACTGCTGCAGCCATTGCAACAAATAAGGTGTCATATAATGCACAGAAATAAATTCTGCTTCGAATGCATATTCTAAATTTGGCATACGATTAATCATTTACGAATAATGGCCATTATTTAAATAGGAAAATTACATTTTGGTAGATGTTTATTATATTATCATGCTGCATGCAGCTTTATTTATTATCTACATAATAGCAGAGTTTTTTTGTGGAAATAATAATTTTTCTTACCACTGTACACTACCAGATCAGTAAGATCACTATTGCTGATTCCCCTAGAGGTACACTGCTGCTCAGCTACTTCATTGGTACTCTGTGGGTATGTCAGAGTATACACATCAAAATCACACATACATGTATGTACAGTACACACACTGTACCGATACTGTATTGGTACTGCACTGGTACTAGAGTAGCCACATAGTAGAGGGGCAGCATTGCACAGTGATATTTCAACAATTGATCAAGTACCAAAAGCACTATTTCTCTACTGGACTCGCACCAAGACTGCATCGTACCTTTTTCAAGGTTGCACCAAACACAACCAATGCATGTTCAAGAGACAATACCAGGCAGCTATAATGCGGGCTACTATATTGTTTTTGTGAATACTCAGACAAAATCTTATGTTCATATTGCGTACAGAGTATTCTTGTGATGAGTTTACAAGAAGTGCTCTGGCAACTTGAGTTAAGCTAATAGGGGAGAGTGGGGCAAGTTGAGCCACTTTTTACATTTACTTTTAATACGCTCAAATAAATAAAGCAGGACCCAAATGCAGTGTTACAAATGAAACATATGTATGTTTACTTGGTTATGATACCACAAAATTGTCTCAACTTACCCCAACGGTGGGGTAAGTAGAGCCAGTCGCGGGGGCAAGTTGAGCCACCATAGAAATGCACAGTATATGCCATAGCTGTGAAATTCAATTTTGCCTTTTTTTTAATGTTGCTTTCAGGTATTTATTTCGAAAAATAGTTTGATATAGAAGTAGTTTGACCTAAATATTGTATACAAGTAATTTCTGACAAGATTTTACTTTGAATAAAAAATTTGGGACATTTCTGCAGGTTTTTCCTATGCTCAACTTGCCCCATGGCCTGTGGCTCAACTTACCCCATGTGACCCTTTTTGTCAACAACCAAGCCTCCCGCCTGACTAAAACTTGTTACAGTTGTTAATCATTTTCTAAAATAGTGTTCATATATCACATCCTCAATATCCAGAATGCTATCATTTTAGGCTTTTTCTTTCTGGGTGAAACATGAAAAAAATTGGTTTTTGCCAAAAGTTCAACAAAAGTGCGAAAAATGAACTTTCTAATGTAGCTTTCTTACCCTATGTGCAAGTGATTCCATATTACACTTGAGAAGCCTCTGTTATGTCGTGAATATACAAATAAGTGGAACTGCAAAGTAAGATAAGTTTTAATTTTCTTTCTAGAGGGTAGCTCAACTTACCCCTGGCTCAACTTACCCCACTCTCCCCTACCATGAGGTATATGTACACACCATGCTATTATTTGTAGTTAACTGCAATTAAAACTTGCTTTTATAAACATCTACCAATTTTAGTATGTATGTATACTGAGATGCAACAGATCGCATGCAGTAAAGGGTAGTCCAATAAAATCCCCATAAATTACTGAATTTATGGTTGAAGCAGGAAAATTCTGCAAAAAGCCAAAAGATGCGATATGCGTGCATGTTTGTATGCATTGTGACATACACCCTAAAAAAACTTCAAAAATTTTCATCAAAAAATATTGTAAAATTTGGATACAAAATGTCAACATAAATTGGCCTTTGATGAAAAGTCCCAAATTGGTAGATTTGAGACATCACTGCTGCTGAGTCGATGTTCATTGTTTGACACGCACCTGTACAAGTCAGTAGCATATCATTCGTGAATGGCCCATTGTGCCCCCATTCATAAAGGACATACAATGTAAAGACATACCATTGGTTTCAACAGGTGTATGTTGAACATAATAACACAGCAGCCACAACGTCTCAAAACTACCAACTAGCGACTTTACGCTCATTTCATGGTGACAGGTCACAAACAATATTGGTAGAGGGGAAAGATGGCTAAGTAATTTCCCAGAATCTATGGGTTTATTAAATGGGTGAATGATATTTAGCCTCAAACTATATCCTAATATCCAACTCTTACACTTCTACATGATTGGTGTACATTGTAATAATATGACAAGTGAAAGGGCCAAAAGATTGTATTGTTACATAAGACACAGCCACTTAAAAGGGCATTTCGTGATCCACAGCCTCATCCCCCACTTTTCTCAAAAAAAGTTGAGATTTTTACATCACTGGAAACCTCTGGTTACATAATGTTTATGTACAAAATATTTCTTGCAGATTAATTCGTTTAGCAAAGATATCGTGAAATTTGAATTTCGTTCTGGTGCACCAGAACGAAATTACAACGCATTGTCTATGGAACAGTGTAATACACATAATCATGCATAACTTCATGAACATAAAATCGAATCAACTGAAATTTTGGGAATATGTTTTTTTCGTGGATATCTAATGAAAAATGACATAAATAGAGGATGCTAGGATCACGAAATACTCCTTTAAAGCCATAATGTGTGATTTGCTTCACAGCGGCGCCATAATTTTACTCGGTTTCTACTTTTTGCATAATTAAAATGCCCAGTGGTATACTAAAATACCACGTAAAAGACTAAGCCTGAAGTGTTTTAATAACAGTAAAATTTAACTTTTGTATTAAAACCGGTCGACCAGTTTTATTCAGAGTTCATTCTTGCTAACATGTACCGTGGATGTCAGCTTGTATGTACACACGTCGGCGCGATGCTCCGTGCAGTTACATGTAATCGATCGTGCGTAGTACACACATTGTAGGGGTTGGAATGAATCGCAATTTTCTTCGTAATACCTCATTTGTTTGGCTCGAAATTAAAAGGAGATAATGTGATCAGTGAAAACAAACATTTAAATAAGAATCTTTTCTTTATGCAAATCACACATTATTGCTTTAAAGAACTTGGCTAGTGTTAGCATCATCATTACATGGCCTTTCTTCATTATCATCTGGCTCTTATACCTCCTCATCATCACAAGACTCATTGTCATCATATGATTCTTCATCAGAAGATGTGTCTTCATCAGAAGATGCATCTTCATCACTGTCACTGTATGTGGAGGTGTCCATGTGTTCACTTGTTACCAGCTCCTCCATTGCTAACATGTGATCTGGTACTGGAGGCAGTTCAATATGTTTCTTAAATTGGTCTCTTGCCCTGAAGTACCTTTGTGACACTTTTTCTTGAGCACAAAAGAGCAAGATTAGTTCTCTTTTAGTGTGGTGCCCGTCTCTGCTCATTTCTTCTAACTTGGCATGGTGGTCACATAGGGTTGTCAGATAACATGCCATCTCCACTTTCACCAGCGCACATTCCTCTGTAGCCCTCTTGAGGGTATTCACTAAAGTGGCCACTTTGTGCTGGCAGGTTGTAGTTATTTCTTGACCACTGATCTGTTTTCAAGATACAAAATAAAATGATACACACTAGTATTACGTCTTAATAGTTTACATGCAAATATTCAATAATTTGAGGGGTATAGTTCAAATTGAAATAACCAAAATGACAGCCAACAGGTATAGAAGTACAAGGATTTAAAAATTGGAGATTGCATCCTGTTTGAATAATGTCTGAGAATAATGTTCTCTGCAAAACCCTTTTCAGTCTAAGCTTCTTGGAGGTCAGCATAATTAATTACGGTAGTAATATGACATGGTATTGCATAATCTATATAAAAAAGTAAAAGTAAAAAAAGCAATCCTGTTTGCAAACAGTGATCGGAGTGCCCATCTATCTTTCATTGGCGATTGGGCCAGACTCCTCCATGTAATGTTGCTACATGGGGATCGCTACACTTCCCCCATAGCAAGTCTGTTACCTTCCTTGCATCTAAGAATGCTGGTACCCATTTATACACCTTGGTGGAGAAGAGTAATCGAGATAAAGTGCCTCACTCAAGGGCACAACATGATGGCATTGCTGGGCTCGAACCCGCAACCTGCCGTTTATGAGTTGGGGCCTGTACTGCTCGGCCACCGTGTTCCCTATTTTACTATTTATTTTAGTCTATACTGTGTAGCTAATTTTGCAAATGACAAATTATTGAGGTTTGCTTCTGTCCATATCTCAGTTACTATCAAATTCTTTCATTATGCCTGTCATATCTCATATATATATATGACTTGCAAATATGCATTACTGATTAGAATGAATATGGTTTAGTTGACAAGCACATGACAGATTTAACACATTTTAGTTTTACTTTTCCACCTCGCACTATATAATGCACTCCAGTTTGTACATGTATTCATGAACTGCCCAAATACAGATGGTATATGCACTGATAAATTATTCGGAAAAAAAGAAAGAAACATAGCCATTGTAAAAAATGGGGTCAGCGGTACCAGATAGGTCGTCCGAAGATGAGACGTCTGCATAGCTATGGTTGCAACTGAATTTGAACTGTCCATGTGAGTTCAGCCTTTACATTTGATGTGAATTTAAGTTGACCTGAAATAACATTTGACCCCAGTATGTGACCTTTGATACCACCAATACATGAAGGCACCCATAATGCAGCTATTACACAAGTGTATGGTTGTTGCAATAGTAGTTTTCATGTAAGACAAAAGTTCATCCAAAAGCCTTACATACTTGTTGATAGATGGACACACACAAACTCACATGACTTGTGATGCCATTAGGCCTTTTCCTTTGGATAATCTATAAAAAGTGGTTACTTACCATCATAGTTCTTTGGTTTGAAGTGATGCTTTGATAAATGACCGCATCTGGCTGTAGTGCGTCTTTATGCGATACAGGCACTGGCATATTTTTGCCTTTGTTAAAACGCTCTGCAAGGGATTTTCCTTTCTTTGACGTATTTAGTATTTGTTTCTGCAGCCTTTCTGCAATCTTTTGATTTCTTTCTGTATGAAATCAGACAAAAAAGAAAGAAAAAGAAATAGCCTTCAATAAAAGTTAAGATGAGATTAATCGCAATACACAAGTTATGGCAATATATAACAAGTAAGAGATTTTGGTCACCAAAACTATTCTGATTGATCTCAAGGTGCATTCATCAATTATGAAGTCCATTTAAATCATTTTACAATCTTTGTGAAATGGGCCTGGATTGCCTTATGATATTTTGTAAATATATGACACATTTTTTTAAAACAGAATGGTTTTAATGGTATTGTGTTATTGTCTATCATGATTATGCATTGCAAATTCAGTGCATGTAAGGTGTTATATGTCTACCCGATAAACACAACATGTTTTACAGAATACGGTTAAAATGTTAGGTTTATATAAAAGTTTTAAATACATTCAAAAACATTGAAAACCAATGACTGAATTTTAAAATAAGCAGGGGAGCAGCAAAGAGCTCTCCTGTAGTTTTAAGGAGAGCAGTAGGGGAGCAACTTAAAAACCTCTCCGGGGGAAATCAAGGAGAATCTTTTCTGTCTGATGCTCTTACATTATAACAAGACTACTTCGCCAATACGACACCCCACAGGCCCAGAACACAATCATGTAAGTAAATGACTATTTTGTTCGGGAACTGATTATTCAGACTAACCCCACCCATGCCATGCAAGAAAACAGAAAAATTGTTTAGCTCTAATTTTGTCATTTGGAAAGAAATTAGCTATGATGTGGAACTCTACCATCGCTGGTAAAAGAGGCAATGTTATAGACCGTTCAGTAATCAAAAAAAGGTCTTCATTTTAAGTAGTTTGAAGTGATCGGAGGGCTGGACAGGCCAATTAATTGTGATGTTACAACAACGCGAGGCACACACAAAATCGCACAGACTTAGTGGTTTAAGCCATGCTCTTGGACCATTATAGCTGATAAAATATGAACATGGACATTGCAAACTCACCACCATATTTCCCTTTTAATGACAGTATAAACTGGTACTGCAGTGCATTCTGACGCATAGTGATCAGAAGCTCCTGTTTCCTCTTTTCTTTCACTTGCAGTTGGTGATTTTGGTAGATATCATCAGATGCAGTCCATCGCTGTGTTATTCCCAGTTTGCTTTCTTTTTTCCTGATGTCTTGTTCAATCCTGTGAATACATAATTGAAAAACCAACATCATGTGATTTATAAGACATACATGTACATTCTAGTCATAAATAAATGATCATGATGTTGGCATATCATCTTTCATATACACAGCCACCAAATACCAGAGGGAAGCCATTAGAAGCATATTTAGAGAATAAAGGTATTGTTTTTACTTTTTTTAGCCCCTGGAGTGCATCTATCGCCTCATATAACACGGGCGACATCATGATTTTAAGTCAAACAACGAGGCGAAGCCGAGTTGTTTTACGCCAAAAATAATGATGTCGCCCGCGTTTTATGAGACGATAAGATGCACGCCAGCGGCTAAAAACAATACCTTTATTCTCATTCTTAAACACTTCAATTCAAATAAAAATATCATACAAATTTTAATGAAATTCAATCTACATTTTGCAAGGAATTACCTAGGGCTTAAAATCGATCAGTCCCGTTGTTGCTGTGCGCCCCGATTGGTCCAATTAGCGAGTGCAGCGTGATCGTGTTGGCCTTTATCACATCGCTGACTCGTGTGATATCGTGTCATATCACACGGTAAAGCTGGGTAAGAACCAATAAGATTGCAGGAATGTTCTCAAGTGTTTAAGAATATCTTATATAGCTTACCTGTTGATATGATCCTGATGTAGTGTGCGTCGTTCAGTGTCAGTGCATGATGCCCTTTCATTCCTAGAAAAGAAGAGTATTTAAGTTAATAATTTTTAACAAGTAAAAATACTACAATGTTTTCTCTTTTAAAACAACACATTTTCATCATTTCCATTTGATCAGTTATCTTATTGCTGTTTTGAATACCAATTAATATCAACCCATTACTATAATAATCATTATTACACAGTGAATTTGCCAAATTTTTACACAGTGAATTTGCCAAATTTGCTGTGTTCTGTCTTCTTCCAATTCCTCTTTCTTCTTTCTTTCTGGCAATACATGACATTTTGCATGACTTGCCATATTTCGCCCTAGCTCTGTTAAGCTTTGACTGATTTTGACCATACTTGGTCACAAACACCACTGACCATGTCCCCACATGTGATATGACATTGAACTCCATTTGACCTTTGACCTGCTCACAATGGCAAAAATGTGATTTTACTCTAAAATGTATCTTCTTTCACAAATAACATGTGATGGTGACATGCTTAGGTCATGTGACTTGACTAGCACACATGCATTGATACTAACCAGGGTCTTTGGGGTGTCTACAGTTTCAGGGTCAAAGGTCATTAAGGGGTCGCTTCCAGTCAAAAACCAAAAATCATCAAATATGTTCCAATTTTTTTTTTATTTCACAACGTACCCAGACCAAAGTGACAAAAACTTCATATATGCATTAGTGTTACCCGATGTATGCAAGGTATTTTTTATTTTTTTGGTCGAAGGTCATTTAGACGTCGTTTCCGGTTTTAGGCTAAATAAGAAGATTTTTTTTTTTCAAACTGTAACAATGCATTTTCTCTGTGTATATAAGGTTTTTTTATATTGGGGTCAAAGATCATTGAGGAGGTCAAAACGTCAAATTTGAAAAAAATGTTTAAAATTGGCCCAATCGAGCTCAAATTCAACAGGAACGATTCTTCGACATTCTAAACATGTTAAAAATATTTATGACCCCAAAGGTCAATGTTTACTTTAGGGTCAAAAGGTCAAAATATAGTTGCCAGATAGCTATTCGCTGTGTACCCAGATTCTATTGACTCTAGTTATTATTACTTTTAGTATTAGCAGTACCACATAATAATAGTAGTGTATTGTCCAAAACAACAACAAACTTTGCTAACAATAACTTCCTACTAGAGGATGCAAGGAAACCCGCTCTCAAATGTGTGTTTGCTGGATGGATGGAAGAATATGACATTGATAGCATTCGCTCAAAGCGCTGGTGTACATTGTAAGCTGCCTCAACGAGTTGACGTCACTGCCACATCAGGGTGGAAAAATGGTATAGCAGGGCAATTTTAAAGATCAAATTGTGTAATATATATGTATTAGCATTTTCTAATATGCTACTTTTAAATTGTCTTCCTCAAAATAGGCTGTGTGGATGAGGGAAAAGCATAGTTCTCCAAATAGGCTGTGTGGATGAGGGAAAAGCATAGTTCTCCTGTTATGTGTGCTGCTGACGTAATTGAGGTCAACCCTTTTTGACTTTGTTCCTGCCTTATTTGTTTTGCATATTTTGTTTTGTTCTGTTACATTGTCTGCCCATTTTGTCTAGTCTGTTTGCCTTCATCACCCAAAAAATAAGTTAAATACTCACTCTATATTAGCTTGCTTGCTGAGCAGATCCACGTAAGTTTCTTCTGGCGATAAGGGGTTATCTGCAAGATTTAACAATGTCAAATCCATCATGCCATTAATTACAGATAGAGATTCTGACAATCATTTAAAGGTGGGTAACCTGATTGACAACCTCATCCCCCACTTTACCCCATCATAATGCAGATTTTAATATCTCCTAATTTCAACATGTTAATGAGAAAAATAGGATCTCTAATTTGATATCAATTTAATTACATTATCATGATGATTATCACTGTATAAAATGTCAGTAATTCCATAAGGAATAAGTCACATTTACAAGGAACATTTACATGTTCTTTTTTTGCATCAATGTTTGAAAGGGACAACATTTTTTGTTATATGTGAATTTTAAAGAATTTGATTTTCAAAATATATCAGGTCACCTTCCTGTAATTTATGAAAATGAAAACAAAACCATATTTTGATGAAATTATAGCACACTGGTGTACATATGTATTGTCTTTATGCAAATGGAATAGCAAATAACAATAGAATCGGACACATATATTTAAGAACTATGTTTCACTACACAAAGTCACTATCAAATCAAGTTGACTGATTCAACTATGGGGGTGTATTATTTTGCAAAATGTATGGAAATATTTTTCTCCCCCCTTCAATATATGTGGTTATGTATACAAAAAAATACTGCAGCAATAAAAAAATAATTATCAACTGCTAACCCCCCTGTACATTCCTCTGAAAGTTTTTGGTTAAGGTTGCGAATTTGGCAGACTTGCACTGTGGTTAACACAGAAATATTTTTATATACCATGTATACTGGTGTGACTTACATTTAGTTGGTAATGAAGTTATCCTTTTACTGTCTAAATTGTAATTTTACATTTCATAGTCAATATAGTAGTGTAGGCCTATTAAGGGAACAATAAAAGGGTAGGCCTACTGACTGTTTTCATTGAGCGAGAGTGTGTGGTCTCATGGAGCCAGGGTGGGGAGGGTTTTTGTGTACTCGTTTTGTTATATCACTTTTTCCAAATATGAAGATTCTGAAAGCCTTTTCTGGATGAACTCAAATGTTGGCAATATCTTTTGTTTGGAACTCTTATTTGTATAGATGATCTTGCTTTACATTCAATCCTTTCATTATAGCGATATACTGTGCTGCACAATCTTGCTGTATTATGTAAAAAGACCTTGTTGGCCTTTGATCTAGATCTGAAGACTGAAGGAGGCATACTGGAGTTGCTTGGCCCCTCTCCATGATAGCTCATAGTTATTGAATCCAACACCCTGCTCAGCACTGATGTTGTGGACAGGATCCTGATACAGTTAACACTGTGACTTCAATCCACGGTTTACTCTCCTGAACCCCTCCGAATCCAAATATGGCTCCTTTCTGCTTAACCCTAACCCTCCTGAATACTACAAAATACTACTTGATATATGCGCTGTTCGTGCATGCATCCCACGTGGTGTGATGACACAATCGCCCTAAGTGATATATAGGCACGGTTTCGCTGGCCAGCGAAGCCCAAGATCCGTGGCAAAGTGTCGCCGACCGAGTGCTTGGCATGTGAGGGGTCTCAGGTACCAATCCCACGCAGAGCAAACAACTTCTTTCCTTCTTTTCTCTCTTTATTCTTTCCTTCTTTCCCTTCCCGCCGCCAAAAAGCCCTTAGGCGGTTAGGGTTAGGTTACCACTATCAAAACTCAGTATAGGCTTCCTTAACCCTAACCCTCCTGAATACTACAAAATACTACTTGATATATGCGCTGTTCGTGCATGCATCCCCACGTGGTGTGATGACGCAATCGCCCTAAGTGATATAGGCACGGTTTCGCTGGCCAGCGAAGCCCAAGACCCGTGGCAAAGTGTCGCAGACCGAGTGCTTGGCATGCGAGGGGTCTCAGGTTCGAATCTCACCCAGAGCAAACAACTTCTTTCCTTCTTTTCTCTCTTTATTCTTTCCTTCTTTCCCTTCCCGTCGCCAAAAAGCCCTTAGGCGGTTAGGGTTAAGGAACCCTGCAGGGCACTTCGTTTTATAAGTGCAAGTGATTATAGAAGTAGCACTAATCCCTTACTGATTAGGTATAATACTTTAAGTGTTAGGGATATGTATACATTTGAACTTGGTTTATTTATGTACAAAACATGACAATGGATTTTTTACCAAGTGTTTTTGATGATTTGTTTGTAAAACAGTCTAAGATCCATGACTTAAACATCAGAATTAAAGATCGTCTGAGGCTTCCTTTTATCAAAAGAGCTTTCTGTGAAAAATCTATTAAATATGCAGCTACTAAGTTATGGAATAATGTTGATAACAGCATTAAAAGTTCATCATCGATTAATCAATTTTTACAATTGAAACGGAAGTGGATATCTAGTACAAAGCACTGATGATGAATACGAATCAAAGTTAGAATGACTGTAGGCCTACCGTGAATTGAAATACGCAGGTGACAGTGATTTATCAATACCTATAATGGAAGCGATATAATTCCGGCTTCTGAAAGACTATAAGAAGCTACCTCCTGAATTATGCCAACAATTCAAAAACTAGATCTAGCAAATGTAACATAATAAACTGATGTTAACCCAGATGATTTCAGGTTGGTTGAAAATTAAGACTCGTTCCAGAAAAGGCTATCAGATCCTTCAAATTTGGAAAAAGTTATATAGTCCACAAATTGACCCCCCCCCTTCCCACGGCTCCATGGGACCCCATTCTTAATGAAAACAGGTCAAGTATACTTATAAACTCTTACATTAGTCCCTTCATACATTACAACTTGTGAAATTACCATTTTATGCACGAAAAGGACATCACCAGTTGTAAATTACACCAGTAATATCGAATACCTAAGTGCAAAGTGCTAAGTCTGCCGAATTTGGCAACCTTAACCAAAAACTTTCAGAGGCTATGGACAGGGGTTAGAATATTTTGTTTCAACCAAAACTTTATTTTTTGGTGTTTATATATATGTAGTCACAAATTTTGAGATGGGATTCTCAAAATATTTGGGTTAATACACCCCCCCTAATTCAATTCCACGATGTGAAGAAGTTCCGTTGTAATCACAGAATTAAAGATAAAGAATCGGGACTTGACCGCCATCTTGATACAGGCATGGAGCAAAAAATGGGGGTATTCGGTTTCCCTCAGAATGCACTCAAGGCATTCGGTGTCATGCAATCGCGACATGGATGAAGGGCGCATCGGAAAGATACACTTGATGCGATCTGCATGCAAGTACCAAGATGCTTCAGATGAGACGCAGAATTGTTTTTTGTTTGTGCACGTGAGACAAGGACCGAATACCCCCAATTTTCTCCCCATAGCTGACGGCGCGATTGTATGTGGAGGTAAAGGGAGTCCCGGTTCTCCTTCTCTAATTCTATGGTAGTAATACAGAAAAATATTACCATGCATTTTATTAAAAAAATTTATAAATTTATCAGTCTAGCCTTGAACAAAAATCAGTGGCAATTAGACTGTAAATTGAATCAGAATAGAATTGACCGACCTTTACACATCAAACAATGCTTGTCAATTTCCTTATCTACTATTATATACAATTAAATTGATATTCTGTTGCTTTATATTACCATAACAATTTACCTTTGGATTTGTCGTTGGAAAGATTCTCAATGTGTTTTACACAATCTCATTTGCATCAGCCAATGATAGTGATACTGTAGTAAGAAGAAAATTTAAAAAAAGCAGATGAAAAATTTGATGCAATATGGTACACTTGATTGTGTTGCTGACATCTGCTTGGCTTGAGGGTCTTAATAATGAGGTGGTTCAAAGAAACAGATGCATAACATTATCCATTACTAACAGAAGCCTGGTGTTAATAAATATTAATTAAGTGATTACTATTGTATATTTGCTTATATGTGACCAGCTCCAACAAAACCCGGAACAAGTCGCCAGGCATGTTTTGAATTATATGCCTTTAAAGATGACATTCCCATTAAAAAATCAAATTTTGGAATTCTTAATTTCATGGTATTTGACCTTGGGACTGAGTGGACTTTCAAATCCTTGAAAGTATTTATTAAAAAGAGGTTTATTTAATCAATTTAATTGGCAGTTGAACTATCTATAGTAATACCTATTTAATCCTGTGTAAATCAGGAAACTAATTAGGCCATTTCTCAGACTAGCAGTTCGACAAAAATATCAATGTATCATTCAAAAAATATCAATATCTTGATAAGTACATAATTTTGGTATCATTTTAAAGCTTATTGTCCCATGCATACATTTTTATTCATATCATGAAATGTCAAAAATGCAACTTGTTCCTTGTTTTGTCAGAACGGGTCACATATATTCATGTGAACTGGATCTATTGATAGTATACAGCTGGCCATATTTTGATTTTTCACATCAATAATGACATACTATCTAACAAAAAGTTACCAGTGAACCTTTTGTCAATGACCAAAGCACATCAATTAAAGCTTGCAACTATCAATATATATGGATAATTCATCTTTGGTTGCAGCTGCCAAATTGGTTGCCTTCTCTATACTATTTCAAGAGCAGTATCTGTTAAAATAATATTATGGAATAAGAATCAATGTTCATTCAATCTTTAAAGGCATGATAAAATCTTCAATGAAAACCGATTTCTGTAGGTCACTTAATTATGCCGATGAAGGTTGCATTAATACCACATTTGGGGCTGGACTAAATTAGCATGTTACAAATGATATGTAGGTATATGGGTGTGCATTGGGATAACCTCAATAGCTATGAATTAAGCCATTGATCATGAGAATTACTTCATTTGAGTATGAGTAGTGAAAACATTTATTTAAAAGGTTGCATCATGAACAAGTTTTTATATTCTTATTTGAAAAAATTCATTGCCATTTTGAATACTGATAACTTTAAAATCTCAATGTTAGGTTAAATTTCATTGCCATACAACATTACAAATATTAATTAAATAATTTTATTTGTTAGTCTTTTCAATGTATGTACATTTCAAATTTAGTAGTGATAGTCAAAAATGATCTTAATGATACTTGCTGCTCAGAATACAAGGATGTAGTTTCTATGACAGTTTTTATTGCTAAGAAGTACTTACTGAGAGGCACAACATTAAATGTAGTGTCCAGTGTCTTGTCAACTACACATTCAAATTAGCAAACCCTTATTGGTTGAATATGGTTTGATGATCAATGTTTTTAAACATCTCAAGAATGTTCTATTGAATCAAGTGGGGTAAGTTTGCTTTTGTGGGATAGCAAACATCCAAACACCCTACAGTAACACCCACATTCACAGATACAAATAGAATGACTAGTAATTATTACCTTCCTAATAATATTCTTCAAGAGACATAAAATGGAAGTTTTTTGGCAATAGTCACAATAAAAAGCGAGTGATTTATAGTGCGATATGCACAGGCCCAATGCCTAGACGTTGATCCACAAGCCTCCGCACAATTACAGGTTGTTGCTGACCTACTTTGGCTCCAAATCATTTCACAACAAATCAAGGACTTTGCTGCATCAAGAGCGCACACCCTAGACATTACACAAATAACTTTCGCAACCAGGATCAGCTCCCTGAATTTCATACGTGTTACGACAATTAGCAGTAAGTCCCAAGGGAATTTCAAGCCAACTCAATTTTTCCACAAGCATCACCAAGGTTCGAACCCGCAACCTCTCACACCATAGTCAAACGCTTTATCGATTGAGCTAACTTGACTGCAATAAAATACATTGTCTCTCAGATACTTACCCATATCTTGGTTCTTTTTGCACGAAAAGTGCAAAAGAGCCTCTGTAAGGAGATCAACCCTATGCGCTGGTGTCATTTCCTTTGTGACATATGAAAAACGCCGTAAGAAGGACCAGAGTCTCTCCATGTCTTCCCCATCAGTTAGGCCATAACCCTCTTGCCACCTTGTGCTATACTTCACCTGTACACAAATTAATTTATGTATCATTTAAGTAAAATGTAATGTAATTTCTTAATGTGCCATTTTGCTGCGCACCCCAAATGGAATGTGTACTGTATCTGGTTTATGTAGTTTCAATGACACACACCCACCATAAATGGCTTTTATACCAGTCAATTAGTTGACCAGAAAATGTCTTAAAATACATATGCCCTGTCACCAACATGCATGCAAGTACATTTTTTACTTGATATTTTCCAGATTGTTACCCTGCTGTTAAGGCTTTTTACATTACGGTGAACTTGAGTTTATGCACTTTCTCAACAATAATTTCATTATTGGGAAATAAACAAAAGTTGTTTGATCAGACTGAGGAGAGGGAGAGAGGAGAGAGGAATGAGGGAGTGAGAGAGAGGAGTGAGAAGAGAGCCCACCGATCTGTTGAAGTGGGGACTCTTATAGGAGATTTCACCTACATAGTGGGAACACGGGCGAAAAGTGGGGACATTGCGATGACCTCACTTCAACGGTGAGCTTCTTAAATTCATTATACTTTTTTATTTTGTTTGGACTGCAATGTGGGGACTATAGTAGGGGTCCCCTACTACAGTTGTTATCCTGTCAGCGAGTGAGAGAGTATAGATACAAGATTTTTAAGATATGACTGTTTAACTAAAATGTGGGGACGAGAATAATTTTTCCCCGCTCTGACCCCCCACAAAACACGGTCCCCACTGATTTTTATCTCACTTTTTTTTAAGGAAATACATATCGGCAAGAGATATTTTAAACTTCAAATGGAAGTAGGGGGCCCTCTATAGACTGGTGGCAGCGAAATAAACATATTTATTTCTGGTTATCTCGTTCTGGAGTCCAAATAGTGGGGACGTCCCCACTTCAACGGTTCGGTAGGCCAGAGAGAAGAGAGGAGAGAGGAGAGAGGAGAGAGGAGAGAGGAGAGAGAGAGAGAAGAGGAGAGAGAGAGAGAAGAGAAGAGAGAAGAGAGAGAGAGAGAGAGAGGAGAGAGAGAGAGAAGAGAGAAGAGAGAAGAGAGAGAGGAGAGAAGAGAGAAGAGAAGAAAAGAAAAGAGAATGAGAAGAGAAGAGAAAGGAGCAAGACAAGAAAAAAAGAACAGAAAAAAACGGGGAAAACTATGAAGGGATAAAAAGTTAAAACAGAAGAGTAAACTTAGAGAAAAGAAGGTGAGGACAGAGAGGCAGTATAATTTATATTAAAACAAACCTGACAAGATGCTTTATGTCCATATGCATGGAATACTGGCACTGCAATTGAGATGTCTTCATATTTCTGCTGTTTTTTAGCCTGTATGAATTACAAAATGAGATGTATTTGGTTGTATACAAGTATACCAAATAAATAAGGATGCCACTACTAATACAGATTGGAAACAATATTTTTATGTGATTTAAAACTATTATCATGATGTGAAATAAAAAGCATTCTTTAGTTTCTCAATGATAACAAGGCAAATTTCAATATTTGTCATTATTTTAAGGTGGTTCAGAAAGAAGCATGACTCTCAAATATTGAGACAAATAATGCTGACACACATTATAATAACAGTATGTGTTCTAAAAAGGAGACCACATAGCTTGACTTGATATAAGGGTTGTAATTTCCACGCCATGTGCATTATATTTGTTCTTGACAAGGAAAATGAACACAACTTTAAATTTGTTTTGATATATATTAAAGGTCTAACTCATCAAGTACTGCATGACCTATGGAAATATAAATGGGATCAACAGCGTCCTTGACTATAATTTCCTATATATTTGAGATCAATGATTTATTACAGGTAACAACTCTTAAAGGGCACATCTATTGCAAAACAAGTTTAACTCCATTCGAAGAGAATAATTGAATACCTGAGTGGAAGAAGGGCCCAACTCCCATTTTTTCCAGCATTTTATTGCCAGACTGTTCTTCTTTGTGTGTGAAAGATGAGCAAAAATCTACTCTCTGTTCTTCCATGTACACTTAATCATCGTTTTCATGGAAGAAAGTCTTAACTCCATGGAGTTGGGCCCTTCTTCCACAAAAATTGGGTTAAAGAGGAATTTTGTTCATCCATGAAATCTGCTTTTCATGACAATAAACTTTCTTGCTAAAATATTACATGCTTCTACTTGTGCAGTTAATGGATAATTTCCAAATTTATGTAGCTATTTATAACACATCTGCTTACGGAACTGGCACTTGCAGTTTATTAGTGGAAGAAGGATCCAACTCCAGCTTGTAATAAGACCTGTACCATTGCCATGGAAACATCATATGATTTCAATGTCTGAAATACTGTATGTTCATGTATTAAAGGTCCCTGAAGATGAAAACATTCTGTCTATAAAACTTTTCCAAATATTAAGCTTTTTCTTAATAACTGAAAAACAGTTTTAATGGAGTCTTTCTTCCACTCAGGTATTACATTACAAGTTGACACTCGTTGCAATTTTTTTATTCGTATTTCTCCTTAAAAAGAGAAAAAGTGTTGGTAAAATGCGGGCTCCCCCGTTCGAAGGGAAAATGATTTTCAAGGCAGTGGGCTGAATGACGTAAGTAAATGAAGAAGACACTATAGGGGAGAGTGGGGTAATCCCCAACACTTATTCATTTAAGCCTATTACTACACACTACAACGTAAGATAGAATAAACCATACCAATATCAAGAGTGGGTAATACTTTAATTATAAATTTATATGCATGTTCTCATTTACTAAACCTTAAATATTTGATATTTAAAGATATGATGAAACAAAGAAAATGGCGTCATTTGGGATTACCCCGCGATCTGTTTGTAATCCCGAAGCTCATTGAAGAATCAATTTGGAGTGTTAAAAAGAATTGAATTTTTGATTATAACTTTTAATTTATTTTCCAGGACCTTGGTGAAAGATTAGTTCATATCCAGCTAATGATACATGTAGCTCTGTAGATCAATGCAGATAAAAAACATCACACACATATTAGCATCAATCCAAGTTGAGCAATGAATTAAAAGAAGTGAAGGCTATGACTGTAACCGAGAATCATGCAGAGTTGTTTATACCATATCATCATATCATAATCCCTTAAACAAAATATTGTTGTGGGCAACACCAATGTGCCAATAGAAGATGTTGTTTACCTTCATGTGCGTCAAGCATACAGCCAATGTCATAGATGACATGAAGATTTGCATCGTTTCCTTCCACTTTAGACAGCAAGTAATCAATCATGATTACTGAGAGATAAAATCTACATGTATAGAGAAAAATAAATAAACCCAGATTAATGCCTGTTTAGAATTTTTAATTATATAGAGTGTAAAATCCCAAGCTTTAGATATGTTTTATTCCTCTCGCCATCATTGTGTATCACAGGGTTGTAGCTAGGATATTTTCAGTGCTGGGTGGCATTTGATGAAAATCTTACATATTTGGCAATTTGTTGTCAAAACTGACCAAATTCTTGACTAATTCAATGAAATTATGCAATTTTGGACTTTTGAGTGGTGTGCTCCAGTGCTAAAATTGCAGCTGAATGGTGGGCTCCTGCCGCCCACCACAGCCCTGTGTACATGTAGCTACAACCCTGGAGTGTCATCGTTTGATAGGTCTGTTAATTCTTGATTTATTGGTCAAAATAAATACATGTATAACTGAAGAACTATAAAAGCAATAGTATTCTTAGTATCATTTTTCAGATACTCAAAATATTCCCCCAGATGCCTGTCTCACCCTTAAGACATATTTATTTATTTTTTAATTATGAGAAGAGTTAGGCAAATTGAGTCACAGATAAGGTTTATGCACTCTCAATTTAAAGGAGTATTTCGTGATCCTGGCATCCTCTTTTTATGACATTTTTCAGTAGAAATCCGTGAAAAAAAAGCTTATTCCCAAAATTTCAGTTGATTCCGATTATGCGTTATGCGAGTTATGCATGATTATGTGTATTACACTGCTCCATAGACAATGTGTTGTAATTTCGTTCTGGTATACCAGAACGAAATTCACATTTCACAATATCTTTGCTAAACCAATTAATCTGCAAGAATTTTTATGTAGATAAAACATTATGTAGCCAATGTAGCTAGAGGCTTCCAGTGACATGAAAATCTCAACTTTTTATGAGGAAAGTGGGGATCATGCTGTGGATCACGAAATGCCCTTTTTAAGTGTTGCGGGATGCACATGTACAGTATTCTTTCCAATAAGGTTTAAAAATTCATTTACCTGGTTTACCTAATTTTTTCTTAAGGGCCGTTTCTTACAGAAAATTTTACCTACGTTATAAAAGGGTCCCGAGACTTTCTAGTAGCTTTTCTGATGCAGTAAATGTATTGCAAGTTTACACAGGACTAAAATCCTCCAGCTATTTCACTGTATCAACATCTATCTGTCACTTCAACATTAAAGGTACCCTTTAGCAAATTGAAAAAACCTTGGGTGGGCGCTTATTGGGGGTGTGGGCATTTATTGGAACGAATACGGTAATCAACCAGTGTACACACTATGATTTGAAGACAACAGACAATTGCAAAATTGATCCTGCTTACACATGTAAGGATCAGGATCACATGCGTTTTATGACACATATACATAGTTGTCCAACCAGGAAGAGAATCAACTGCATCAACTTACCTTTCACCTGCATGTTTAAAATCAACAAATTTGACAGGGACACCATGTCGGCAGGCACTTCCAAACACTCCATTGATGTCCAGTTTGTTTCTTGTTGTCTTGGACCGAAGCACTGAAGCAGCTTGAAAATTACTGCAGTTCTATAAAAGCAATTCAGAAATAAATCAATGATTTTAACATGCAATTTACCCTGTCTTGGTATTTGATGCATGAACATTTTAATTATTCAGCCACACATACAAAAACACACCTGTACATACATCCATACAGAAAAATGATTACATGGTCTCTTGACTTATCAAGTGAGACAACAATTTATAAACAAGTCGCCAAAATATGGAAATTGGGACATTTGTACCATTCTTCATGGTTTAGTAATATTTTGCACGCCGATGAAAACTATCATGGAACAAACATGGTCAAATACTTGAATGTCGAAGTACATAATAGTCTCGCAGAGGCCTGTAACAAATTTTTAGCATATCCGTCTTTGATTAGTTTCTAAAACTACTGGTCACAGATACTATTCTTCCACAGCATATCCGTGAGGCCCCCAGGCCCCCACCCTAAACAAGTTCAAAGAATTCCTCAAATCACATTTATTTCCCGTTTCATAATATTGTTTTTGTTTATATTCATTTGCATGTTTTTTGGGTTTTTTTTTTGTAGCATAAGACTATTGTAATGCGCTTTGATATTTCATGATAAGGCGCCAATATAAATTTGTGTATGTATGTGTGTATGTAGGGGTGTCTGTATGTATGCGACTCTCATGTCAATGATTATAATAAATCACAACATACATGTACACTCCTCAAAAGAATAAAGGTGGAATCTCCCCGGTTTGGGTGATCTTGAATCTAAAGCTTGTATAGGTAAACTTAGTGAATGAACATAACTATATTGCCCCCGTTGCGCTGCCCCTGAAGTTTTGAATGATATTTATATACTTTTGGATCACAGAATCTCAGAAAAAGTGAGCGTGGATTAATCTGAGCTATAGTTCTCGTTTATGGCATGGTCATGTTTTTGGCTTTCGTATTTGAACTTTCATCAAATATGCATCATCGATAAACCTAAATCATTAATTTTTGGTTATTAATTTACGTTATTTAGTTTTCAAGATTCTCTCAACATCAATCGTGTAAAATATAATTTATTGATGTATTTGAGAGATTAGCAATAGAGTCTGATACTCTAATTTTCGTATTTTCTTTCATCGTTAGGGAAGTTCCAATCATCAGCTGTTAATAAACAAACCCCACAATGATTTTATAGTAATGCCTTTTATTTATGATTAATTTAAGTTTTTATTTTGCTAAAAATTTATGTGACAAAGATACAGTTGTAAATTTAATACACGGATATTGTGTAATTATGCATATATGGCATTGGTAACTTGACACTGGATAAACCAGCACAACACATATATATACATTTTCTATTTTGTCACGACTCACATTTATTTGTCTGATCTCTTGCATTAATTTAATTAATTAGTTGTACAATGCACTGCACAATCGAACGTACAACCTTATCAACGACTATAAATTAAGTGAGTCTGATATTTCTAATGATCCTAAAGTTTGGGACTAGCATGCTACCACATGTATAGTACATAATAGGCTAAGGCGACTCCCACTGCAATAGGAAAATTGAGGACCACTCCACAGACACCCCCTCTCACTCCAGTTATGGTGGGTGAGCATGTCAAACCCCGACCGACAGAATAGCATAATATACAGTAAACGTTCGCCTAATGTCGCACCTGGTCTCCTTTGCCTTGGGGTAAATTTCATGTGAAAATAGAGAGCTCCCTCCTCTGAAATCCCAACAAGTATTAAGGTTCTGTGCCCTATTTGAACTGTTTGATATACTTGCTGGTGTACTGCAAGGAGACACCCTTGGCCCTTACCTCTTTGTGGTGGTATTGGACTATGCATTGAGGGAGGCAGTTGAAGGCAAAGACGACCAGCTTGGATTCCAGCTGGCTAAGAGAAGCAGCAGACGAATCGGACCTGAAGTGCTAATGGACTTAGACTTTGCAGACGACATAGCCCTACTGTCAGAGGAAATCCACCAGGCACAAGAGCTACTGCAAAGGGTTGAATCATCTGTTGGAAAAGTTGGCCTCAAAAGGAATGCTTCAAAAACAAAGTTCATGTCTTTCAACCATAGTCAACAGATATCTATCCAGACAAACAATGCCACCAAATTAGATGAGGTGAGGGCATGGATGGCTAGTACGAAAAAAGATGTAAAAACATGCAAAGCAGCTGCATGGAGAGCATGTAACAGCTTCAACAAAATCTAGAGGTCAACTCTCCCAAGGAAATTCAAGACCCGTTTAGTTGCTGCTACCGTCGAATCCGTCATAACCTATGGATGTGAAGCATGGACCATGTCTCCCGGACCATGTACATGTAAAGAACTTGATGGTTGCTACACAAGAATGCTTAGAGCAGTATACAACATCAATTGGAAGCAGCACATCACGAACAGAGAACTGTATGGCGACCTACAGAAACTTTCACAGAAGATCAGAGAGAGAGAGAGAGAAGGACACGTTTCACTGGGCACGCATACAGAAGCAAAATTGAGCATGTAGCCAAGCTGATCCATTGGACACAAAACATGGAAACAGAAGACCTGGAAGACCCCTCTAACATACGTGGATGTATTGAAACAGGACACTGGACTGGATGTTATGGATTTGGGGACAGAAGGATTTGGCATGCTGTTGAAATCCGAGGACACCACTCATCTTAACCTTATTTGCTGGTGGGAATTTTACAGGAGGGCCCTTTAAGGTTGTGCCTAAATTCAACTTATGTCAATGGAGCCTATACTGTCATTAGTCAAACGTTTACAATATAACAAGAAGGGAATTCATGCCTTAGGGCACAGTTTTGACCACAAACTAGCAATATGACATGTGACTCTGTTAAAATTGGCAAAATACACAACCCTTATCGTATTTGAATAACATTGTTAAAGAAAGAGAATAGATGTTCAATGTATACACATTGTGCATATTATCTCTCTATACCAGTACCACATGACTATTTGTGAACTAGAACTCAAACAATACAGTATCTTTATTCTCTAAACCTATAATTTCAATAATATGTCCTACCTTATCACTTGCACTTGAGGCAGGTGGGACAACATCTGGTGTCTCCAAAACATCCTGGTTCCATGGTTTGGTGTAGCCAAATATGTTCCTGCAGATGATCCTTTCTTCCTTACTAAGCCAAAATTGGCATCGAGGCTGATGAAAATATTTCCATCCTATTAATGAAATTTTGTTGTTGTTATACATTGTACAAATTAATTTAAGTTATTGATGCTGTTGATTTTATAATAACTCAACACACTAAAAATGGTAACATCATATGTAAAAATATATTGAATTAAAACATGTGAAACAGAGGGCGCTATATGATTTGAATTTGATTAATCTGAAAGACTGGATTTTCGAAATTACAATTTAGGTAATTATGGGTCTAGAATACCCTATGTTCTAAAAAGTTTAGCCTCTAATGCACAAATCTGAGCTTCTTACACAACTGTCTACACCTTGTAAATATATATGCAAACACGATTTAAGATAGTGCCATCACTCTGTTCATACATGTATTTAATTTCAAATGACTATACATGTAGTTCTATATGCAACATGTATTTCAAACAACTGTTGGTCCCAGCTGCTGTTTCTTTGTCACAAAAGAAACCAAAATGTACACTTTCTTCTAATTTGTGCCTAAATGTCACCACAGTTCTCAATCCAGTTGATGTGCACACATACATATATTGTACCAGCCTGTGCAGATATTCTAACCAACCAGGTGTCTAGATTACAGTACATGTGTAGTATACATACTGATATTTTGAATCCAGTATCTCATTTTTGTGCAAGTGGTGTATTTACGTTTCCTGAAAAATTATCATGCATTTAAAAGAAGTTTCTATATTTTCTGCTTTAAGTTTGAAATTAAAATAACTGTCTGACTTTTTGGGAGGTATATACACTAAGCCAAAAAAACTTTTTTCACAAGGTCATATCTTAAATCCTGTCCATCAAAATTAACTAAAATTACACACAGGATTGCCTCAATACTCTACTCTAAACACATGTCAGTAACCAATCAGTTGGCCAACTGACACAACCGCAAAATGCAATGATGTGGAACAACTTCCTGGACCACATTCACAGCCCTATTGGCACCCAGGAAAAGAAATCTATGAGAATGGCATCTTGAATCACAGGTCACAGCCAACAATTTTAACAATTAAGTTAAAAACATTAAAGAGAGTCAAAACAAACTTACCAGGATCATCATGTCACATGTCCAAAGAAATAATGAAGTCCTTTAGTAATGGGAAGCATGTGGCAATCGTCCCCAGGATATCATCAGGAACTTGGTTGGAAGCATGAGAAGCAGGTGCACAGCATGCGATGCAAGGGCCCGTGGACATACCTGTTACTAAAGGACTTCATTATTTGTTTGGACATGTGACATGATGATCCTGGTAAGTTTGTGATCTGTTTGTATCTGTTGGTAAGTTTGTGACCTGTGATTCAAGATGCCGTTCTCACAGATTTCGTTTGCTGGGTGCCAATAGGGCTGTGAATGTGGTCCGGGACGCTGTTCCATATCAGTGCATTTTGATATTGTGTCACTTGGACAACTGCTTGGTTATTGACATGTGTTTAGAGAAGAGTATTGAAGCAATCCTGTGTGTAATTTTGGTTAATTTTGATGGACAGGGTTTTAAGATACGACTTTGTGAAAAATTATAAGTTTCTTTTTTGGCTTAGTGTATATACCTCCCAAAAAAATATATCCAGTATCTACTTAAATCCATTATTCAGTCAATGATTGCTATTTTGAGGTTGCCACCACAGTTTGTCTAGTGACTTCTTTCAACATAGGTATGCCATTTAAATTCAATGGAAAGGGTATTTTGTTACTTCTTGTAATCCACAATAGCCATGCTGAGAGTTCCTTAATCATCTTACCTTTGGACATGCAAGGCAATTTGATATTCTTTCTTCAGAAGACACAGTGTAAGTAGATCTTATTTGATGCTTGAAGAAACGATACTGCCCAATTGGCTCACCACGCAACCGTGTATACAAGGTTGAACACTAGGGAAAATATTCACAAGAATTACATAGTTAAAAAAATGATCTGCACAAGGTAATGGTATACTTTGAGGTCCCCTATCATTAAAACTCAAAATCTTTTTTTCTCTGAACAAAACTTCTCTCAAAATATTTTAGGTCTTTTGGGGGGGGGGGGAATGTATATTTGTATATATTATACAAAAGGTCAAAATGGACGGCTTTTCCTCATAGCAACATGCACTCTAGGTACATATCATTAGATTTATGAACTTTACATCAAGAACTGTTAAATATCAAAAATATCAATTTTAATAACAATTTCAAAAAATCTAAATCATTTATTACCACAAGGACATTCCTCATATTCAGAATGAAATTTGATGTGTTTAAATCAAAATTAGGATCACCATGTGGAAAATGAGGTTAGTTCGCTATGTCGAAAATAATATTGAGGTTCACTGTGCTATATCAAACATTAAATAAGGTTAGCAAGTCAGGTTTAGGGTTGATGATAGGGCCAGGGTTAGATTCTATCCAACCTTCTATCATTTTGAAATAACAATAACCTAACCTTATTTTCAGCGAAGCAAACCTTCGACATAACAGGCTGTAACTGTACTTTAAGTTTGTTTGGCTTATAATAGGTGAAAAAACACGTTTTGAACACGCTACCCAAAAATGGTGGTTTTGTTACGTTTTTCCAATCGAGACTAATTGAGGCGGTGGCGGTACAAAATGTACATACAAAGTCTATGGGAAATAAAAAATTTTGTGTGTGTGCGTTGAATCAAATGATCATATCTATTATCTTTGCATCCATATGGGCTACAGACATGGTTAAGAGCTCTTTTGAAAGATTATTAATTCTGCTAATTGTTTTTAATAATTTTGAACTCTTTATGATTGGTTTAGTCTATAAAATGCAAACTTTTGTGTACAAAACTACCCGTTTTTTATATTTCACTGTAGTAAGCAATGCGGAAGTCTTCAAAATCTAAAAGTTGCTGTAAATTTTTTATTACTTTAGATCATTTCTGAGAGGAAATTTGATGAGGAATCTGAATATGGACTTACTTTTTCTCTATGGGTTAGGGGTAAAATGTTTCAGTTCAAACTATGTTGAATTGTAAAAAAAATTGAACATATTTTGGGACACCCTGTATTCCAAGATTACCAAACAGCTGTGATTTTTTTTTTTCTTCCAAAGTCAGTAGGCTCCCCCTAACCTCTAACCAAATCAATGTTGTTTACTTTCAGTTTTGAACTGCCAGTTAGTAATTTAAGCAATGGATTAAGTGACCCATTTTTATTTGGAATTCTTTTATTCCACCCTGTACAATGAGTTGAAATGCGTATATATTTAAATTGCTTTTGCCTTCAGCTTTCCAAAAATGTATACTTTTGCTAGTTTATGATTGATAGTTGTGGAGATATTCTAATTTGAAACTTGATTGGTGTAAAAATTCATAATATTTGTGATGTAACGCTATTGGTGGCGAGTTCAAAACACATGGCCAAGACTCATAACACCGTGTAGTACCGTATATGGATATAGAATAGCATGCATGCAGTTGGGCACAACATTCACACTTGCGTTGCATAATGTGTGACTGGCACATGCACACTTATGTGAATTTATCCAGCGCGAGTTGAGACTTTATACCAAATAATTTTCGCCAACATGTAATACAAGACTAGTGTTTGTATAAGTCCCAACTCACGCTGGATAAATTCACATAAGTGTGCATGTGACAAGACTAATGTTATATGGGTGTTATATTGCGGATAACAGGATCAGTAGCCTCGATTTTTAGGTTTGTACATGTGACAATTGAATGCTCAACCTCTAAATTATGGAAAATATACAAGTTCTCCAAAGGTTCCTATCATCCTGTGAACTACTAATGAATGACTATCATATCCCTTTTACATTGTATAGAAACAAGAACTTTGTAATTTTACCTATGACATTGATTCTAGTAGTGATGATATAGTGACATTGATTTTAGTAGTGATGATATAGTGTTTATACATGCATTTTGATTGCAGGCGCCTTTACTAATCAAACAAATATGATATTATATGTTGTGATCCTAAAAACCATTATTTTCAAAGATGCGCAACTAGAAAAACATGTAGTGATGAGTACAAATGACGAGGTCAGTAAACTATTTTAGAACTAGAGCTTGTTGGTCCTGTTGCACGATACTTTACTTGACTACATCAATTTTGTGAATTACATACTTAGAAAGCTTACATTCACTGCATGATCCCGATGGGCCACAAGTACATGTATAACAAATTCTTGTGATTCTTGTAAAACAGATGTCCTAGGCCATCAGAACAGTTTGTTTTTGTCCTAGGACATCAAAACAGTTTGTTTTGTCCAAGGACATCAGAACAGTTTGTTTTGAATTAAAACTTTATCCATCTGATCTTACTATAAATATGGAAATATTGTATCTATCTAGATCTATCTATCTATCAAATGTCGCCAAGTTCATACTGGAGATTGAGGAATATACATGTACCAACACAGTAATGCGAAAATTTGGTTGAAAACGGTCAAGAATTCATGGCCTCAAAATCAGTGAAAATGTAGTCGGTTGCTATCCTATGTAAACAGAAAAAGTAGTAGGTTGCTAACTTAGCCATGCGCGCCCCATCACATAATGCAGCGCTACGCCATCGCAGCGTAAACGTTGCAGAGCCACTAAGCAGGAAATAACAAAAAGAAGCTAAAAGGAAATGTAAGAAAGCACTGATTTAGAAAATAACTGGAATTGGGTTTAATAAATAAAAAACATGCAAACGGAAAATAACAAGCTTAGCAGGAAATTTTTTTTAAAAAAGGAATGGAACAAAATTTTCCCATGTAGAAGAAACTCAAAAGAAAAAAAGAAGCTAAAAGGAAATGAAGGCCAAAGAAGTGTCAGGTTTAGATCAATAAAATTTACTGTTTCAATTATTCTACCTATTCAGCAATTCCTCCTGTTTTAGTGAATGCTCCCATTTACTCATCTGGTGTGGACTCGTGCGAAGCGCGGGTGTCCCACTAGTCATAACAAATTTGGTATCATTTTTGAAGGTGTACTCAAGTTAGTATTTAATAAATAAATTTATGCATTTTCTGGCAAAACTGTCATCCTTTTTAAGATGGGAGTCAAATTTTATTCTATTTATCTAATTTCTATCATACATGTATACACACCATGGATCTATTAATGTATCCTCCTCCATCATGCATATTAACTAGCTTATAATGTATGGCAAACTCATGAAAAGGTTGAAGAGTCCCTTTAGGAAACTTAGTTGTGCAACCTGGTGCAAGTGCTTTCAAAAAAACGACTATGTGTACACTTCAATCTAAGATACAAAAAATAGAATACAAGTATAAAAATAAACAAATTTGCATATTTTAGCGTGTGTGTATATGGGCGGGCATAATCATAAATCTTACCTGCTCTGCTGTTAAGTCATTTCTCCAACGCAAGGACTGGCAGAAGGCATGCAAGGATATCTTCCCCTCCAACATCAAAAACTCAGCAGTGTCCAATAGCTCAGTGTGGAACAGTATACTAGGTTTGTCAATGGTTGATGACCACAACCCATACCTAAACATAGTTATGGCCTCTTTTTCACACTTGCATGTAACCACAGATACATTGTGCATACGGCCTGTATACAAAGACAAAAGGCTAAGATTAGGACTGATTGAAATTCTAACATATTTTGAAAATTTTATAAAAAACTGTAAAATAAAAGTTCCATAAAATATATGTACAATGCAACATTACCATAGCACCGCAAAAAGTTGGCCAAAAAATATTATGAACCTAAATGACAGAGTTGAGTTCATCAGTGCTTCATTACTTCATCTCTACATCATCAGAGGAAACTTGAAAACATTTCTTCTGGATGGTGTTGATTAGGGTGCATCAAACGCCCCCTACATGTATGTCAACCGATTTTCTTCTTATTTGGTCAAAGTATGCCACTTGCTAAAATATTAATCTACACCAAATTTAAATTCAATCGGATGTCGTCTTCTGGGTCCACCGGGAGCTCAAAGTTTTGAAGGGATCTTTGCAGCAAATATCACAATTACACATGAGGGAGCTTTTTATCTTTCCATTATTTGCACATAAATATCATGGCTGCCGTATGCATTTTGTATCTAATTACACTTTTAGAGGGGAAGTGGAATGTTTTATGGTTTCACATCATATTTTTAGTGATTGACAAGTGTTGAACAATAACTATTGCTTTGGAAATTAATAGCTGCCATATACCAACATGTTGTTTTTATTTGCGGTTATTTGCACATAAAAGTCATGGCTCCAACATGCATTTTGTATCTAATGGAAGTGGAATGTTTTATGGTTTCAGATCATATTTTTAGTGATTGACTAGTCTACTTTTAATAGTAGACCATTTTACAATATCATCCCTCTATTCCCTCTGACCATGGAAAGGCATGGGCCAGGGGCAGTAGGCCAATCCTGTTCTGATCCAAGAGCTAGCCATCCATGCAGAACATTCACTTGGGATTTGTTGTGTTATATGCATGGAATGGTATGAATTGTTTATCAAAAAGGAAATGCAAAGCAGTCTAGTGATTGACAAGTACGTGTTGTACAATATTGCTTAAAAATTAATAGCTGCCATATACCAACATGCTATTTTAATTCATTTGCAGGTAATTCCATGCAATTTACCTGTTAAGTTTTACAAGTCTAGTACAAAGCCACACCGATGTTCATTACAAGCTTTTTTGGGGAGCATAACCATGTACGGTATCTGGATAGCATCACTGAAGCAACAACACTAGCTGACTTTATAGCAGGCAAGGACTTATGGTTTTAAATAAAGACTGGATTTTCATTTGACAATCTACGTATATGTAAATAGTCTCCTGTATGTTGACAGGCATACATGTTCATGTTCACAAAAAAGCTTTGTAATGAACATTGGTGTGGCTTTGTACTGGACAAAACTAAACAAGTAAATAGAGGTTCATGCTGCCTGATATAACAACAGGGTTACAGGGAGCAATACGAAAGACAAATGGTACCGTACATACAATATCATGCAACTTACCCAAATGGTCATAGACTTGGATTCCGTAACGTAGACGTTGGGTTATACATTGATGGCTTGGTCTCTTGAATTGTATGTTCATAAAGCACTCTATGTACTTGAACTTGCCATTATTGATCTGATAAAAATTAGTCATATTTAGAAGAAACACATTATTAAATACAAATTATGTACATTCAATTAAATTCTAAGAACAAAATAACTGTTTCATAGATGGACGTTTTTGTTAGAAGGCTGACCCCCTCCCAGACATGTGATGTTGGAAATCCAAACCTGAATGAGCAATGTTTACCGATATTTTAATTGGCTTGTGACAAACATAATAAAACTTTCTGACCCCCCCCCCCCTAACAAAGATAGGACATCATCTAACTCTTCGCTTGTTCCATTGGTGGTTACTTACCAGTACACACTAAATCAAACACACAGTCGATGGTCAATAAAAATCTTGCAATTGACTGCCAAGTGAATTGTTCCAAATACTATCATCAATGACATGTATTGAGCATTTTTTCTCAACATTCAAGCAAGTCCAGGGAACTTTATGTAGCCTCCGTTTTTCCCATAATTATATGTGCATTGCAAATACATAAGACATTGATTTAAAAATTTAAACGGAAGAATTTTAAACAGAAGGTACATTTTCATTGGTGTTTTTAACAACGATATTATTTAAAGTTAATTTCAGAAATGGTGGTAATGAATGTCAATGTTCTTGTACAAAATGTACATTTTTTGTATACCATCTGCTTTACTGCAGGGCAAATTCATTATTTGGCCAGTCCCATTCATCTGATACTGGCCATGGTATTGGAATGTTCAATGATGCGCAATCTTGATGCTCAATCTGTGCAAAGTACCTAACATTAACTGGTTTTAAATTATAAACCAAAAGATGACGATACAATGTAGTTCACTTTCACTGTTGATTTATTCAGTGCTGTTAGATATGATACATTGTACATAGTGGTAGTACCTTACACAATCTTCGGGTGACAGAGCATGCGTTTGTAACAAAAATATGGGATCTTTGGGTGACAGCGACGCTGAAAAGGGGTCTTAGCAGCCCTAATACATGTACGCGCCCCTCCAAAGTGGGAGTGCCCCACCCCTCTGGGTACCTACCTTCTTCAATTGCAAAGGCTTGTGGAATGGATTTAAATCCCATCGGTGAAGGGCAATGCAACATTGTTGGCTGCAATAATATGAGGCTGCCCCACAGTCATTGCATTTGATGTGCTCCTCACTTATCGGTCCATGACATGAAACACATTCCTGTTCATCATGGCAAACATCTTCCAAGAATACATGAACAAAGTCATGCTGTATTTCACTCCAAGAATTCTTATACTGTGCACTTTCAGCATTTTCCTCAACCAGCTTCTCCTCCTGCTCTTGAGGTAGCTCTGGAACAGGAGGTATAGCACGTTCCTCTTCATGGCTGGTTTGATCATTTAATGATTGCACTTTTAGCAGTGGCACCTGAAACGAACGCCCCGAACCACCTGATGTCTCCCTTACAGTGTACTTGAGTTGCTTTCTTCGTTTCCGTGGTTGCTGCATCATGCTGTAAAAAAGACAACAATTATTATGGTTTAATTAACATGTTTAATGTGGCAGGATCATGGGATGTTTAAAGGGGTGTTTAAAGTTGCTCTTTGGTGTCAGTTTGTTGTCAGTGACACCATTTAATTAACAACAGTTTACTTTTATATCAATTGTACATCCCTTGTAGCCAATCATCCAAAAAGTAAATGGGATCTTGTTGGTGCACATTTCTTTTGGAAACAAATATTTTGTTTTTAAAACATATTTTCTGTCAGCATTGCCTGGTGGCTTTAGCTTTGCATACAAAAGCTCTACAGTCTTTAAGGAGAATGGCACTTGTTCACATTTTGAAAGGGTGCAGTGCTGCCCAAATTAAACACAGAAGTGGGGCTCTGATTGATTGATTCAATCGCCTGATGATCATAAGAACAAACTGATCCGAGTGTCAAAGCGTTGGTCAGCGCCAGAGCAGCATTCATTAAGGGAATACAAAGCTCTGCGTATGTTGCTCTAAAACAGGGTGCTTGCGTCAATTAGAGCAAAAGACTGCCATACTTCTCTGCGAAGCTTGTTTAGTCATGCTAGTTTAGTTTTAATTTCACAGAATAATACAAACCAAATGTACAGTAGTGAGACCTTTCACATAGCCATAGGCCAACATTATATAGCATGGTGAAACATGTATAGTACATGCTTTGAATTGGGGGCAAAACATGCTCAGAATTAGAGAAATAAACATGTACATGTATGCTTTCACACAAAAATAATTGTACCAGTACTTCATCTCACGTTTGTCAGAAACCTACAATTTCATCGTAAAGCTGGAAGTGTAAGGAAGACGTGCAACTTATATTTTGGTTCCTTCAAAAACAATTCTCTGCTAGGAGACTGTTTCAGGTGAGAGCAGCAAATCTGTGGAATAATTCTGTTGATGTTTGACACTGTTTGGGGTTTTGACACTGTTTAGGGTCTTTCTGGATAAATTAAGCTTCAGCTCACCTCCTGAAACGTCCGGGCATTCAGGGGAGGGGTCAATCAAGGTCACATGGGGGTCACATTTTCAAAATGCTCCAATTATGTCAAGTAATAAAATACTCTTATGGTCATTAGGATTCCAAAAATGTATAGTTTGTTATGCGTCAGACCTCTCTAGAGGGCGCTTTGATGAAAAAATTTCCAAAGGTCAACAACCTTTTTGAATTCTGACCATCGTTAAAATCGTCTGATTTTGATAATTTTGGTGCGTTTATATGTTTTTCTTGCATGAGAAATACAACTAAGCATATTAAAAAAACTAAAGGAACCGATTACCCTCTTACAAGTGCAACATGGCTGCCAAAAGCATTCATATTGTAATTATGAGGTCATCGGTTCCTTGTACAGTTTTTTAAGTTGCGTAGTTGCATTTCTCATGCAAGAAAACATATAATTAGACAACAAAATCAGATGTTGTTAAGGGCTGGGGTATGAACGTTTGGACAGTATTTATTTTGGGACATCAGAGCACATCAGACATATCGAATTGCATTCTGAATACGAAGAATGTCATTCTGATATCAAATAATTTTGATTTTTGAAATTAGCAATTTAATACACATTTTATGGCAAATCATTAAAATTGATATTTTTGATATTTAACAGTACTTGAAGTAAACTTTATAAATCTGATGATTTATACTTAAAGTGTATGTAGGTGGGATGAAAAGCCCGACGATCAATTGAAAATTTTGACCTTTCATTATTGAAGATATGGATTTTTTTCCCAAAACACCAAAAAAAATTAGGTCTTTTTGGGAAAAAAATCCATATCTTCAATATGAAAGGTCAAAATTTTCAATTGACCGTCGGCTTTTCCTTTCTGCTACATACACTTTAAGAATATATCATTAGATTTATATAATTTACTTCGAGGACTGTTATATATCAAAAATTTGAAAAATATCAAATTTTTTTAATTTGTCATAAAATTTGTATTATAGGGCCTATTGTGATTTTCAAAAATGAAAATTATTTGATATCAGAAAGACATGCTTCAGATTCAGAATGCAATTCGATAGGTCCGAGGTGCTCTCATGTCCCACAAAAATACTGTCGAAACGCCATAAACGCCATTTTAGATCCCTTAACTATATGGTCAGAATTCAAAAAGGTTGTTGACCTATGAACATTTTTCGTGATAGCACCCTCTTGAAAGGTCTGACACATAACATAACAAACTATACATTGTTGGAATCCTCATGACCATATGAGTATTTTGATATATTACTGATATAAAATTGGATCGATTGAGCCCATATTTATTGGTCGAGCTATGAGTTTTAAAATGTTGGACGAGACGTAGTTGAGTTTTTCCCACACTTAGATCCATCAAAACATAATTGACATAATTGGAGCATTCTGAAAATTTGACCCCCCATGTGACCTTGATAGACCCCTCCCCGGAATGTAGTGCTCATCATAAAAAGGGTGAAATAAATAAGGCTCTGAATAACTTCTCTAGCAACAAAATTAAGACCAAAACTACTGTCCTCTCCATTCTAGACAGAAAATGACAAAATGTACATACATGTAAACACCTTCACCTTTTCCTACATGTAGCATACTTCAATTCATGATGTACGACCAGATAATCATGACATGCATGTACAATGAATGACCTGCACTAAAGTTTGTTCGGCTTAAGTTATCTAGAAATAACTTCGTGATCATTCCACAGCATCATCCCCACTTTTTTCAAAACAGAAGTTGAGATTTTTATATCACTGGAAACTCTGGCTACATAGGCCTAATGTTTTAATACAATGCAATTGTAGACTATGCCAGGCAAACCTTTTGCTAGTCAGCGAAATTCGCCTAGGACCAAACACAATACATATATTACATACAAATTTCTATTTTTTTTTCAAGAACAGGTCGGTCAAGGAAACCTACATAAATATGTTTTCTATACTTCACTTGACCCAAATATATGATTTTTATGGTGATGAGACACTCACGCATGGAATTTTAGAGTGATTTTGATAGCAGTTCCATTAAAAAAAAACTGCTATCATCATGAGACTAAGATCTAGAAACACCCCTGTAATGCTGTTTTGGGGAATTTTACTGGCAGAATCTTTTTGATGAAAGTCGATCTTTGAAAAGATGTCACTTTGCCACGGAAAGTGCTATGACAAAAAGGTGTTCAGTTTTGGCTTTCTTTACTCAAGGGCTTTAATTTGATATAAAATGATGCAGTTTGATGGCAAATTTAAATTCACCTAACATACCTAGCAGATTAATTAGCTTAGCAAAGATATCGTGAAATTTGAATTTCGTTCTGGTATACCAGTGCTTGCTTAGAAGTTATAGAACTGTACTCCTCAAGGAACTGTTAAAACCTTGATGCAAAAGTATCTTGATGCAAAAGTTAATACATTATCTAGTTCCTATACAGCCATGTGTTTTGAACTTGCCACCCAAAAAGGGTGGCGGTGTTGCATTTTCCCAGATCCTTCGGCAAAAATGTTTATGACTTGACAACCACATGTACTACAGATACACATAAAGTTGCGTTTCTTCTTTCAGTGCTCGATCATGTGAAGGAGAGTGTGTACATAAAATCAAAAGAAACAATTTATGTTCACTACAGTCTGTTTCGCCCGAAGGCTCCTCCTGTAGTGAACATGGAATAAATTTGTTTCTTTTGATTTTATGTACTACAGATACATGATGTAGGTGTGGTATCAATTTGAAGCTGAAACTCCATACTACATGCTGTGCGAAATTCATTAATGTGTGTTTTAGGGTGTTGGAGATATGTCCATTTGTTTTTGGAATATTCAGGGTGGCGGTGGCCAGGCCTACGGTCCAGGTCCTGGACCAGGAGCTAAAAAGAGCTCCTATTCCCAAAGATCGCTCCTGGTCCAATAGTTTTACAGTGTAAAATATTTGAAACACCAGCCAAAACTGGGCAACCATGGGGTAAAAAAGGATGCATCCCTGCTAATAATATAAGCCTTGGCTGTGGTTGAGGAAGCACGGGCTGTACACACCCTATACAATGTAGATGCATATATGGAAGGCACAACATCATGAGCATTGCAGTTACGAGGTTTCCTTGAGCGATAGTGCTATAGTACAGATATACGAGGACGTCCGGATGCACATGTAGGCTAAAATATATTAGGTATGAGAGGCTAACATTTGCTAGTCAGCCAAATTGCCCTAAACCGTGGACCAAACTCAACATAATTTACATACAAATTTAAAAGAAAAAATTTAACAAGGAAACCTACACATATGTTGTCTACATCACATGTATATACTTCACTAGCACTTGACCAAAATACATTGTACATAATTTATTTTTGTGATGAGAGAATAGCACATGGAATTTTTAGAGGATTGTGATAGCAGTTCCACATAGAAAAGCTGCATAGGGCTACATGTAACTCCACAGATCATTTGCATGAATTTTAAAAATTCATTCAATATTTCCAAGTTATTGTTTCCTGCAAAGTAGACTAAAAGAGCTTTCAGAAACCACTTTTGTTTTTTGCCTCGCATAATTTTATACATTTTATGACAATTTGAAGTTTGGGGAATTGGAACAGGTTTGTGTATCCCTAATTTTGCAGGAAATTGCTGATCTTATGAGTATTGCTGATCCTAGTGTACATGCACAAAAGATAAAATATACATGTATTAGTGGTTTAAGGGGGTACTACACCCCTGGCCAATTTTGTGCCTATTTTTGCATTTTTCTCAAAAATTATAGCACATTGGTGACAAGTAAGATATGAATATTATAGGGCAGGGACTACAACTACTGCACTGAAAATTCAGCAACTCAAGGCAAGTAGTTATTGATTTATTGATCAAATATTGGTTTTCCCTCATTTTTGACTGTAACTCCACAACTGTTGTATGTGCTGAAATAAAATTTCCAGTGCAGTAGTTGTAGTCCTTGCCCATATAATATACATATCTTACTTGTCACCAATGCGCTATAATTTTTTGAGAAAAATGCAAAAATAGGCACAAAATTGGGCAGGGGTGTAGTACCCCTTAATATCAGCTTTGATATCTTTACTGCAATTCCAGAACAAAATTTAAACCCATCAGTAACGTTACAAATGTATAATATGGCCTTCAAATATGGGTATTGAAATGTCCCGTCAGTCACGAAAAAACATGAAAAAGTTGCATATTTTCTGTCATAGTATATAAATTGTTGGTTTCAAGTTAAATCTATCTTCTATCTGACTTGCCTCATACAAACGATGATGCAAAATTGTTCACTGACATTTAGTATAGAAGATATTCCATGTTAAAATGTGTCCGTCAGTCACGCTTTTAGGATTCTTACCATGTACAATCTAATGGGGGAAATTTTTAAGTCAGAAATTTTCAGTTTTTTACTTCAGATTCATATTCTGCACTAAATTTTGGCCAATAAAAAATGATTTAATGCTCATTTTGACGATTAAAATTCAACCTGGCAGTCAAACCATTGTAAACTCTAAAATTTGATCATTTTTATGGGTACTGGATATAGTTGCTTGTTTGAAGTTGACTCCTTGCTTGAGAGGCCTCAAATGATGTTTTTAAAGGTACGGTAATATTTCATCATGATTAGATGCTGTTTGTAATTTCTGTGTGAAAATAAATCCCACAAAGTATATTTGAGCAATTCGCCATTGCTCTAAAGAACACTGTAAAAATGTTCAAAAAGGTAAGGTTTTTGGCATGTCCCTGCGTGAATATCCTTAAATAAATAAATGTTGGTATTTATACAGCGCCTTTCACATGGGAACATGTACCAAAGCGCTTTACATTTATTCCGCCGTCGTTAGAATATGTCAGCTGCCATACAATGCCCAAGGCATGCTCATACCTTTGGGCGGCGCTCAATGGACAGTATTCATAACAGCTCCCCATTTCACACCTGGGTGGAGAGGAGTAATCGAGATAAAGTGCCCTACTCAAGGGCACAACACGATGGCGCGCTTTTCAGCATCAAAGATACTTGCGATGACCAGTTTTTTATGGACACTTTGATAACAGGTAACTTTTATCTAGGTCATAGGGTAGAAACTATAGTTGTAGGCCCTACAATTTGTACTGAAATATACATTTTGTTATAGGCCTAAAATGTTTACAAAAATATATTGGTCCATACGTTGTGCTTGTTTTCAGTTGTTTGACGTATAGTCAGCCAAATTCGCCTAGAACACAATACATATTTACATAGAAATTTAAAAGAACAGGTACCGAAGGTCAAGGAAACTTACATAAATATGTTGTCTAGATATTTTCACTTGACCCAAATATGATTTTTTATGGTGATGAGACACTCGCACATGGAATTTTAGAGGGAATTTGATAGCATTTCCACATGTATAGCTGCTGTCATCTAGAAACACCACCGAAATGCTGTTTTATTAGCAGGAATCTTTTTGATGAAAGTCAATCCTTGACAAGATGTAACTTTGGATGCTACGGAATGGTTCAAATTTTACTCGAGAACTCTAGCTTCAAATTTGCACACGATAGTTACGCATTCAAAGCTAGAGCGCTTTGCTATGGTTTTTCGGTCGGACAGGTAGAGGTTATTTATTCTGTAAAATTAATGTTGAAATTTGGAGTCAACTGTATCTTTTGAGCAAGATTTGCCTACTTTGGGCAGTCTAAAGTTTTGCTGAAGTGTAATTTTAGCAACGTTTTGATGCAATCGCCTGTCATGATCGGCTCATTCGGCTGTGTTTACTTCTGAACTTCCATTGCTTTACACAGTGTCATACTTTACCAATCTGATTACATTTTGAATGCTACGGTCTCTAGCCTAGAATGTGAAGCTATCGGTGAGCAAATTCTTGGCTAGACTTCTCGAGCAATTAAAAATGAGTCGGCAAATCCTGGTACGCCTGTGTCTCACGCCAAGCCCAAGCAATTCCAAAAAGTTGACAGCCCTGATGACGGATATGCCAAGCCTTGCCATACATCGCGTATTTACTGCATTGGACGCACGTGTCTCTGATTGGCGGCTGAGGCAATCTGCTGTTGCCGAGTAGTGGAAATTTATGAATGAACTGTCACTGTACGCGCGTTGTTAGCGCCCGAATTACAAACATTGATTACGGTAATCGCGCTCATCAAGGATTTGCAGCATGAGGGTGCTTGACCAGGGCAGCATAATCATTTATTCATTATCAATTGATGATTCATGAATCATAATTCAAGAAACGTGTATCGTACACACAACCAAGTGTGAAAATAAGTGGGAGCCGGGAGCTTAGCCCCAGAAACCCTGAAATGGCCCCTGGTTCCATCTAAATTTAAGCTGACCAGGGCCACTTTTCTTCAGAAACTGGCCCCTCGGCCTGGTCACTACACCCAAAAATTAAATTCTATAGCCATTAATGCATGATGAACTTATCCAGAACAAATATTGTCCCCTTGTTGATTAGAAGTGGCCCCTGGTTCCATGTTGAATGAAGTGTACCAGGGGCCATTTTGTGTAAAAAGGAGCCCCCTAGTTCATCATTTCTTATTTTCACCCAAGCTTGCACACAACAACGATCATGACGATTCATGAAATTTAAATGCATATGTATAAATAAGAATAAACATAAAATACATCAAACCTCTGACTGAAAGACTGAAGCCAATTGAAACTGGGTCGTCAAAAGTTGAAGTTGAATCCCAGATCCGAAGACGAACCATGGATCACGAAAATTGATGTCACGTTGTTCTCCGACTCCAGTCAGAATTGATGTTTAATTAAGCTTACATTTGTAATCATATAACTTTACACGACGAAGTTTGAAGTTATTATTCAGCCATTATGTCGTTTCGAATAATTCAGGCATGGCCATGCTGATCTGCTAGCTGCTTTGACATGTCATACTGTCTAAAAAGCGAATTTCCCAAAATAAATTCCAATGTTTGAAAATCGTTCTGTGTCACCATCAAAACCGCAGCACGATAACGAGATCATGCAGTCGTTTCCGTTTCTCACAAGTGGCACCGTTCGGCAACACTGCTGATGAGTGCATTCTGCCACGCCGCGCTGAGAATACCAGCAACGGTGGCAACGGTGTGCTAGATAATCTCAGCATACAGCATATATTTTAGCATCGGTACTTACGGTGTACTTGGGTATACAAGTGCACCGTACAAACGGACGCTAGCATATTACACGGGTGTCCTAGGAGCTTCGACCAAAGTGACAAATGTGACCAATTTTAAATTCCAGGGCCATTATATCAATGTTCATTTGCTCCCTACAATGACAATTTATGTACATGATAACTCAATAAGTACAGCATCTATAGGTGAGCATTATGCTCATTGTAAAGAGCAAGATACGGATCCAGAAATTGTTTTCTCATTCTCTTATTTGGTATATTTCCGATTTAGGTATCATTTTGTGCAGATTGGCGTGTGTGAATTTTAAAAAGTTCATTGTGTTGCCTTATAATATGGTTTATATCTCAAAAATAAGACCAATATCCAAAAAATAATAATAATAATACAAGACTTTGGAGCATGGAGACATTTTGCCAACAAACGAAGTAAATATGAGAAAATAATCTCAGAAAGAGTTTTTGGATGAGTTTTTAGATCGTATAGTCGGTGTAACAGGTAATGTAAAATTTTCACATTGTGTATGAGTGTGGTTATTCGTTGAATATACCGCGCTGCACTGGTACGTTCACGCGGTACCGCTACATTGAACCATATCATGCTGATCACTTGCACATGTAAGATTAGTATCTTAGAAAAGAACGGTATGGTATTCAATCTATGATTGCAGATATACACAGGTGATGATCGCAACCTGCTTGTAGTGCTGCGCGATATATTCAAAATTGTTTGAAGTTATTGCTATGGTAGTTAATCCGATTTATTACGTAATTTCGCCAGCGTATTATTTTACTTACCGAAGCTACAGCTGGAGAAGCCAGTAATTGTTCTGATGATAAGGCGGTAAAGTACGCCACATTGGTTAACACATATACTGCGGTTACTACAGTCAGTGACGAACAAATAGCAATGGGAATATTCCTAAAAAGATGGCAATGTGTTTAAACTATTTAGAAATATGTAAGCAAGCAATGTAAAAATGAGCAGATCGTTTTAAGAGTGTGATTAACTGTATATCTTCTTCATGTTGCAACAAGTTACATCCTTCTACAGGCCACATGTCACATGGGAAAACGCGGTAAATCGCACATTATTTTTGCTAAATGGCCAATTTGTGTCATTTTAAGCTTTCTTAGCAAATTTGTTGGCGATTTTCGGCGATTTTAGCCGATTGGTCAAGATTTGAAACAATTTTGTTAAATTTACCTCAGTTTGCTGTGGTTTATCAACATTTATGGTGATTTTGGCGACTTTAGCCGTTTGACCAAAATTTTAAACAATTTTGTCAAATTTACCTCAATTTGCTGTGATTCATCAAAATTTAACGCGATTCATAGTGATCCGTCACAATTTAGCATCATTTCCCGCAATTTCCAGCAAATTGTCGGTTTTGGCGATTTACCGTGTTTTCCCATGTGACATGGGGCCTTTATACAATGTGAAGGAAATTGAAAACGTCGAACAAAAGATATGACAAAGGGAAGTATCATGTTAGTGACGTAAATATAAGATACATCTGTTTACAAAGGCCACAGTGTGTCTTTCTTACCTTCCGGGGTTCTCAATCTCTTCAATAACGGTCGGCATCAAATGCCTGGAGTCGTAGAAAATAAATGGAAATTTGTATTATTAATGATTGACCTAATATTAGGAAAGAAACAAGAAAAGTCTCACGCATACCATAGTGTAATAATTAGGCTATTCCAGTTGATATCTATAGCCCCTATGAAAACATGACCTTATCAGGAAGTGTAAATTTCAAATGGGGTTCCCCGAACGCGGTCTGAACGGGTGACTTCATTTAGAATCTTCATCCTGGAAGATTAAGGCCATGTTTTCCACTGGACTAGCCCATTGTAACTACTTGTTGCTGTTGTGTTTGTTTGTTTCTTATTGTTGTTGTTGTTGCTTTCTGTTGTTGTTGTGTCATCTTTCAATATTATTACACTGCGCAAATAACTCGAGTGACACAGCTTGTAATGCCATCGCCGGGTCTACGTGTGACCGGGTATGGCCACTTCCTGGATTGATTTGCATCTTCGTTGTTTAGGACATGCACAGTTTTGGATTTGTTTAAGTTAAATATTTAAATCTAAACATTTTACATATCGAGACATTCCTGGGTTCCAAAGGCAAAATGTTATCAATAACCAGCGTGTACGCGTAATTTATCCCTGATCACTGCTGATTGCATTAACCATCGTGTCTATTTATAAGGTTATAAATTATAGGTTAAGGTTGGTCTGAACCCTGGAACTTTCGGGCCTCATAACTTCTAAATTGTTGGTCTAAAGTATATAAAAGTATACATATTTAGAATGGCAGAGACTTGATAAGTTCATCTGTGAGGTAAAATTTTTCGTGCACCGTAACAAAAAAATTCTTGGGCCAATTTATTTTTTTTATTAATTTTTAAAAACTAGATCAAAATATTAAAAAAAAAATTTGGCCCAAGAATATTTTTGTTCCAAGAATTTTTTTGTTACGGTGCACGAAAAAGAAGTGGGCCAAAAACCGTTGTTTTTGGGATTTTGGGCCCAAAATGGCATTTTGGCCCAAATTTGACCTCACAGATGAACTTATCAAGTCATTGCCATTCTAAATATGTATACTTTTATATACTTTAGACCAATTTAGAAGTTATGAGGCCCGAAAGTTTCCATAATTCCAGGGTTCAGACCAACCTTAATAACTGCGCATTAGTTATTTGGAGGGCATCGTGAAAAATCTAAACATTTTGCCTTTGGAACCGAGGAATGTCCCGAGATGCAAAGTATTTAGATTTTTCACAATGCCCGATATAATAACTGATGCAAAGTTGTTAACCGAATTCATAACCGTCACAACTTATATTTCGTCCTTCAAAAGTCGAACATGCTAAAACGGACTTACCAATTACTGCGCAATCAGACCATGTGCAAATATGGTAGTTGCATGCGCGTGAAGTGTTCCGGCGCAACAGATGCGCATACGCGGAAATCATTGTACCACATAAGCACACGCGGATGTCATTGATGGATATCAATAATCTCCACGCTGGTGTGCGTATATCATCTAACGAGCAATTTGATTGGGTGTGATATGCGGAGGTTATGAGTTTAGCATAATGTCTTCTATGATCTTATGACCATTGCAGATTCAAACGTAATACCTATGTATTAAATTATTAACCTATAATATTGAATTTAGTGTTTTTGATCAATCCTACCATCCACCATAAGCAAACATGCCCGCATAGAATGCCAAAGCTACATTTCCAGCCTGAGGTGTTCCACTGAAAGCGTCCTTGAAATTTGAGGTGTGGCCTGGAAATGGAAAATGACACGATAAAATGAAACCATCAATACATTATATGTCCTCAACTAGACAGCTAAATATCAATTGACCTGTAAACCCTGTTACATGTATCACTGGTAATACTTCATTAAATTGAAGGTTTTTGTGTGGAGTTTTACTCTGTAAAGAGATCAGATCTCAGGGGCTATTTTAACGTGCTTCCTGGCACGTTCGTGCAGTGAGATAAAATCCGTGCAGTGACAATTGAAAATCCGTGCTTAACATATACAGTTGATATGCATGTAGAGTCTTTTTTACGCCAACTTTCAGGTAAAATATCAAATTTTTCTCGCGCTTTTGAGGGCACTCAACACTTCATCGACACTTCAGCATTCCTTTTCTTGAAAAACCATTTCATATGGCCCGATGCATATAAAAACAGTTTAGGAACCGATATTTCAATGTTCTTTTATACAAACCAAAAAAATTATTTGCCGAGTTTAGGAACCGCTACTTTACCTTAGAGCAGGCACGGACATGGGGTACCCCCTCCCCAAGAAAGGGGTGAAGAAAAGGAGGACAACGAGGAGAAATGCGAAAGGAGAGAAAAAGGAAGAGAAAGGGAGCAAAAGAGACGAACTTTGAAGGTTAAATTGCAAGTTGGTCTGAATGAGTAGGCCCACGTCTGTAACAAGGGGCGGATCCAAATTTTACGGCAAATACGACCCTTTTAATCATTCGGGGGGGGGGTCCCTCAGATTCAGAAACTGTACAAATATGCGAGTCAAAATCGTAGAACAAACATCGTATAAATAAACAACAACCCTTATTAATATTTTGACGACGTATAAACTCTTATTTTGAATGAACTTCATGAAAGTGCTGAAACCCCAAAGGACATTTATTTAATAGATTACTATAATATTTTGCTCAATATGTTGATTAAATGAATAATAATAATACTATTGTAATGAAATGAAGAACCTTGATCAAAATTTATGTGCATAAAAATGTACGCATTATGTTAAAATGGGAACTAAAACACAACATTAGTGTTGTTATTTTAATACATCACAACAATAAATTATTTCATGATATGTTCACGTTATTGTTCATGTTACTTTTATACTGTACCGGTACTATAAACATCTCGCAAAATGCATGATATTGTACATACATTTCAATCAAGGGATAAATCAGTATTGATGCGTTTTAATCATAACATATCTTGACGCATGAAAGAGTTTGTACTTTGTCTAAAAGTTCAAAGTGTCTAACAAGCACTGTCTTAAAAAAAAAGACAACGCAGTTTTAAAAAAGGCTAAGGTAAGGGTTAACTGCTGTTGCTAAAGAGTTACCCAGCAAACACAAAAACGTTTTAAAAACGTTTTAAATAAGTTATATTTTGGCTTTTGGTTTAGGTAAAAATGTTTTAATAACATTAAAATGTCGGGTTATATAAAGGTCATGATAACGTTTTAAAACGTTTTGTATGAAAACATACTACAACACTATTTTTTAAATGTTTTCAAAAAATGTTATTATTTTAAAACTATTTTTGCAAACATTTTTGCCAAATATTTTGTCAATACTTAAATAACATTATGTTAAAATATTTGAACCCAGCAAATACAGAAATGTTCTTAAAATGTTTTTTTCAAAACCTTTTAATAACATTTAAATGTCGGGTTATATAAAGGTCATGAAAATGTTTTTAAAACGTTATTGAAAATATTTTGGGCAAACATTTTTCGCAAAATATTTTTTCAACACCAAAATAACATTCTGTTTAGAATGTTTTGTATCAAGTTTTCAAGAATGTTTTTGGAATGTTATTAAAACGTTTTGATAACCTTTATATGACCCGACATTTAAACGTTTTCTGTAAAACATTTTTGTTTGCTGAGCAGTAGGTTATCAAAAAATGTTTTTAAAGGTTATGAAAACGTTTTATACTCTAAATATACCCTTTATATAACCCGACATTTAAACATTTTCTTACAACCTTTTATAACCTTTTGCGAATGATGTCGAAAACGTTTTGTGTTTGCTGGGTAACTACTAATATACAGTCCACAACTTATAAGTTCCCCCCTAATACTTTTTAAAATAAGTCCAAAAATATTTTACGCAATGTAAAAAGGTATATATAGCCCTATTTGTTTTACACATGTGGACTAATTTATAGCGTCACACGTCATTGCGTTCAGTCACAATGGTTAATTGTGTAAGAAAAGAGGCCGTTTTAAAAGTTGCAGCTGAGTCCATAGAAGTCAGGTTTTCTTTAACAAACACATGAATAGACCTGGCCTACTGTACTGTTTGAGAGCTGCTTCCTATGGACTCGGATGCAACTTTTAACACTGTTTAAAACGGTCTCTTTTTTACATAATGAACCATTGTGACTGGACACAATGACGTGTGACGCTATAATTTGGCCCATATGTGTAAAACAAATAAGGCTACCCATAGCTTTTTACAAGTTTGCATTTCGTCAAATATTTTTTTATTTAAAAAAGTATTTATAAGTTGTGGACCCTATATCATAGCTATATGTCAGTGGGCCAACTTTGTGGAAAATCTAGCGATTTTAATCAGTTACATACCAATTTGCACTCAGCTTATGTCAATGTGAAAGACATTAATAATTTTGTCCACAATCAGTTAAGAATATTAGGACATTTTCAATGTGTAATCAAAGTCAACCTAATAATGCAAGCCATGGACTGGAGTATAATAAGACCAGTTGCTTTAATGTGTTAACAATAAGTATAAAGGTTATAAAGTATGGACTTGCATACACCCCCTCTGTGGAGCATGCGCGACGCCATGACTCCCCACCCCACAACTTAACCCTTTGCGAACGACAGTGGTTTACAAAATCCGTCCGGAAATTAAATAACCATTTGCCGGCGCGCAGTGACTTTCCCCCACTAAAATAGCCCCTGTAAGATCTCCTAGGTAAGAAGGAGCTTGGTCATTGAGACATATTAACATGATCTTGTACTGACTATTATGCTCTTTCTTACGGGCAACCACTGCAGTTAGAAGCCAGCTGAAGGCTGGTCCCTGCCAGCAGGATAACAGGGGTATAACAGGAGTTGCGTGCCACATTCTAAGCTGCGCCGCCGACGCGTCGGTGCGCCCAGACTTTCCTGGTCGCACATATTGGAAGAATGAGCCCAATAGTGAGATATCACAAATGTGCTGGAATACGATCCGAATCTTAACGGCTTTTTGGCGACGGGAACGGAAAGATGTGAATAAAGAGAGAAAACAAAGTAAGAAATATTATTGTTTGCTCTGGGTGGGATTCGAACCCGGGACCCCTCGCATGCCAAGCACTGGGTCGGCGACACTTAGCCACGGGTGTTGGGCTTCGCTGGTCAGCGAAACCGTGTCTATATATCACTTAGGGCCATTGCGTCATCACACTACGTGGGATGCACGCACCAACAGCGCATATATCACATAATGGTCGACTGCAGATCCGTCGGATAACGCTTTTTCAATGGGAAATGAACGTCGCTGCTTGGATGATGTCACGATGAGGTTAGTATTTATTCCTTATTGAAAAGCGTGTTCCGACGGATCTGCACTCGACCGGCCTCTCAAGTAGTATTTTGTATATAGTACCTAGTACGGTTAGGGATGGATGCACTTACCTTGACAGAGTCTGACGATGCCAATTAATATGATCATGGTTAAACCCAATAATTTCACGCTTGTTAATACAATCTCCAACCGGTAGCTCCACTTTACGCTATATATATTCAGGACCACTATCAAAGCTGGAATATAATTATTAAATCAAAAGAAACAAGACAGATCAGCAAAAACGTAAAGCCTTGAAGTTAACTTTTATCTGCTATGCACCACTTTTAGGCCATTTCTTTACCGATTTCAACCAAATAAGTAGTTTATATTACTTCCCGTAATTTCATCAAGTTGTATGTTTCGTTATGTTTTAGAAAGCTTTAGATAGGAACGACATTTCCTTTTTACAGTAGAATAACAATATTAACCTAATCTATATCAAATTTGACATGTTTATAAAACGCATTATGTTGTAGACTATAATATTAAATATTTTAAGACATATCAGAAATAACCTCAACTGAACCGCCGGGAACATAATAGAATCTGGTTGCTAAATTTTCTTAGAACAACTGTTGATATCATTCCCTTGTGTTAATACCACTAGTGGAAATTTAAAAATGAGAATTCTTTCAAAAACGATGTGAATTGGACAAAACTATGACAATTGAAGATGTTCTCATTTCTATGAAATTTTAAACCATGTGTGACTGATCAGGGAATGCTTTCTCATCCAAGCAACCTGTCACATTGTTTTAAATAGTAGCATTTAACATGTTTAACACGATAATTAATATAGCATGCCCGATCAGTCGCACATGGCTTAACGTTTTATAGAAATGAGAAAGTAAATTTTTCAAATCTCATCGTTTGGTCCAATTCTCATCCTTTTAAAAGAATTCTCATTAAAATTTTTTACCAGTGTTATAAGTTCCTCCTAACGCTTTTTGAAATAGATAAATAAAAAAACACGTTTTACGAAATTGTATAAAAAGGTATATAGGCACATTTGTCATTTACACATCTGGTCCAATTTATAGCGTCATACATCGGTGCGTTCGCTCACAATGTGTCATTAAAGCGACCGTTTTTAAAGTTGCACCTGAGTCCATTGCATTTACATTTTTGAAATATTTTTTCGATTTATTTCAAAAAAGCGTTAGGGGAACTTAAAGGGGCATTTCCTGATCCACAGCCTCATCCCCCACTTTTCCCAAAAAAAGTTGAGATTTTTACACCACTGGATACCTCTGGCTATATAATGTTTATGTACCAAATATTTCTTGCAGATTAATTCGTTTAGCAAAAATATCGCCAAATTTGAATTTCGTTCTGGTGCACCAGAACGAAATTACAACACATTGTCTATGGAACAGTGTAATACACATAATCATGCATAACTCGCAAACGCAAAATCGGAATCAACTGAAATTTTGGAAATAAGCTTTTTCGTGGATATCTACTGAAAAATGTCATAAAAAGAGGATGCTAGGATCACGAAATCCTCCTTTAACATTGAAAAAAGCACAATGAAGGAGGAGGTTACACTCCATCCGTAAAGAATACGCTTATTATTTTTTACTTATACTATTTATTATATACAACTTAAAGTTAGTCGCGTATAAAATTTTCTCAGACTTACTCAAGAATACTACTGCAACTAATGTAATAGCTGATTCTGGTATTTCATCTCTGCAATTACTTGAAAAGAATGGAGACAAGAGGTATCGTGCCATAGTACGAATAACAATGACATTTGCCGATGGCCTGGCTACTACCAAAAACAAAAACACGGCGAGAAATCCAAGCATAGCACTATATCCGGTCAGAATATAGACGAACATGCCTCCCGATTTCTTAATCATAGTGGACAGCTCAGCCATAGACAAAGCTCCAACGATAGCAAAGCCCCCGCATAACAGCCATATGATAAGAGACCATCCTACTGAACCGTCAACATTGACGAGAATTCCTTTTGGTGAGATAAATATTCCAGACCCTATAATAGGACTTATTGTCATTGCGATACAGCTCCATACTCCAAGCTGACGCTTTAGGACTACAGGTCGGTCAAGTTTGTTCCTTGCATCGTTTACATCGGTATAAGCGGTAGCCGACATTTTATTCTGATTCGTATTTCAAGTGAACTCAGCTGTGAACTGTTGACTCCCGGGTGTTGACTCCGTAAATGTATAAATTATATAAAATGTTATTATAAAATGTTATATAAAACACGATATGAAATACATTGAGTACCGGTGCAGTGGTAAGGCAAATTTGAGGTCTTAATCTTTCTCCTGACCTGCACGCCCTATAAAGTGAAATGGAACATGTGACCATGAACTGGACCAGGAAACCCAAGGCTGCTACTATATATGACCAATAGGTTAGGAAGGGAAGTGATTGGAAACTTGTTAGCCCGTTTTTCTTATATTCAATCATTTCATAGTGTGCCATTCTTGAATTTATCACGTTGAGAAGAGTAACAAAGCAATTTTTAGATAATACTTACTAATATTTAGCCTTTCACTACTAGAACTTTGCTTGTTCTTTCTGCTTGCACCGTGAAGTGTTCCGGGTAGATGACTTCCTTCCAAGGGTTAGGTGCGAGGCTCAGATATGGCAATACTCAGTATTGTGTTACACTCTTCTTAACATCATCTTCTCTTCTTCTTCTGGCTCCTTGGTTTGGTGGCTGATACGGCGGTTGTGATATGCTCGTGCGTCTGGAGGCTGAATATTGGACCCATCCTGCATGATGTGTCCAACCGATTTGAGCCTTTGGTCTTCATCATTATCCAGGAGGAGCTGTCCTTCAATTCCATATTCTAAAATACTTTCCACAATTTGTTCCTGTAAAAACCGATCGAATGCTATTTCATAGTCTATGATGAGTAAGTGCAAGTCATTATCATGCATGGGTCTCCAAGTAGTTGCTGGAAGTGAAGGAACACAGCCTTCAATCTTTCACCTTGTATGTCTCCTTTTATTTGAAGGCTTATAACAGCTTTGTTGCCACTGTCGATTTCATTGAATACTTGTGACCAGCACCAAAAACAACCCAGAACAAGTCGCCAGGCATGATTTTGAGTTATACGGCTTTAAAGATGACATTTCCATAAATAAAATAAAAGTTTGGAATTCTTAATTTCATGGTATTTGACCTTGGGACTGAGTGGACTTTCAAATTCTTTAAAGTTATTGTTAGTTGAACTATGATAATCCCTATTCAATCTTGTGTAAAGCAGGAAAGTAATTAGCCAATTTCTTTGAATAGCAGCAAAAATATCAAGGTATCATTTACTAAATTATCCATATCTTGAAAAGTATTGATGCTATGTATGTAATTTTAGTATTATTTTGAAGCTTATTGTCCCATGCTTACATTTTTATTCATGAAATGTCAAAAATGCGACTTGTTCCTAGTTTTGTCAGAACGGGTCACAATTATGTCCTTGTGGCCTTTGTTCTGGAAGTTGATGTTACATCTCTGCATCTACTTCATCTTTATGGTATGGATATCTTCATTGGCTTCTACATATTAAAAGTTTTTAATTTAAAACATTTGTCAGAAGATTCCTTTGTAGACTGAGGTCTAATAAAGCTTGAGCCTTCTTGGTTATCTACGAGTTGTGCTGATGCATTTCTTTCCTGACCTCTTCAATCTATTCCGGATTAATTGGGCTATTCCATTTAAAATCCACACTTACTTAAAATCAGTTCTTACCAAAATCAGTTCATTTTTGTCACATGCTTTACTAATAGGGATGGTGGGGGATAAAGGGTGGGATGAGAGGAAAGGGTACGGGTGTGGTAAAAGCCAGGTGGGGTTGGTGTACCCCTTTGGTTTTCGATACTAATACATTTGTATTTCGTATCAAATGATAGCTACTGGTCTCCTCTATCAAGTAATAACAAAGTACGTATCACCATACTTCATGTTATATACTGGGCCAATAAAGTATCCTTACACTTGGAAAAATAATCACAATTTCCAAACTGAACAATATTGGGGTAAATTTGTTTTTTAATAGATGTACTCTAATAGATCTAATCTTGCACATTATGACACCATATTGAATCCAATGTGACTTTAAGAAGCAAAGTTACAATCATTTGAATACATGAATACAAAACCCACCCAAGTCCATGGGAAGTGATTTTGAGAGAAAAACCTGTGTATCATTTTAATTCCTTCAGTTATATTTACCTGGTTAATATGGTAAGTTTTACTTGCAAATGAGTGGGTTAAACTGAATCATATACAAAGACAACAATGTTGGAATGAGATTACCACTAGTAAGATAATACAAAATAAAGCACACAGGTATGTATAATGTTGATAAGCATTCTGCCATATAATATAAACCACACACTTTCCTTTATTAAACCCATTTTTTTCTTCAAAAGTCACTTTCCAGCAATGAATGCGTTACAAGCGGACTTTTATACATACTGGATTTCAATCAATGTGTTATAAGACTCAAATCATGGACATGGCTGGTTCTTTCATACCTGCTATTTTTCACATGCTCAATAGACACAGAGGATGAATTTGAGTTGTTTTTTGTTCACGGCAGTGAACATTTCCCCCACATGAACCCATATCTCATATGCACAGTTTATCCCTTACATACACTGTGTCTTGAATAACTATTGTAGCCCATCAACCCTGTGGTTATGAGGCTAGGAAATAATTCCTAATGCCTCATACCCAGGTTTGTATCCCTTTATCTAATCCGGCCCCACATGACAAGGACTTTTTAACACATCTTATCTTGTATTGAGACAATGGCAGACAGGACTATTTTTTTGCCTTTTTTCTAAGCATGTTTACTATTGGATTGAGCCATCACATGATTATAATAGGCTTTACTGATTGGTGGGTAAGGTCAATGCTATTGTTTATTTTGTGATAAGGCTGAGCATCTTACTGCATAATGAAAAATACACTGCTATTTTGATACAGGCGATTTACTCAATTCCTTCCAACTGACAAAACTTAATTCCTGTTATCTACCCAGTAATGTTTGCTAATCTTAATTGGATCCCAGATAATTATTGGGCCAAGGTTATTATCTGCATGGTATATTAATTGAATTTCAATAAGCCTATGATAGTGATAATGAGTTTCTTGCTGGATGGAGAGTTATATAGCCAGAGTCAGGATGTAGGAGTTATTATGCCTCAAATCACTAATTTATTGTAAGATCAGTGCAGAATGGAAAGTTATAGAGCAAATTACTATACACCTGATCCGTGAACTGTGTCTTTTTGAAAGACTCTTCTTGTTCATACATATGACAGGCCTATGTATAGCAACAATTTCCCATGCTTAACTCAATTTGGCCACATTATGGACTTGGGTGGGTTTTGTATTCATATATTCATTTGATTAAACGAAGGTCCCGTTTTAAAAGTGACACAATTGTAGATACAAGGTAGCCCTTAGTTGCACTAAACCTTCGATATAACATTCTCATGATCGAGGTGAATTAAACGAATCTTTAGCGAGTTGAATTATTCCATTGTACGAATAAAACATTCAATGTTTGTTTTAGATAACTCGTATATATATTAAGTATTTTTCTTCTACTTCATTTCATAATTCACCAGGACTACAAAATAAATTCACAACATCAAAAAATAGAGAGCTTGCGTTTTCCAAAAGGTACGCATCATACGGCCGCATCTACTCCAAATCACTCCCATGTGAAAAGATACACGGGCGTATGAAACGTACGTTAGGAGGCCGGTCGAGTGCAGATCCGTCGGAACACGCTTTTCAATACGGAATAAATGCTAACCTCATCGTGACATCATCCAAGCAGCAAAGTTCATTTCCTATTGAAAAAGCGTTATCCGACGGATCTGCAGTCGACCATTCTGTTAGCAATCGCAACCTTTCTAGTGTTTATTTTAGGCAAGACACTCACTTATATTGGCGAGTCCATGTGGTCACCCTGCGCGTGAAAGTAAACGCTACGTGCGAGTTTATTAGCAGTGCGCATGGCGTGACGTATTCTGTGGTGTTCCCTACCCCATGAGAACTACTTGCCGATTGGCCAAAATGAGTATTGTGTCCAATTTTCAACCAATCAATGAGGGTATTAATAAGATCATCTGCAAATGTTTGACCATAAATAGTTTAAAGCCTAGTCATAATTGGCGAATGAAATTAGCATTTCAAGTTATTAACCAATCAGAAATGCTGTTAGATGAACAGTTGTGTGTCCAGGGGGTAATTAAAGTCTTTGGGGATTTATTGAAAAGGTAAATTTTGTATTGCAAGACATTATTTTTGACTATGTTTAGTTGGTTCTTTTCCATGCATTTTCCTACTTAATACGTGGGTTTTTCCTGGTGAACAACCATCAGCATCTTTTGAAAGAAATGCGTTGTATGAGCTGAAAAGGATAAAATAAAAAACAGCTTATTAGTTTGTAACCTGAACAAGGACGTGCAACAAATTTATGCAATTTTTACGTGCAAGACACTTTTTACTCTTTTAGTGTTGCAATTGCAAACATAATTTTGTACTCTAAAATAGTAAAATATGGTAAGCCTTTTCTCAAAAAGTTTATTGATCGGAACTCGGAACTTTATGCCTCTAGTGAATAGATACAAAATACGCAAGTAACTTACACACAGCATTGTTGAACCACACTGGTTTGTTCCTCCAATATACAAAAATGAAGTAGATAACAACTCCAATAAGCAATACACCAATACCTATCCCACAATCCCTCGGTGCCGAGTATAATGATAGACACGTGACGAACAAGGAACACACAATGAATAGGATTGGAAAAACAAAAGGAACCTGTAATTAACAGGGATAATGAAGGGATACGTTACTTTTTTTCTTCCACAAAACCAGTATCTGTGCCTGCATCAACTTCCCACCTCTCCCAGCCTCAGCGTTCCGAGTCAAAAGCCCGGTCACTGAGAATTGGATCAGGATTATATAAAGGAGAATTAAGGGGTTGATTTACAATAAATGTCAATTTTGTTCATCCCGATTTTACTTTAAAATATTTCACGAGGGAGTAGTCTTCCCTCTCCCCGTGATTTGATTTATTGATTTCAATAATTGATTTGTATTTAAAGTTTTATTCAAGGATTATATTCAACGATATTGAATTGGCTGTGAAAAAAAAATAATGTCGTAACAAATTGGTGTTTTATAAAAATTCTTGATTTGTAAATGTACATAACAAGTAGTATGTAATGTAAGTAATGTTATATAAGGTTATAATGTTTCTCCTTCTTAATCTTCTACAAATTCCTCATTGTCGTCGTCATTGTTGTCGTGGTCTTTTTCTTCGTCGCTTTTTTTCCTTCCACCTTTTCCTCTTCTTCTTCAACATCTTCTTCTTCGTCGTCGTTAATATCCTACCTTATATGGTCGTTCTATATTAGGATATTTCCATCTCCAATATGGGACTATACTGATGGCAATACCAGTAAAGAGCCAGGTTGAGAAACTAAGATAGTTTAGTAGAGCGTAAACATCATTGAATGCCATCATCGATAAGGTAATCACGTGCTGTTGGCAAGAAAGGCATTATAGTCAAAGTTACACCATGGTCACGGTTCTTTTTTTTTTATACAGTCATGGACAAAAGTTTGGAATATTTTTATTCTTATATCAAATGCAGTTTCAGTCATATTGGCGGTTGTCTTTCGGGGCCGACCTGACCTTGGTCTAGGTGTAGTATATAAGTTCCAGTCTCTCGACGTCTCATCAAAATGTTAGAAACTGCATCTTGTGTAATTCCTAAAGCGGCACCAATATCCTTCTGTTTGTAGCCGTGATTACGTTAGTCAATGACGCGGGCGTATAATTATGCGCTCAACTCGCACCCCATGATCAGAAATATCGTATACAACAGAGAGATGCAACAAAGTAAAGCTGGTTTCTTCGCACAGTAATGCAAAAGCCAATGTAACCTTATGAATCATATCGCTAAAATAACTGCGAAAAGGATGCCCGATGGTTCATTGTCATACATTACGTAATGTGTGATATGGAATGGTACCTAACACCTTGCCAGACACCAGTGATCCATTCTAAATGGCTGACGGGTCATTGATGGTAAGATATCTGCACTTAAAGGTGGCTGTGTACTCTCAGACATGCATGTAGTAAAAGTGCAATAACTTTGTAATTATTTGCGCAAAACATATAAAAGTATACATTTTTATGAAGGCAAGACATCAATAAATCTTAATATAAATACAGATTTGGGGTAAAAACAACAATTTTGAAAGAAAATCACAAAAAAGTGAGTTTTTGGCAATATTTGTTAGGTACATCATAACAAAAAAATACTCTTTCCAAAATATTTTATTTTGTTTTTAGCTCAATCTTGAGGCTCCATTCCAAAAACGGTTTTTTTATTTTTTGATATTGGCCTTATTTTTTGAGATATTGACCATATAAGGCATCAAAATGAACTTTTTAAATTCACAAACGCCTATTTGCACAAAATGATGCCTAAAATCGGAAATAGACCAAAATATAAAAAATGAGAAAACCGTTTCTTAAGTCGATCATGCTTTTTATGATGAGCATAATTGCTTACCTTTAGATGCTGTATTTATTGACTTATCGTGTACCTTAATCGTCATTTTACTGAGAAAATGAACATTGAAATAAAGGCCGTTGAAGTTTAAAGTGGTCACATTTTGCACTTTGATCGAAGCTCACAGGAGAATGCGGCAGTTCTCGTTTTTCTACCTTACATTACGTGAACATCGGGCAAATCCACAGCCCCTTGAGAAGTTTGGGCGAAATCTATTCATATCTTGATGTTTAAATCCGGGAAAGAACTTGAAAAAATTCACATTTTATCAGCTAAAACGGAGCCATTTGACCGCTAGGTTTTTATGAAATCAGTGCTTCCGCGGTGCTTCCATAAGATGCGCCGCGCATGTAGATAAGCGTTGCGTATGTGTAGCGTATCTGTGCGTTAACAAATTGCGCGTCTACAAAACGCGACGCGTTGTTGCGCGCGTATACCCCGATGGTACAACAAAGATTTTCTTTCCTTTTAAATTTAAACAGTGAAATAGTGAAATAAAATCCATAAAATAGAGTAGTTGGAGTTAACAAATCTGGATTTTCTTTCCTTGTATTTATAAAAAACATAACAAAGTAAATACATTTCAAAAAGGCTCAATTTTGCGAAAGAAACAATGTCTAGAGTACACAGCCGCGTTAAAAAGGGCTATGCAAAAACTAAAAAATATTCCAAACTTTTTTGTCTTTGACTGTATATACATACTGTATTTATAATAATATATTGTTTGTTACCTGTTTGGATCAGATTTTATATAATCAATTTGAAAACAATGTCTTCTTATTGAAATAGGAGAAAAAGACAATAAAAATAAAACAAATTTATTAATCTTACCAGCGCAATAATGGCAGGTACTGGCGTTAGTCGTCGTATGCTTATCATTGCTAAAATTTCAGGAGTAAGACCTTCCCTTGCGCTCACGAAGATGGTTCTGCGAAATTCATGAGACATGAATCAACAAACTGTATTTATTTCTTTCTTTGTATTTGAATGAAATAACTATACGATGACATCAATCATAGCAAATTTAGTTGATTTATTATTCCCAATTTCTTATTTATCGACGATAGGGAAGGAAGCATAGATTTGTTGGGTGTGGCGTTTCTTTTCCTTGCTCTTTTTTCAATTCTGTTTCTTTTTGCTTTCTCTCAACAAATATATATCAAGCCAACACGCTTACATAAGCTTGGTTTGAGCAGTTTGCTTTAATCTGGTCCACCAAAGCGTGTGCCCACTGGTATCGACTGGTTAAACTATGTATGAAGACTAATTATTGCTGAACACCCTATACCATTATTTATACCTGGCCGCAGCAAAGGTAGCAGTAATTCTACTACTCAGACAGGATAAACCAACAAGTATTTGCACCATCCAGGCCCATTCACCGATAGTGGTCCTTGCAAAGTCCTGTTGATGAGTGTAAAAAATATCGACATAAAGGATAAGAAAGAGGGGCCAAAACACTTAATAGAGACGAAGGGAACTACTTTCTTCCGCATGTCTAAGACCAACTCCTAACAGCGCCAACTACGTCAGCTCGAGGTGCAGGAATTGGTCAGTCAATTTGAGAAACTGTCATTGAGGTACGGTACGTAACATAAACCCAAATGTTGGATTTGTTTGAATTATTTGTTTTGTGAAAATCCTGATGAAATTATTTGCGGATAATCCGACAGATTTCAAATTATTCATTTTCTCTGGATACATTCAGGACATTACCAGGTGCGGATCCAAGGGGTGGCGGAGGGGGCGCGCGCCCCCCGTAAAAATAGCAAAAGTAGGAAAGATGGGGCGCGCGCCCCCCGTCAAAACGGGGAAAGGGGAAAGGAGAGAAAGAGAAAAGGAGAAAAAGAGAAGAGAAAAGCAAGAAAAAGAGAAGAGAAAGGTTATATTGCGCGAAATCGAGTAGGCCCGTGCCTAAAAACTGCACAGTCGGGTCGATCGAAGGCCTAATAGGCGTAGGTTATAGGCCTACGCCTGTGATTATTTTAGGCATTGCCATGCCGGAGTCAATGCTGACTTCAATCCATGCATGGTTTAGTAGGCCTAATTGTGTGTCTTAAGTCTTACAATGTGTCTCAGCATGGTCAGTGGACCAGTGTAACATTAAAAATTTTGCAAATTGTGTTCGGGCCCTTTTTTTGTTTAAAGCAATGATATAAATAGTGTAAAAATGGTGCACCAAATAGCTTCAAGTGGGCCATCATTTTGCAAAATCCCCCCCCCCCCTCAGACGCCCCTATGTATATGCGTAAACAACTGCCCGTTTTCGCTTTTGTTTTGGACACCCGTACACTTTAGGCCTATATTGTTTGAAGTAATGACTTAATGATTAGGCCTACAGTGAATAATGGTCCACGAATGGCTTCGATTGGGCCTTCATTTTCACACATTTCCGAACTTTATCTAACTAATAAATTTTACACAATTATAGTGTCAAAATCGTCCACCAAATGGCTTCATTTTGCAAAATTTTCCAACTTCTAGGGGGAACATCCCCCCACAGACACCCCTGCGTATGTATAAATAAGTTGCCTGTTTCTTTATACTTTGGACCCGGAACTTTATGTTTAAAGCAATTGAATTTATACAATATACTTGTCCACGAATTTTAAATGAGCCGTAATGGTCATTTCAAATTTTCTGCTCTTCCAAACTCAAATTTTACACAATAATTGTGTCAAAATGGTCCACCAAATGCCTACAATTAGGTCTTCATTCTGCAAAAGTTGCTCACTTCTGAGGGGGGCACATCCCCCTCAGACACCCCCTGCGTCAAGCAAGCAATTGAATTTATGAATATTGTAAACTTGTTCACGAATGGGAAATGATCCGTCATGGTCATTTCACAAATTTTCCGCTCTTTCAAACTCAAATTTTACACAATAATAGTGTCAAAATGGTCCACTAAATGGCTTCAATTAGGTCTTCATTTTGCAAAAGTTGCTCACTTCTGAGGGGCGCACATCCCCCTCAGACACCCCCCCTGCGTCAAGTAAGCAATTGAATTTATACAATAATATTGTAAATTTGTTCACGAATGGGAAATGAGCCGTCGTGGCCATTTTACCAATTTTCCGCTCTTTCAAACTCAAATTTTGCACAATAATAGTGTCAAAATGGTCCACCAAATGGCTTCAATTAGGTCTTCATTTTGCAAAAGTTTCTCACTTCTGAGGGGGAACATCACCCTCAGACACCCCCTGCGTCGCGCAGCTTACGCCATGACCGCTTCGCGGCCATGGTACACGTAGAACAAACGCACAGCATATGCGCGAGCCGGGAATTTCAATACACTTGAAAGTGTCAATTTTTGATGTAAACAATGAGATCGTAAATAAAGAAGGTTCCGAAATTTCGATCTATATTTACATTTAGAAATGCAGTAAAACGAAAGCGAGTTAATATTTACGTAAAGTACATTCATGTTTATACGTGTGACTTCTTGTTTGACTTACTTTGAGATATAAATGTAGATATCAACTCTTTTTACTCACTGGTGCTGTGGCAAAAATTCGCGCAAATTTTCTTGCATTTCAGTGCTAATTTAGTGCGCCAAGAATCACTTCTTCCAAAAATTATTTTGCAATTTGGGACCTGAAAATGAGGAGTAATGTTGAGAGTCGTGTTTTCTAACAATTACGCGTTGCAACAAGGAATTGGATCAATAATACTAGTGAAGTTACAAAGCAAAATGTACCGATGGCTGATTTCCAACCATGAATCCCCATGATGACCATACTACTACACAGGGACTACACACACATGACACACGTGAGCTGCACTGCATGGCTGTGAGTGAGGTTAGTTCACAGTCTGTCCACATAGAAGTACAAAGTAAATAGACCTCAGAAACTGGAGGTATGAGAATAATTATTTCAGTGCAATGCTTCTTTGGCGCGCCACTGCTGCGCGATTTGTACTTGCCGAGCGCACCATGCTCTTTACGCGTTGCGTTCGCGTGTGACGCAAAGAAAAGCATCGACCCCCGATGCCACGTGACAGATTTGGTTTGTACTTCTATGTAGACAGACTATATGTGGTGAGTTCCTCTGTACTGAACTATTTTTTGGGACCCGTTTATGTGCAGTACCGCACACTTCCGTAACTTACAGTCCCGCATGCGGAACTGCACTTTCCGTCACGCACTTCCACATGCGGTACTTTGCATTTCCGCATGCGGTAATGCAGGTACGTCGGGATGTGCAGTATCACATGCGGTAGTGCAATATTTTTGGCGTATTTCCGCGTGGAGAACTGCAATATTTTTGGTGCATTTCCGCAAGGGGATGTGCAATGTAAGATTAGAGGGGGCCCTAAAAGGGGCCTGGAAAGATAACCTTTTTCAAAGATAATATTTTTAATTTGTCAATAAATGCAATTTAAACAGTGTCAGAGATCGAGTATGTACCGTAGTACCGTACCATAGTTATTACTGGTATTAAAATTTGAAAAATTCATTATGATCCCCGGCCTCGTGTAAGCCCACCCAGCTCAGCCCGATTCTCGTAATTTTAATAAAGTTTATTGAAATCCTTGCATTGTCAGTTTTGAGAGAAATGTTTATAAATATTTATTATTTGTTGTCAAAAATGTCCATTTTGATGTGACAAAAATTTTTGCTAAAGGGACTTTTCAATATTTATGCCAGAAGGAAGTGGGAGTTTTAAGGCGGAATCCAGATTTATTTTTGGGTCAGAGGGGGAGATCTGAAAAAGTTAAAACAATGAGGGGAATGTTAAGTATTAAAAATGGAAATCTGAAAAATTTGAGCGGACGCGTGGGGATAACATGAATTTCTTTTGCACTCGATTCACACGCTTGCATACTGCGGCTACTCTGGTTTTGCTCTAAATATTGACAAACTGTGACCAGACAGACATGCAGACAACCAGAGCCTGCAAGAAATTAGTCCAAATATATTGTTTTATCATGCATTAATAGTAATGCCTTTACAAAGTGATTTAACATTTTTTTAACAAGTCCAAATAGTAAGTGCAAGCATTGTCTTGTTTTAAAGCTACTGGTCACAGTGTATGTAAACACACAATTTAAAAAATTCTGATTTTTTTCACAAGAAACATACAATGACTGTGTTTTATATTATACAGTACAATGTTTTTCGCCAGCCCATTCAGGGGCTGGTACCTGTTTCAGGTTTGGGGTCAGTTTACTCAAGAGATTATATTTTAGTGGTATTGGAATGATTTTTTTTTTTACTTTTTGTGGTTAAATGTTTTTTAAAATATTTTAATTCGATTTGTTAGGAAAAGTAAGTATGTTTTGCCGTTTCAACGAACGAAAACGAGTGAGTATTACCAAAGTTATGTTTGAACTAATTAATTATGACTTTAAAAGTTTAAAGGCCTAAATGTAACAATAATAGTTAATATATATAGCATCATATGGTCAGCGGAAGAAAATCTGACATCACCTATGATGTCATATCAGTGTCCTTGACCGGGGTCCTTACTCCTTGACCACTGAACAGCGTGATATCATGTTGATAACAGATCTATAGAATCAAAATCTTCATCATATCCTCGGATCATATCACAGATTCTCAACAATCTGTGATCATATGGACCATATTGATGTGAAAGTAGTCATCTATCATATCCTGTGTCGTTTTATGGATAAAAATGACTCAAAATGTTATTGATGAAATGGTTGCTATCATAAACATCAGTTTTGTCTTTTCAACGGGAAAAATCCGATGCAAAATAAAGTTTTTAGGGCCTAGCTATAATATGGGCATAATTTATGCATATAGTATTGAACAATGTACCCCATTTGACATGCACTTATAGATAAATAAATTGTCTTACTTTATTAATTTAATAACTTCTTTATTATAAATAAAATGACACATAACTATTTGATTCATAAAATTACATTCAACAAAATGATTGAAGAGGAAACACACAAGGCACTAGGCAGACTGTTATAGAATGGAGTATGTAAGATGCCATGTCCATAGCTTCGCAGGAGTTTCCGACTAGCAATCAACATGATCAGCACATTCAGAAAAACACAGTTTAAGAGTGAAGATTGTAGTGAGTAACCAGTCCTTTATAAATGTGCTGGCCACTATCTATTATAATATAGTAGGCTTAAACTATACATTGCGAATTAATTAAGTTATTTTAAAATAAAATGTACATGTAAGTTAACTCAAACCGGCAGTGTATATATCGAAAGCAGTGAAATCGGACATTCCTAAGCGAAGATATTGAGTTCGTAAGTTCTGGTATTACAAAATTGGAAATTGAGATATCGTGGGTAAAAAGCTGAAACGACAAAAAAAACCAACGACAACAACAACAACAACAACAACAAAACAAACAGACCAGAACAATTTGGAGTACATGTAATGAATTAAAAGAGTTGACATGAGATTAGGAATTAATGTTTTCTGCTGTTTCAGTGTGCATGTTCTCATCGTTGATGGTTTGGTGGACTGTCATGTAGATGTAAGCGTGATCCTAAAAATGCCTTTCACATTGACCAAAACTAATTACAAGACCTCTTCTACATTGAGGCTGGCTTTCCTTTTAAAGGAATTTATATCATATATATTACTTTGTTTCTGCAGCGGTTAGAGTGATCAGGGAAGAAGATGATGAAGCATGAGTCTGCAACATGTGCAGTGTGTGGGATCAGTTCCCTGGTGGGATGTACTGACAGATGTTGGCGAGTCCTTGGAAGAAGGCTCAGTACTACAAAGATTTCCGAAATATTGCTGTAGGATACGAACAATATTCATTTTATAGGTATCTTAACCTTTTTTGACAATTACACTTTTAAAATGTAACATGAATGTCTAAGTGTTGAGGGCATGTATTTATTTCAGTATTAAACTTTGAGAGCAAAACTGCAACAAATGTGAAACTGAATACAATGCCTGGGAGCAGTTTAGTGTTTGTGCAGATCAAGGGTGAAAATTTAAAATAACAGGCCTGAAATAAGGCCCATAGCCCATTTATTTTCACCCTTGGTGCAGACTAGTAAAAATTTGATTTCACATTTATAGTTCTAAAAGCTACTGTGATATTAAAAACTTGCACAATGCAAATGTATATACAATTATAATTAGTGGGATTGTCTTTGATAAATACTTTAAGAAAAAAGTCCTGATTAAAAACAATTACCGGTACCGTAATTTGTTACAGTGTGGAAAACAGGGTTGACTGGGTTGTGAAATATGTAAGCCACTGCACATGCCAGCTGACCAATTCAGTCCACTACCTGCCTGAACCTACCCAGCCTGTGGATCCTATGCACGATGGTCAGAAACAGTGACACACTACATGGTGAGTCAAGTAAATATGGTCCATTGCATCAACCACAATGTCTTTCTGGAGTACTAAATAGATGATCATTATCATGGCTCTCTATCTCACTACAGTTTGTTAGATGCAAGTGACCATGCATTTACCCAAAAGTTATGTACATTTATTAAGGGCAGGATTAAGGCCAAGTAAAAATAAAAATATGTTTCTTGTCCGAGTTTTTAAAAATTAGGAGGATGAGGGGCTTTTTATTTTATTTATTTTTTATTGGAAAACGATGCTAAATACCTGTATTTGGCACCATATTTTGGGTATTCGACATACAGATTGATATCTGAGAAAAAGGAGGAGGCCCTTTTTATTTTATTGTTTTGAGAAATAGGCCCCTCTAGTGGTCACAAAACTCTTCTTAAATTATGTACTATGCATTTACAAAGCTGTAAAAAAAGTTTCAACTTCTGAAACATCTTTTTCAACAAGTTATAACTGAAAGTTTACAAAATAAAAAGAAATTTGAAAAATCTTCAAAAACGGAGGAGGGCGCGGACGAGAAACATGTATTTTTTTTTACTCGGCCTAACCACCCATTTGTTGCCGAAATGAGTAACATATAATTGTTGACATAGATGGTTACTGGCTTTAAAGGGGCATTTCGTGATCCACAGCCTCATCCCCCCCACTTTTCTCAAAAAAAGTTGAGATTTTTATATCACTGGAAACCTCTGGCTACATAATGTTTATGTACAAAATATTTCTTGCAGATTAATTCGTTTTGCAAAGATATCGTGAAATTTGAATATCGTTCTGGTGCACCAGAACGAAATTACAACGCATTGTCTATGGAGCAGTGTAATACACATAATCATGCATAACTCGCAAACGCAAAATCGGAATCAACTGAAATTTTGGGAATAGGCTTTTTTCGTGGATATGTACTGAAAAATGTCATAAAAAGAGGATGCTAGGATCACAAAATACTCCTTTAAGCCCTCAATATAAAAAGCTTGGCAATGGCATGAGCATTTTGTTAAATTTGTCCAGATTGTTTATCAGTATATCACATTGCCCAAAACTTTCTGCACTGACCAACAGTGTGCTGATCATCCCATAGAACCATTTACAAGTTATGCATGCGTCATGCAATGCTATGTATGCAGCTTGTTCGAGCAATGATGTGACGATGTGATGATCATGTGATTCCATTATCTAACCAGAACTCCACTTTCTGTTTACTATGTAAACAGCGCCAAATTGGGCAGTGTGAAAGCCTGAGGCTGACATTGCAAGGTACTGTAGAGTGCCCAAACTGTTTATGAACACTAAGCTTAAGTTTTGTGTGAGTTTGGTTGTCTTTTACTATCTAAAAAATATTATTCTTGTTATTGTGCTACAGGTTCAGGAGAAAAGATGCAGCTGCAGAAAATCCTTGTAGATACCTATATCATCTGTGGTGTACCTTTGATTGAAGATCTTGACTTTTCAAAATTATGGCAGAACACACTAGATACGCAAACGCGCTAGGAGTACTCGCAACAGAATATGTGAAGTTATAAACAAGTTTCGTTCATTTTCAGTATTCATGACGGTAACTTTGTTTTTGCTTAAAAAATAATTTACAGTTATTAGAATAATATTTAAGTGACTAAGAATGAGAATAAACGTTAGACATTTTTGTTTTTACTTTCCTCTACCTATGATAGACAACAGACAGGTCCAATATTTTTATCGTAGCCCGGCATCCACTACCAAACATTGGACCTGCCTGTCATCTATCACACGGTAGAGGATAGTTAAAACAAAAATTCCTATTATAATGTGACCAGATCTGATCCAATCAGGCTAAAGTCGGCAATCATGAAACCGAGGTATAAGTGAGGAGAAAAACCATTAAAAGCATAGAAAATGGACATATGTGACCGTACACCACGAATAAGCCGTAAATGTCCTCAATTGTATTCTGAGTTACAGTGTAAAATGGGCATGAAGGTCATATTCATAGGTATTTCAATTTGGTGCTACGTGTATCTCATTAAATGAGGTACACGTAGCACCCAATTGAGGTACCTATGAATACGACCTTCATGCCTATTTTACACTGTAACTCAGAATACAATTGAGGACATTTACGGCTCATTCGTGGTGTACGGTCACATATAAAGGTTCATAACTTTGCAACCAAATATTTAACAGGCCTTGCCGTCTAGATTTTAAAGGCGAGTGGTTAATCACTCGCTAGCATGACGCTAGGCGAGTGGTCGAATTTTCACAAATAACGGTATAATTTATTTAGGTAAAATCAAGTAGTTTTTGGTCTTAAAACGGTATTTATGTTAAAATTTGTGACTTTCTTCGCTTTGAGGGGGCACAGAAGCGATTAAATGCTAAATTGACTGATTCGATGGCTGATATTGGGAGATTCGCAGCGAGTGATATTTAGTGTCTATGACGAGTGGAAAATCGCTCCCTAGAAGCGAGAGCGATCGCTCGCCTCAAACGGCAAGGGCTGATTTAAGAGACCTGGGATTCAACATCAGAAAGTGTATGTACTGAGCAAGTTAGTAATGGTACATATAGAAACTCAATTTTCAACATGTCCAACTTTGACCTGAGTATGTATTGAGTCAGTGAATGTTTTTTAACATGTAGAAATTGTTCATTGGTTAACTTTAAGCTTCATTAAATGATGAAAAGCTCATATCATAGTGTCTATTGAGTATTTATTATGTAGCATGCCATGTCATGTGTTTACTTTTAAAAACACAATTTATATGCAGGTGAAATAATGCACACCAACACCAACAGATCCTGCAATGGCTTGCCGTATTCATTCCAATAAGCGCCCATGCCCCAATAAGCGCCTACCCAGGGTATTTTCAATTTGCTATAGGGTACCATTAATGTTGAAGTCAGTGACAGATAGACGTCGATACAGTGAAATAGCTGAAGAACTAAGTAAACTTGCAATACATTTTCTGCATCAGAAAAGCTACTAGAACGTCTCAGGACCCTTTTATAACCTATACGCCAATTTGTCTCTAATACCCCAGGTAAACCAGATAAAAAATAAGCGCCCACGCAAAATGACTTTGTTAAGCGCACTGGGCGCTTAATGGAATGAATATGGTAATAGTGTTTTAGTCTGATAATTATGTTGACTGCTCAGTGCCAGAAGTGGCAAGTGCAATAGCTCCCTTGTGAACATTTGGCAATTTACACACGGTATATAATATTGCACTCGTACACATAGCCCCATGAATGTGTTCCAAAAATTTCTTGCCTGCATTCCCGCTCTCAGCTTGCCAAAAATTGCTTGCTCCTCCTTTTCAGCTGGTCAAAAAATTCTTACCCACCCCCAATTTTACCCTCCCCCATACCATATACCTTTAAATTAAGAGTATAAAAAGGTTTGTAAATTGAGATATCTCCACAAGTTGGCATGTGCAAAGGGGGGCCAGGGCAAAGATTTTTTGGCAGGCCGAAATGGGGCAGCCAAGCGATTTTTGGCAGGTCGAGAGGGGTGGGGAGCATTTTTAGGCACACTAAATTTTCTAAATTTTTGGAAAGTCAAAATGGCCACAATATTGAAATTAAATGACTAGATGCGTAGTTATTGGCCCTATTTACTTTTATTTCCATTTTATTTTCAATATTGGGGCCAATTTGACTTTTAAGCCTTCCAAATTCGCCACATTTGCAGTACATGCAATCATATAGAAAATGGTCAACTTTGGGCTTGTCGTTTTATATGAAGTCAACCTATACAATTACTGGAACTTAGCAAAGTTGTAATTTAAGACTAGTAGTTATATAAAAGTGATGTTTTATAAATTTTGAAGGTGGACCACATCGACTTTGGGCCCCTGAAAATGTTGAATTTGCAATAAATTTCATCTTCGTGAGGGCGCTGTTCCAAATGTAAATGAGTTGTGACCTCAATTTTTTGGATATGCATTGTATTTATCCTATATATAGCATCAGTGATAACAAAAAATAATTAGTCTGACAAAAAATGTGAATTTAGGGGGGGCTAAACTTGCCAGTTTACAAAACATTACATTTTTTCTTGCATATTTAATGACCCCGTGACACAACGCGCAATTACAGAAAATTTTTATTTTTTATTTTTTGACAAATTGGGCATGCAGTTAGTGTGTATACAAAGTTTCAGACCTCCCTCTCATTTTATAAAGAAGGCACAGACTCCCAAAGATGAAATTTATCTAAAGGGCAACTTTTGGGTCCAAATTTAGGCCCCCCCCTACTCTAAATGGCTGCCACAGAAATTCCGTAAGAGCTACAGACCTCAAATTTGCAGGTTTTTAATATTTTTACAGGTACAACATATGACTAAAATATAAAGCAAATCTGAGGGGGTCGGGTGGGACGCCTCCTTGATTTCATATGGAGTGACCCATGTGTACTTTCAAAGTCGGTACAGTGTGTGCGTCCGCGTCGGTACTTTGTACTTCAGAGTAGACTGACCGTCTACTGAAGCTCGGCTACTACCCTATGCTATGTATCTGGGCCTTTTTATTTTAGCATAGCCATAGCATAGCAGGAGAAACCAAGCCGGACAGAGATTGCGTACCTCGCAGGCGTAAAAAAAAAAGCGCAGTGATTTATAATGCGTTACGCACAGGCAAAACGGCGGCCAATGCCTAGACGTTGATCCACAAGCCTCAGCACACTTTACAGGCTGTCGCTGACCATTCCGGCCCCACATCATTCCATTTACAAGAGTGTACACCCTAGATAAATAACCTGTCACAACCAGGTCCAGGATCAGCTCCCCAAGTTTTGTACGGATTACAAAGAGACAATTAGCAGTAAGTTCCTTGAATTTCAAGCTAACTCAATTTTGAAACGAGAGCGTACTAGGCACTGCCAGGGTTCGAACCCGCAACCTCTCGCACCATAGTCGAACACCTTTATCTATTGATGTGCTAACTTGACTACTTCTATAATAGCTAAAATAATAATTTTTCGATCATGAGAGTATGTACTGCATGCACTGCGTAATGTTGCAAGTTTAGAGGAATGACACGATTGCGCGATCGCTTGTGCACGCACCGGAAATGCAGCACTACCCTAAGCATGTGTGGTCGTTGTACGCCGACGCAGTTCACGGTCATTGTGTGCCTATTGAGTTCTCATGATAATTTGAGAAGCTATTATTTTAGCTATATTATAGTTATAGTTAATTATTACAGCTGAAATAATTATTAAAACACACACACAGCTCCAGGCCTACTTGTCTTGTTGCTGAACAGGCATCACGGCAAATAGATGTAGATGTACTGTTCTCATCGACTGGGCTACGACTAGTAAGAGCTTCTCGCCTCCAAGACGTAGGGTAGGTCAGCTTTAAAATATTAGTAAGCTTATACTTAAGTATACGCATGTAGCCTAGCCTAGGCTAGGCTATGACTATGAAGGCCCTATTAAAATATCAACCAAAATGAAGCACCAGATTCAAGCCTAGGCTGGCTGGGTCCGGTTAAAATTGAATTATGCGAATTGGATGCACTCACGATTCACAAATTCTTGCAGAGAAGCTCTACTCTAAACTTTTAATATTTTGATTTTCGCGGGTTTTTTGTTTATTTTGTTTACATTTCCGACGGCGCACATCCCGGTACGGGCTCAGCATGACCGAGAGTCAGGTTCAGCTTGAAATGATACATGGGTACATTTTGCTTTCGAACTTCACTTTTACTGATCCAATTCCTTGTTGCAACGCTAAATTGGAAGAAAACATCCTTCTTAATCTTATTTCCCGTTTTCAGGTCCCCAAATACAAAATTGCATTTGGAAGAGATAATTATTGGTGTGCTTTTTAACAGCAAAATTACGAGGAAATTTTCGTCCAATTTTTGATATGACTCCGGTAAGTAAAATGTTTAATTTCTACATTTAATTTTCAAACCAAGCCAAATGAAATGTCACACGCATACATATGGATGTACATTATATAAATATTAACTTATTTTTATATGATTGCCTTTCTAATAAAATTGTAGATCAAAATTTCATAGCAGTGTCTAGATTTACGGTGACATTGTTTACATCCTGAGTGGGACTTTTGAGTTTCTTGAAATTGCCGGCTCGCGCATGCGCTGTGCGTTTGTCCATTACAGACTCCGGGTGACAGTGGTATAGGCCTACCACAATATACTGCCGAAGCCACATGGTTCAGCTATGGTGCGGTTATCGCTCTAGTTAAAACATACAAGGTGTCTAATAAAAAGATTACATGTAGAAAACGAACCGCATTTTGTAATGGTACAATGAAACAATGTCATTTTCAGATATTATTTATTCGTCCTTCTGGTAATTGTCTCTTAAATTCCAACTCCGTATCTTAAAAGTACTTAAATTATGAGCGCAAGATGACAGGGGTATCAAGAGTGCCTACCCAGCAAACACAAAAACATTTTAAAAACGTTTTAAATACCGGGTAAGTTATATTTTTGGTTTTGGTTTAGGTAAAAACGTTTTGATAACATTAAAATGTCGGGTTATATAAAGGTCAGGAAAACGTTTTAAAACGTTTTCTATGAACACACACTACAACAATAGTTTTTAAATGTTTTGAATTGTAATTGTAAACGTTTTAATAACATTTAAATGTCGGGTTATATAAAGCTAATGAAAAAGTTTTTGAAACGTTATTGCAAATATTTTGGGAAAACATGTCTGCAAAATATTTTTTCAACCCCAAAATAATATTCTATTTAGAATGTTTTGTATCAAGTTTTCAAAAATGTTTTTGGAATGTTATTAAAACGTTTTTATACCTTTTATATAACCCGACATTTAAACGTTTTCTGTAAAACATTTGTATTTGCTGGACAATAGATTATCAACAAATGCTTTTAATGTTATGAAAACGTTATATACCATTAATGTACCCTTTATATAACAAGACATTTAAACGTTTTCTGACAACCTTTTATAACCTTTTGCGAATGATGTCGAAAACGTTTTGTGTTTGCTGGCTAACCATCAAAATATTGCACAACGAAAGTTGAATGCAAGCACACCTTTGTTTTCATATTTTTGTCTTCATTACTTTTTATTTTTCTCTTTTTTGTGCATGATTAAACTTATTGCCCCAAAAAAACATATATCGAGGGTTGACAATCAGAAGGCCTTAACTCACAAAGGAATCCTTTGTCTTTCTGACTGTCAACCCTCGACAACGAAAAATTTAATTCAAATATTGAAATTAAATAAGTTTTACAGCTTATTGACTAACTTGGTGGTAACAAACAAAGATGATTATTAAAAAAGAATACGACTTTGGTGTTATCAGCATAGTGAAATTAATAACAATCTTTTGCATTTAGGCTTTGGGTTTTGTAGGGTTGACATCGCTGCTGTGTTATATACTGTAAGAATGTTGTACATTTCTGACTGAACACTTCAAATTAAACTGAACAAGTTTTATTCTCTGTTCATCAGATAAAATACTGCATCTGCCGCGCGTGTTATGGATGGGTCTACTCAAATGACCACCAAATAAATACACATGCGCATCAGCGATCGGAAGACTTCGTCAGTAATATGATGAACCTACTCTCATCTCCAGAGGAGTGTTCAGTTCTTTGCAATATCTGATCGTATACATGATTCAGTGAGTATGTCCCTTCATCGCGGTTGATGACGTTGTCCCCCGTTTTGTGATCCACATAGCTTCTCTGATCCATCTGGTTTGCTTGCAAGAGCCTTTGTTGATAACTTTTGCTCCCTCCCAATCAATCACATGATTTTGCTATGGTCTTTGATGGTCGACTTATTTATTTCGTTTGTGTCGTTAACTGATTCCTTTCGTACGGTGCGATTGAATAGCTCCATTCGGGTAAAATTGTAGCTTTATGTAGCCAAATTAAACAAATGTAGGCGGTCTTCTCCAGTCTGCGAAGTGTATAATTTGCCGGGATAATTGGGCTCAAATTCAGTTTAAAAAAACCCCAAATACTTTATTTTCTTCACCAGCATACGATATGGTATGGTATGAAAATACATAGCCCTAGTTAATATTATTTCATAAGAATATTTTACATAATAATAAGCAAATCATAACTTTATTGTCTTAGGGTAGATCACAAAATACTTGTTTAGGAGGCACTAAATGTTTATAAAGAGTCCATACTTTTTACATGAGCATGATATCCACCGTGGTATATACAAGTATATAAACCACTCAACAAACAAAAATTTGGAAAGTTTTTTCAAACATCAATATGTTATATCTCAGATTATTTGTGACATGTTCATATCGTGTTGTATATCCATACTTAACTACTTTATTCCCCTTTACAATGACACCATATTTGAAACAATCACCTTTTTCACGCCTGAGAACACATCTTGTGAATGAAGTGGGGTCTCAAACAGAATGTGCCAAATTCACTATTGTTATGTGCTCAAACAACACTAGTATAGTAGTCACTAACCTCCAGAGTGGGTGGAAAAGCCATAACTCAGCCACAAGAGTCTGACATCTGCTCCTCATGCTGCTCACCATTCTGGCCACGTTCACACGTTACTGTAGAATGGCATTTCATTCTTCAAGCAGGATTCGTCGCATGGTATTCACTATGGTTGCATTGGCTACTTGGCACGCACAACACGACCATGTTGCATGGTCCCACAAGTTGTCAAGTGGGTTGAGATATGGGCTGATGGCAAGCCAATGCATTCCATTCTCTCTACTCCCTTATTCTGTAGGTAGTTGTTGATTACCCTGACTCTGTGGGGCGAGCGTTGTCATCTTGGAAGATTGCATTAGGTCCCAGATTGCGCTTACTGCGCAGAATAACGGTCAGTTTGGTACATACAGTCCCTCATTTCAAATCTTAAGTTTTGGTTTCTCTTTTGTTCAGAAACCAAAAATCAAGGGATTAAAAAGTAGAGCAGATCTGGTCTGCAATCATAACACTATTATGCTGGGAGGACACAGTATAGGGTATATAACCAGAAGTATACAATATCCTATTGTGCTAACATAATTATTATCATGATTGATATCGGAAATCTATCCCGCGGACGACAGTTGATGCTCTCTGTCGAAGGTGGCATATTACACTCACGAGTTCTAGGCCTAGTGAAATCATATACATGCGCGTATATTGAAGGATGGGGTGGGGTGGGGGCTTGGTTTGTTTGTTTGTTTGTATGAAACATAAATGATGCATGGAGATGATTTGATTATGAATTAGTTTATTATACCTGGTAAAAACAACCCATACCTCTTTAAGAGGGGGCTCCCTTCTCCCCCACCTATATAACCACCTCTTCCCTAAGTGTCTCTTTCCCCCCTCCTCCCCTACATTCGATATCTCTTCTATCTCGAGCTCTCCTCCCCCTTCTCTTTTCACTTCCAAGTAATGCTCTCTCCCATCTGTTTCTCTTTCTCCCTGTCCTTACCCCCTTATCTCCCCCCACACACTCCCCCACACACACCCACAATCTCTTCTTCCCTCTATCTTCTACTTTTTGCAGTAAAAATTGCTTCAAAAAGTCATTAGGTTATTAGAGGTCATATAATGGCCTTCCATCGATTCTGGTACATGGGATTAAGGACATGAATCGATTTTGTTTATAGCACCTATACAATTACAATAGTGGCCCCTTTTGTAACGTCGAATGCAAATATTTCGATGGTCTATATTTGAAGAGCTTATTTCCAAACCGTGTTAAGTCCACAAGATTCACTTTGGAGAAAATCAGGAATTTTCTTTATGGCAATGAAAAAAAGTTCCATTTCTATAAAATTACAGTGAAGTGAAGGTGACACATACAGGACCATAAAAACACGTTAAGTTAAAATCTAGAGACTTTAGACTTTATTTAATGAATTAATTTGTTCTTAAAATAGCATGGACTTAACACGTTTTGACACAAAACGCAATTTCTGGCATGGACTTAACACATTTAGACACAAAACATAGTATCTGTAACACAGAATTAACGATATTTTTCTCAAACTAGTCTTAAAAGATAACAAATTTATTAAAAACATACAAAATGTGATTCTCTCTACTATAAAACCCAATTTTGCCCAAAACACCCTGCATCTCGAACCCTCTCCTCCCGCCCATTTTTTTACCAAAATTCGACGTTTAAAACAGTTCAAATTTCAAAACTTAGTTGTATTGCATTTCTCAGAACTGAATAAACATCACTTCACTGACAATAAGTGATGACCTGAAATATCCACTTGTTTTATCACATTTTCACAATTTCCCCCTCCCCCATGCTGCCCTCCTAATCTCATATTGACAGTCGTACGTTTTTAAGTCTTTAAGTCCTAATTTTTCTTATACCTTAAAATTATACCTTAAATTTAGTAGCACATTTTGATAATCATACAAAATAATAATATCAAAACTCTACCACCATCCTCTAACATTAATCCTACCATCACAACATCTCCCTCTCCCCCTTCCCACCCTGTTCATGTCTTTCTGGAGGTATCTATCAAATATTTAAGAAATCCCATACAAACTAGGCCTATTAATATAACCCCCCCCCCAACAACAACAATAACTTTTTATGAAGACCAAATTCAGACAAGGCAGTGTTATCAATCATGCAGAACTATTGGAAGCCCTATGCCGTGCTACTTGCCTACAAGCTGCCCACAAGGCCAGTGTTCGTGGACTTAACACAGTTTGCTACCAAACTGGTTTGGACTTAACACGTTTTGGAAAAAAATCGATACTTTGTGCGTCAATATTTCGGAACTTGACTGATTTTGGGAAAAAACACACACATTGCTGGATAGCCCTAGTTACTCACTACCCATTTTCATCAAAATCTCAATCTTGAAGGTGGGTGGACTTAACACGGTTTGGAAATAAGCTCTTCATTTGTTCACAGGTGAAATAGCCCAGGCTTATTCGATTTTGTAAACCACGTCTTTCAATGTAGATTACCATGCTCGATTTCTCTCCTCGTGAATATTGCACTGCGAAATTTAAACATTTCTTTTGTATACTTAGAGTAGGTAACTTCAAACTAAATAATTTTGTTCTTCACACCACTTATAAGAAACTGAAACCAAAACCGAAACTGACTGTTACAAATGTTCAGTTTTTAACAATAGGTAGAAACAATGAGTTCGATATCTTATGATTCAAGTGGTTAGGCAGGACAATAGGAAACCTCGTGACCAAAACCAAAACCAAAACTAAAACTAAACATTTGAAATGAGGCATTCTGTTTGAGACCCCACTACATTCACAAGACTTGTACTCAGTCGTGAAAAAGGTGTTTATTTCAAAAGTGGTGTTATTGTAAAGGGGAATACATTAGCTGTTCATTGATATGCAACACGATATGAACCATGATTGGTCTATGATGCGAATGTAATATCAAAATACTTATCATGAATATTAACTCTATTATGTGTTCAATCAACTCTAACTCAACCAGGGCTCCCACATAATTTGAGATACAGGCTAGATGCTTAAAAACACTTTCCAAGTGCATGCTCCGGGAATAATATGGAACATCATTTTGGGAAAATATTATTTTATAACTAAGACACTGCTGAAGAGAGACGGATGATTTGCTAAATTCACTTAATGAATTTGAGTCTTTTCTGTCAGTCTGTGCTGATGATTTGCTGGCTTCACTTAAAGCCATATTATAGCATTTGCTGAGGAAGACGCCCTCACTGAATTTTTAAAATTCCTTTTTACACGATTAAATTGTACTTTATTAAACCAATATACCCTGCAAAAATCAAGACTCTAGGTGCTGTAGTTTTGTCAAAATCCGAGATTTTGAATAAAACGCCGGAACCGGCGCTTTATTATTACGATGGAATTATTAGTCGAACGCATACACGATGTTCATAACACACAGTACGTACCCGGCGTGCGGGACCGTGATATACACAACAAAGGGTCGTACCACAACATGACCGAAGGAGTGGTACGTATTGGCGACATGTTTGCTGGTAGTAAATTCCAATTTTCTTTGCTTTGCCGTAGTTGTTCGGCTCAAAAATAAAAGGGGATATATCTGACAGTAAAAGCCAACATTTTATGGCAAATAAATGCTAATCTATTTTGTTTGAAAATGTTATAATATGGCTTTAATACGTGAGTTTTTCCTGGTGAACAACCATGAACAACTTTTGTAAAAACTTCGTCGTATGAGCTGCAAAAGGATAGAATGATTAATAATTATTTGAATTGATCTACAATGTGTACATGTATATGTGGTATTTTTGCGTATGTGATATATCTAACTTTGGGAGAGGCTTTTACCCAGCAGTGGGATGACATGGGCTGATGATGATGATGATGATGATATATCTAACGCAACTACCAAGTTTTATAAGCCGCCTCTGTTAATTTTCAATCGATAAAGCAAATATTAGAAAAATATTATGGTGCTTTAATTTGACATCTCATTTGTAAACATTGCTTGAGAAACGACGGAGATATCGAGCCCGAAAGCCTGTTATCGTCCAAATCAAATGTGATACTTGACACCTTAGATTAATAAACACACAGATTGGAATTTTTCATGTATATGCCCTCTAAGCGTACTCGAATTCAGCTGATGCGGTATCTGACTTAGCGTCGATCCCCATACACAACATGCCCTGATTCCGCGGTATGCTTGACACTTCTAATGGGCTATTCCAAACAATAAGTGCACACTGCACACCCTCTATTCGCCCTTTGCACTGATCCGCCATCTTGCTACCACAACGAGATTGTCCCTGAAAACGCTTTTTTATATCTCGCATTTTTCTAGCAACGCGCCAAATGGCTCTTGTAAAGGGTACGCGGTAATCAAAGCACGCGTACGCACACATACTACGCATTTTGCGGGCAGAATCTCGTTTTGAGATGAAGGTACAAGGGTTATAGGATTATTAACTTTCAAAGAAATGCCTGGATTTCAAAGTTTGCTGGAACATCTGGAAATATAGTTACCAATAGAATTGAAAAAGCTTGACAATGCATTCAAATGAATGATAAATCACGGAATTGGGCAAAAAGCATCTCAATTTAAGGATTTGTGATTTTCGCAGATGGACACTTTGAAAGTCTGGATTTCTAACAATCGTGACTGGCCAAAAGTTCGAAAATCCGAACTCCTCTATAGGGCCGGAATGTGCATCTATTTTCTGGATAAAAAAGAGCCCAATACATCTTACTATTATAGTGATACAAATTATAACTTACTCAAAGCATTGTTGAACCATGCTGGCTTGTTCTTCCAATATACAAAAATGAAGTAAACTACAACTCCCACAATCATCATACCGATTCCTATCCCACAATCCCTCGGTGCTTTGTATAATGATAGACATGCGACGAGCAGGGTATACGCGATGAACAAGATTGGAAAAATAATTGGAACCTGAAAAGTACCAAGTTTGAAAAGATTTTAGGTGTTGCTTCAATTTTGTTGCAATTTAGGTAGGTATCATACTTTGCAGTTCTAAAAATAACATCATCATCACCATAATCATTATCACTTGCTCCATCTTCAACAGGGGCGTAGCCAGCTTTCTTGGTCAGGGGGGCAAAATAACATTTTTGGGGCACAGACGAAAAAAATTGCAGTTGCATCATACAATACATAGAGACTGTATGTCTTCGAGCTTCCCGAAAAGGGCCTTACTGAAGTTACTGGGATGATGTGCGTAAAAAATGGTATTTTACACTATTTTCGCCCATTATCCGGGTAAAAAGGGCTTTATTGTTACAATGTGCGCGTAGCGCGAAAAAATTTGTATTTTACACTATTTTGGCCCTGAATTTTGCTAGAAAAGGGCTCCTTGCCCTTTTCTTTTCCTTTGCCCTCCTGATTTTCTCTTTCATTTTTTGTCGGAGGGGCACTTTTTCTTCCATTTTTGCCCCCCCCCCCGCTGGCTACGCTACTGATCTTCAACCATCTTCTTTCTCTTCATCCACCTCCTCCTCTTCCTCCTCCTCCTCCTCCTCTTCTTCTTCTTCTTCTTCTTCTTCTTCGTTGTCTTCTCTTCCTACCTTATATGGTCGCTCCAGATTAGGATATTTCCATCTCCAATATGGGACTATACCGATACCAACGATCGTGAACAGCGAGTGGGAGAAACTCAGGTAGGTAAGAAGCGCGTATATGTCAGTGAATGGCATCATTACCATGGTAAGCACATGCTGTTTGCAAAAAGAAAGTAAGAACAGGGATATCTGGCTCAAAATACCGCGACAACTTAGTTAATCAAAAACTGCGATATGCATCTATTTACCTTATTTCCTGGAAAAAATTGTGTACAATTTCAATATTTGCCCCGTACAGGCATTTGTTTTTTCGAGATAGGGCCTGGAAAGGTCAATAGTCATTGGCTATTATACGAGTAAAAATATATATATTCCTAACCGAGATATCTGCCGAAGCAAGGCTACAGGTGTTTTGAAGCTATGACATTTACTGCTGTTGATCGGGTGAACCAAATCGATATCATGCATTATGAAATAACGAAAGCTATCGATGTTCACTCCGTCAACGACAGGAAAGTGCTAGTTATAGGCATGGTCAATTCATGCATGCTTGGAATACGCAGATTCGGGCAACAAGCTTAAACGTGTAATGAGGTTTTTTTTTAAAATAAAGTTAAATAAAGTTACTCTTACCAGCGCAATAATGGCGGGCACTGGCGTTAGTCGTCGTATACTTATCATTGCCAGTATTTCAGGAGTGAGGCCTTCCCTTGCGCTCACGAAGGTAGTTCTGCAAAATACAAGTGACAACAAATTATCATAAGGCTTAATGCCAAATAAGGCCAGGGTTATCTCACCAACTTGCCCGCGACCGCAAAAAAACATTTTTCACGGCTGAGTAGCCTATAGGTCTTGTGAATGCAGGGGGGTCTCAAACAGAATGTGTCAAATTGACCATTATTCCGTGCAGCAAGCTGCAATCCCATATCATCGCAATCTGGGACCTAATGCAATCCTCCAAGATGAGAACGCTTGCCCCATAGAGCCAGAGTAATTAACGATTACATACAGGATATGGAAGTAGAGAGAATGAAATGGCCTGCCATCAGCCCAGACCTCAACTCGATTGAACACTTGTGTGACCAGCTTGGTCGTCCTGTGCCTACCAGAGTAGCCAATGCAACCACATTGAATGACCCGCAGTTCATTTCCAGGCACCATGTATGTATCATTACTTACCTGGCCGTAGCAAATGTAGCAGTAATTCTACTGCTAAGGCAGGATAGCGCAACGAGTATCTGTGCAATCCAGGCCCAGTCACCGATAGTAATCCTGGCAAAGTCCTGTTCGTATGTTAAACAAGAATATTATATAGATTCTTTTAAGGGGTACTACACCCCTGGCCAATTTGTGCCTATTTTGCATTTTTCGCAAAATTGCCTAGCACATTGTGGTGACAAGTAAGATATGTATATTATAGGGCAAGGACTACAACTACTGTACTGAAAATTCAGCAACTCAAAGCAAGTAGTTATTGATTTATTGATCAAATATTGGTTTACCCTCATTTTTGACTGTAACTCCACAACTGTTGTCTGTGCTGAAATAATTTTTCCAGTGCAGTAGTTGTAGTCCTTGCCCCTATAATATACATATCTTACTTGTCCCCAATGCGCTTTAGTTTTTGCGAAAAATGCAAAAATAGGCACAAAATTGGGCAGGGGTGTAGTACCCCCTTAAAGCTGTGATTTAAAAATTGAAATGGGTTTTTTAAATTACGATCAAACAGCGATGAGTTACATTGTATGATTTATTATACCGTTATTAACTAAAGGCCTTCAAAACACCCCTTTTGGGTTGAGTTTTACTTTTTAACGCGGGTGTCTGTTTCTTGAGGAATTGAGGGTGTTTTTGATATATATGAAATGTTTTTTACTTTTAATATAAATACAAGCAAAGAAAATCCAGATTTGTAAACCCCTTCTGCATCTTTTGATGGATTTTATTCAACTATTTCCCTGTGTTTACAAAGGAGAGAAACTCTTTGTTGGAGTCAGTGTGGCAGACAAGTGTCGCGTTGGGTAGTTGCACAATTGGTTAACGTGCAGTTACGCATGCCTACGCGACGCTTATCTGTATGAGCGGAGCAATCTGTGGAAGCAATGATCTCATAAGAACCTCGTGGTCGAATGGCTCCGATTTAGTTGGTAAAATGTGGATTTTTTCGTCCGATGAATGGATTTCGGTCGGTCAAACTTTTCAAAGGTAGGTGGACTTAACAGATGTTCACGTTGTGAGAGTTGTCGCATTCTCCTAGGAGCTTCGATCAAAGTGACAAATGTGACCAATTTTAACTTCAATGGTCATTATTTCAATGTTTATTTGCTCCCTACATTGACAATTTATGTATACATGATAACTCAATAAAATACAGCATCTGTAGGTGAGCAGTATGCTCATTGTAAAGAGCAAGATGCGGCTCCAGAAAGGGTTTTCACATTCTCTTATTTGGTCTTTTTAGGTATCATTTTGTGCAGATTGGCGTGTGTGAATTTTAAAAAGTTCATTCTGTTGCCTTACATGGGTTATATCTCAAAAATAAGACCAATATCAAAAAATGATAATAATACGAGACTTTGGAACAGACATTTAGGCAAAAAACGAAGCAAAGATGAGAAAATAATCACAGAAAGAGTTTTCGGATGAATTTTAGACCATAAAGTCGCTGTATCAGGTATGTAATATTTGTATTGTGTATTGCGTGTGATTATTCGTTCGTATTATTTTACTTACCGAAGCTACAGCTGGTGAAGCCAGTAATTGTTCTGATGATAAGGCGGTAAAGTACGCCACATTGGTTAACACATATACTGCGGTTACTACAGTCAGTGACGAACATATAGCAATGGGAATATTCCTAAAAAGATGGCAACGTGTTTAAACTATTTAGAAATATGTAAGCAAGCAATATAAAAATGAGTAGATCGTTTTAACCCCATGAGCACTACCTGCCAATCTAACATTGCCTCTGATTGGTCAATTACGTCATATCTTCACTTTAATCACCAATCAAAATGGAGCTTTGCAAATAATTTACCCCTATTTTTTGTGTGGTGAAATTATTCTAACAATGTTGCTGATTGGTCTAATCGATAATGAAAACTTCTTTTTGGCCAATCGGCAGGTAGTTCTCATGGGTTTAAGAGTGTTACATCCTTCTACCGTGTGAAGGGAATTGACCTTAACGGTAAATCCCATAAGTCTTTGAGAACTCACCTGAGATGTCGTCATTTGACGTCACGCTAATCTGCGCCAATGTGTACATCGTTTATCTAACATCGTTACTCTGCATTGCAAGTCGTCGTGACGTCAAATGACGACATCTCAGGTGTACTCGCAAAGGCTTATGGGATTTACCGAAACGGTCAATTGAAAAATGTTGACCAAAGCTATGGCAAAAGGAGGTATCATGTTAGTGACGTAAATATAAGATACATATAGTTTGGTCAGCTCGTAGTCGGCGGGCCTTATAACATCGCGGATTAATATCACTATATTTTATTTGGAGAATTGCCTTGTGATATCTCGTCATAAGTATTACAAATTATTATTTGAAATCCTATACCTTGTCTACTTTCTTTAACACGTAAAATATAGACTAAGCAGATCAATTATATCCTTTTTAACGTGGGTCTACTTTTCGGCGTAGTGGGAAAAGCCTAACAATTCCCGCCGATTACGAGCTGATCAAAGTATACATCAGTTTACAAAGTATCCCCAGTGCGTCTTTATTACCTTCCGGGGTTCTCAATCTCTTCAATGACGGACGGCATCAAATGCCTAAAGTCGTAGAAAATAAATGGAAATTTGTATTATTAAGGATTGACCTAAAAATAGGAAAGAAGTAAGAAAACGCTCACGCATACCATAGTGTAATAATTAGGCAATTCCAGTTGATATCTATACAGCGCCTATGAAAACATGACCTTATCAGGTAGTGTAAATTTCAAATGGGGTTAGACGAACGCAGGGGCTATTTTAGAAGAAAAAAGTCACTGCACTGCACGTTAGCAAACGTAAAATCTTAAAGATCAGCTAGCGGAGACAAGCTTTAGGGGAAGGGGTTGCTGGCAGAGGGTTTGTCACCCCTCGAGTTCTGTAAACTTTTACAAATCACGCGTTACAATCACGCATTTTACTGACTCATTTTTGACGTTAAGGGCTGAGGGAGTATGTAAATTAAATGGAACAGCCAATGGCCAATGGGTATGTAATTTAACTGGAACAGCCTAATTGCTATCAATATCAATATTGACGTCACAGATTCGATTTGTTACATGATCGTCAAACCAGATTAGAAGGTGTCAGTTCTCAGGAACTGACACAAAAAAAAACGTTAAAAAAATTCTCTTTCGCAGTGAAGCTATACAATTTGATAGATTGAAGTTCACAATATTGAATTTGATTAGGGGAAATCTATTCCAGAGGGAGTATGTAAATTAAATGGAACAGCCATTTCAGAGGGAGTATGTAAATTAAATGGAACAGCTATTTTGGGGTCATTATTTCAGAGCTCAAGGTTGTTTGATGTATATAGAATTGGCTTCATTATTAACTAAATGCAAACTATAGATGGCGCTATTTATCCTAAATCATATTTCTTTATTTGCAAGTAGTAGGTCATTAATACTGCCATTAAAACAGCTGGAATAGATGAAATAAGCAACAAGGATATTTTATAAACATATTTTATCAAACAATACAAGGAATTATTTGTATTAAAAGCTTGAAAGAGTAACATCCAGTAACTAAATAGCGCCACCAATTTTGTCATTAATAGATACATTTTATATCCGAAAAAGCTTTAAAAACTGCTATAAAAGTGAATAATTTTGTAAAAGAGGGGACATTAAAGTTGAGAATGACTCAAAAGCATCTGTATACATTGTACATTAGTATGATATCACTTTTAGCTGTTTAATCCTAAAATTTGGTTGTACATGATGTTTTGTTTGAAAAATTAATAAATGATCCCATCAAACAACCGTGAGAGGGAGTATGTAAATTAAATGGAACAGCCAATGGCCAATGGCAGGGGCTAGTTTAGAAGAAAAAAGTCACTGCACGTTAGCAAACGTAAAATCTAAAAGATCAGCTAGCGGAGACAAACTTTAGGGGAAGGGGTTACTGGCAGAGGGGTTGTCTCCCCTCGAGTTCTATAAATTTTTACAAATCACACGTTACAATCACGCATTTTACTGACTCATTTTTTACGTTAAGGGCTGAGAGCTGAGAGCACATCACTCAGACATACCAAATTGCATTCTGAATACGAGGAATAGCCTTATAATATGAATTTGGTTAATTTTTTTCAAACCTGATTTTTTTGCATATTTGTAATGTTTACACATGTCACAACTTGCACCTACATGGAATCAGCCAAATTTGTTGTGTTTGTAGGTAAACAAATTATGACTTTATGTCCGCCCATAGAACTGCGTGTTAAACGGCTAAAATAACAAGCAGTGATTCTTTCACGTTTCCTCGTTATTTCAGCTCAAAATGGACAGAAACCATTCCCGATCATTATTACTAGTATTATTTCAGCATTTTGAGTATATAATGACAAATTTAAAATTTGAAGGAAATCGTACATTAAGCCTTTAACTGATATCAAATAGGAAGCAATTTTAAACTTCCACGCTACTCAAATTTCACTCACCGGAGCGCTTTCACCGGGTCAAATAATTTTATTTTTTGAAATTTGCGATATAATACAAATTTGATGACAAATTACGTCGTATATTAAAAATGACATTTTTGACATAAACAATCCCCGAAGTAAAGTTTATCAATCTAATGATATGCACTTAAAGTTGAAAATTGATTCATGTCTGGTTCACTAATGTATTTCACTAATTCATTTCATTTTCAATTACCTACAGCTCCATGAAAGTACACACTAGGATCATAAATGTTATTAAGTTTATGGTATTGATGGTATTGATATGCAAAAACGAATACAATCTCTGCAAAAATGAATAAAATGCGCACAGGTGCCTACAATTGCTCACATTAAGGGGGTACTACACCCCTGGCCAATTCTGTGCCTATTTTTTTTAATTTTTCTCAAAAATTATAGCACATTGGTGACAAGTAAGATATGTATATTATAGGGGCAAGGACTACAATTACTGTACTGAAAATTCAGCAACTCAAAGCAAGTAGTTATTGATTTATTGATCAAATATTGGTTTTCCTCATTTTTGACTGTAACTCCACAACTGTTGTCTGTGCTGAAATAAAATTTTCAGTGCAGTAGTTGTAGTCCTTGCCCCTATAATAATACATATCTTACTTGTCCCCAATGTGCTATAATTTTTGAGAAAAATGCAAAAATAGGCACAAAATTGGGCAGGGGTGTAGTACCCCCTTAATATCTGTAAAATATAATAATAATATAAAATCCTTTTAATTTACCTAGAAAGGTAATAGGTTTCATTTAAAATGTCATTCCACTTAATTGAATTGTCATTATTGAAAACTCCATAAAAGTACACAGAACCTCTTTATTAAATGTTGAATGAAATGCACACGTGTCCCTACCATCTTTTAACCTGTCGCACAGTAGCATAAAGTTCTCACAATGTGAAAGTGATAAGATTTCTGCAACTTAAGTGATGCAAAAGTGCATAAGTTGTCGGCAAATTGTATAAAAAAAGTTGCATACAAATTCATTACAAAAGATTAAACACACTCTTCATGAACTAAATGTCTATAGTGCTCAACTTAAAACACTAGATGCTCAGTCCATAAACAGGGTGTTTATTTTCTACAAGCAATATACAGGGTGAGTCCAAAAGTGCAATAGTGCAAAGAATCCATCTTTATTTTATAACCAGATTGAACTTTTAGGATTTAAAACACATGATATATTCATTAGTGGCCTTGTGTGAAAAAACGAAGTAATTAGCACTTGCCGTTCTGTTTTTATGACATATTTTACAGCAATACCCAATTGTAATGCTTGTCCACGAGACATCTAAACTTTGAATGTCAGCACACTATACTATTATGTAAGGTATAATATTTGGAACAACTGCCATTTTCTTAACCTCATTGGCACTGAAGTAAAATGGAGCACCCAAAGTTTTATTGTCCCTGGTCTTGTATAAGTAGAGGAAACATTGCTTTTATTTGTTGTTATTTTCCTATTTACCCTTACATTAAAAATGTTCATTCTCTATAAAAGAAACATACAAATATATGGGCGGGTTTTTCAAATGTCGAAAGGAATGTGTGCAAATTGAAGTGGTGTGAAAAATTGGAGTTGGTGAGGTATGAAGGACTTAAGCAATATTAAAAAGTTAGTTTGAACCGAAAAAAGGAATTGAAAGAACGCAAAAAACAACCTTGTTTTAAGTTAAAGCCAGTTTAAGATCTGGTGTCCTTATTTCGCATTGTGTGCTCTCATTCAAATTATGGTGCCTCATGAACAAAGAGTTAAAATGGGTATCGCCGTAAAATGACTCATAAAAGTTTAAGGGTTCACTTGCTTTTTTTTACAAGTGGTGTATATTGAGGATGGCATTTTCAATAATGGGAAAGTTCAACGTGGTTCTTACGTGAATATTGATTCGTTGACCCTTTTTACTCACCATGTATATATACGTTTAATACCAAAATGATTTGATGTGTTCATCATTAAGTGTCTATGTGTTTAGTTTAGCGTTGAAAGTGTTCAATTTAGTATTTACCTCTAACGTTTACCTTGTAAGCACATAGAAGAGTTTAAACCGGCTGATATCACATGCATTTGAAAAACAATCAATTTTTTAAATAATTATCATATGGTTAAGCAGTGCTTTTTCACTGATCTGAACTCCTCTCTACTAATATATCGCAAACAGGCCCATTTGGGGAGGGGGGGGGGGGGGGCTGGACTGATTTTGAAAAGGTGGACCTTTTTTCAAAATTTGCAATTTTTTTGGAGTAGGACGGATTTTGAAAAAGTTGATTTTTTCCCCAAAATTTGGACCTTTTTTGACCCCTTTTTTAAAAACGGGGATTTTTTTGGCCATTTTGGGATGGGGCGCCGCCCCCCTGCGTTACGGGCCTGATTGCAAATAAATAAATTATATGGTCTTTAAAAGTTTTCCTTGAACATGTGGAGGAAAGCCGCGCTTTTAGGCTTTTTCACATTAATTTGGCCTTAAGTATTGTAAATTTTGATTAGAAAAACTCACGATATTGAGTCAGAGGGATTATCAAGCAGCCCCCGTTACCAGGTCTGCATGCCGTATAGGCTGCGCACTTGCTTCTTTTTATTGGTATCCCCGGTGGCATATCAGCGGTGAGCGGCGATGAAAATGTTCCTGATGGTCATACTTTTGGTCTGTTTTATTGGGACAATTGCGCACGAAGCGCGCAAAACCTTTCCATTTTACACTATTTTAGCACAAACAAAGGTGATATGTTGTGGTAATTTGCAACATTACACTATTTTGCCCAAGGTGTTTAACGGTCTAAAAAAGAAGACGCACAGGGCAATTCTGGACAATTTCTGTCCGGTATATGGAGCTGCCCCCACGCCTGTTGCGGATTTTCTCGTCCAGTGGCTTTGCACCACGGTGACCAAAAAATTGGGAGGAGAGGGCGTTACCAGAGGCGTTGTTCTTGATTTCCCCTGCCAATTGAATGTTTGACTGATCACCACAAACTATACAATATAGGATTTCCCGACTAGATCAGACTTACTTTGTGGAGGAACTTCTTTAACTTCTTAGTCATTTTTCGGGCTGAAGCTATAGTATAGAACTATTTTAAGCACGGATTTTTTATTCTCACTGCACGGATTTCTATTCTCACTGCACGAACGTGCCAGGAGGCACGTTAAAATAGCCCCTGGACGAACGCGGTCTGAACGGGTGACTCCATTTAGAATCTTCACCCTGGAAGATTAAGGCCATGTCTTCCACTGGACTAGCCCATTGTTACTACTTGTTGCTGTTGTGGTTGTTTGTTTCTAATTGTTGTTGCTGCTGCTGGTGACGTGTCATCGTTCAATATTATAACACTCCGCAACAAGAGTGACACAGCTGCGCTTGCAATGCCATATGGCAGGGTCTAATACATGTGACCGGGTATGGCCGCTTCCTGGATTGATTTGCATCTTCGTTGTTTAGGACATGCACAGTTTTGGATTTGTTCATGTTAAATATTTAAATCTAAACATTTTGCATCTCGGGATATTCCTGGGTTCCAAAGGCAAAATGTTATCAATAACCTCTGTGTACGCCTAATTTATCCCTGATCACTGCTGATTGCATTAACCATCGCGTCTATTTATAAGGTTATGAATTATAGGTTAATAACTGCGCATTAGTTATTTGGAGGGCATTGTGAAAAATCTAAACATTTTGCCTAATGTCCCGAGATGCAAAATTTTTCACAATGCCCGACATAATAACTGATGCAAAGTTGTTAACCGAATTCATAACCGTCACAGCTTATATTTCGCCCTTTAAAAAGTCGCACAGGCTAAAACGGACTTACCAATTACAGCACTGCGCAATCAGGCCATGTCCAATTATGGTAGTTGCATGCGCGTGAAGTGTTCCGGCGCAATAGATGCGCACACGCGGAAGTCATTGTACCACGTAAGCACACGCGGATGTCATTGATGGATATCAATAATCTTCACGCTGGTGTGCGTATATCATCTAACGAGCAATTTGATTGGAACGCACGTATGGTGTGGTATGCGGAGGTAATGAGTTTAGCATAATGTCTTCTATGATCTTATGACCATTGCAGATTCAAACTTAATTCCGTCTACAAGCATATATATGCCTCTAAACGAGGTTTTTTGACACAAGAGACAAGAGGCAGACACTCTCAGCAAAAACGTTATTTGGAGTTTGAACAACTATATTACTGATAAAGGCGGCTGTACAAACATGTATATTTGTAAGACCAATCTATTGCAATGTTTTTGAGAAGGGTATTGGCCTTTCATATCTTTCGTTAAAAAAAACCTCGTTTAGAGGCATATGCTTCTGGACGGAATTCTACGGTATATGGCCCATTCTCCGATAAAGCGTCCAAGTTTGGTCTCGCAAATTGCAAAATTCCAACCACGAAGAATTCATGAAAATCATTCAGAATCGTAAACTTTAATAGTTTCAGAGCACAAAACAATGCATGGGTGATTTTTCAACAATACTTTTAAAATTAAAATTTTTGAGCAATATTACTTGCACGCATTGGTGGTAACGTATCAGTGGTAACGACTCTGTGAAGCCTTTTCACACTTTTGTCTTAATCGTGCAAGTGTAAAAACTTACCGACTTAATACTCATACTTGATCAGTCATCACCCAAAGTACTAAAGTCTGGTATGATATTTGGCTTCATTTATCACAGCGTTTTTTCCGAGGGGAGTAGAATTTAGGTAACGTATCTGTGACGACATGAACGTAACGTCAGGATTTTTTGTGCCATTAATAGACCTGATTTTTTTCCTTTGAAACCATTGTGTTGTGTACCACATATATAATATAACTATGGAGCCTGCTTGATCCATCACATATGAGAACATTCATATAGCAAGTTATTTTGACAGATTGCTATCCATTAGAAATATGGTAACGTATCTGTGAACAATATTGGCGACATAGTCTCAAAGACCTGTTGGAAAAATTTAATAACCTGCGTTGTGATGTTTTATACTTTATAATTAGGGCATGATACCAGCTAATGAAAAGTACCTATAATCCATTATTATGCGCTCATGTATAGCGAACAGGGACACATTATACGGAACGCACCTTGGCTGGCGACATGGAGGAAAACAATGGATATGCATAATCAGCTTTATTGTTTTATACTTTCTAGGCATGTTAGAACCTCTAGCCCCACACATTTTAGAAAGCAACTCCTAAGTATTAGTTATATTTAAAAAAGGCATTTCTTTCTGACGAAACAAGTCTGAATACGACTTGAAACTATGGGCGACACAAATTTGGCTTTTTGAACACTTTATCGGAGAATGTGCCATATACCTATGTTAAATTAACTAATGTAATAATATTGAATTTAGTGTTTTGATCAATCCTACCATCCACCATAAGCAAACATGCCCGCATAGAATGCCAAAGCTACATTTCCAGCCTGAGGTGTTCCACTGAAAGCGTCCTTGAAATTTGAGGTGTGACCTGGAAATGGAAAATGACACGACAAAATGAAACCATCAATACATTGTATTTCCTCCGCTAGACAGCTCAATATCAATTGAGCAAAGGTTTTTGTGAAGTTTTACGTTCGTGCAGTGAGATTAAAAATCCGTGCAGTGACAATTGAAAATCCGTGCTTAACATAATACAGTTGAGATGCTTGTAGAGCCTTTCTTACGCCAACTTTCAGGTAAAATATCAATTTTTTCTCGCGCTTTTAAGGGCACTCAACACTTCATCGACACTTCACCATTTCTTTTCTTGAAAACCATTTCATATGACCCGATGCATATAAAAACAGTTTAGGAACCGATATTTCGAAGTTCTTTTATACAAACCAAAAAAATTGGGTTGATGTTACATACCTCAATGACAGTTTCGTGCTAAGACTTATAAGCCGAGTTTAGGAACCGCTACTTTACCTTAGAGCAGGTACGGACATGGGGTACCCCTCTCCAAGAAAGGGGTGAAGAAAAGAAGGAGAAATGCGAAAGGAGAGAAAAAGGAAGAGAAAAGGGAGCAAAAGAGAAGAACTTTGAAGGTTAAATTGCACGTTGGTTTGAGTGAGTACGCCCACGTCTGTAACAAGGGGCGGATCCAAATTTTACGGCAAATACTTGTTTTAATAATTTAATTATTCTGGGATGGCCCCTCATATTCAGAAACTGTGCAAATATGCGAGTCAAAATCGTAAAACAAACATGTTCCCTTTTTTTTTTATAGAGGAGGTGGCATTTCCCCGATCTGCATTTGACCGTGTAATCAAATAACATCTCGCAAAATGCATGATATTGTACATAAATTTCAATCAAGCGATAAATCAGTATTGATGCATTTTAATCATAACATATCTTGACGCATGAAAGAGTTTGTACTTTGTCTAAAAGTTCAAAGTGTCTAACAAGAACTGTCTTTAAAAAAAGACAACGCAGTTAAAGGCTAAGCTAAGGGTTAACTGCTGTAGCTAAAGAGTTATAACTACTAGTATACAGTCCACAACTTATAAGTTCCCCCCTAATACTTTTTAAAATAAGTCCAAAAATATTTTACGCAATATAAAAAGGTATATAGGCCTATAGCCCTATTTGTTTTACACATGTAGACTAATTTATAGCGTCACACGTCATTGCGTTCAGTCACAATGGTTAATTGTGTAAGAAAAGTCCATAGAAGTCAGGTTTTCTTTAACAAACACATGAATAGACCTGGCCTACTGTACTGTTTGAGAGCTGCCTCCTATGGACTCGGATGCAACTTTTAACACTGTTTAAAACGGTCTCTTTTTTACATAATGAACTATTGTGACTGGACGCAATGACGTGTGACGCTATAATTTGGCCCATATGTGTAAAACAAATAAGACTACCCATAGCTTTTTACAAGTTTGCATTTCGTCAAATATTTTTTTATTTAAAAAAGTATTTATAAGTTGTGGACCCTATATCATAGCTATATGTCAGTGGGCCAACTTTGTGGAAAATCTAGCGATTTTAATCAGTTACATATCAATTTGCACTCAGCGTATGTCAATGTGAAAGACCTCAATAATTTTGTCCACAATCAGTTAAGAATATTAGGACATTTTCAATATGTAATCAAATTCAACCTAATAATGCAAGCCATGGACTGGAATATAATAAGACCAGTTGCTTTAATGTGTTAACAATAAGTATAAAGGTTAAAGTATGGACTTGCACACACCCCTCTCCCCACAACTTAACCCTTTGCGAACGACAGTGGTTTACAAAATCCGTTCGGAAATTAAATAACCATTTGCCGGCGCGCAGTGACTTCCCCCACTAAAATAGCCCCTGTAAGATATCCTAGGTAAGAAGGAGCTTGGTCATTGAGACATATTAACATGATCTTGTACTGACTATTATGCTCTTTTTTACGGGCAACCACTGCAGTTAGAAGCCAGCTGAAGGCTGGTCCCTGCCAGCAGGATAACAGGGGTATAACAGGAGTTGCGTGCCACATTCTAAGCTGCGCCGCGGCGATGCGCCCAGACTTTCCTGGTGGCACTTCCCTGGTGTTATATAGTGTTGTGGATGGGGCTGTTTTAAATAGCAATTAGATTTTGTTGACATCTTCATCAGTTGAATGGGTACATATTGGTAGAATGAACCGAATCAGTGAGATATCACAAATGTGCTGGAATACGATCCTAACCGTAACGGCCTAAGGGCTTTTTGGCGACGGGAACGGAAAGAAGGAAGGAATAAAGAGAGAAAATAAAGAAAGAAGTTGTTTGCTCCGGGACCCCTCGCATGCCAAGCACTGGGTCGGCGACACTTAGCCACGGGTGTTGGGCTTCGCTGGCCTATATATCACTTAGGGCGATTGCGTCATCACACCACGTGGGACGCACGCACCAACAGCGTATATATCACAGAATGGTCGACTGCATATCCGTCGGAAAACACTTTTTCAATGGGAAATGAACTTCGCTGCTTGGATGATGCCACGATGAGGTTAGTATAGTATTTTGTAGTAAACATCTCAAAAAAAGTAACTAACCCCCCTTAAATAATGACCATTATTCAAAAACGGGTAATTGTATTACAAATCTGAAAAATGCGTTGGAAGCAGAATTTATTTCTGCATATTTTAACACCTCATTTGTAGCAATTGACTAAATATTGGCGTCACAGCGTACATTTTAATCAATGAAGCCCAATATTTGAAAGTTGCAGTAAATTCTATTGATTTTGCATTCAGTGTAATGGAAGGCAATCTGTGTATGATATCTGAGTGTTTTTGTATTGTAAAAATTTGTATGTAAGTGCAACTTTCAAATCTGGACCTCACTACATTAAATTGACCGGCGTTTTATTGTTTTCTGGGCTATCGCATCAAATGAGGTGTCAAAATGCGTAGAATAATAACCATTATTTAAGGGGGGTTAGTTACTTTTTTTGAGATGTTTACCTAGTACGGTTAGGGATGGAATGCGTTTACCTTGGCAGAGTCTGACGATGCCAATTAATATGATCATGGTCAAACCCAATAATTTCACACTTGTTAATACAATCTCCAACCGGTAGCTCCATTTCACGCTGTATATATTCAGGACCACTATCAAAGCTGGAACATAATTATTAAATCAACAGAATCAAGACAGATCAGCAAAAACGTAAAGACTTGAAGTTATATCTTTAACTTTCAATTGCTATTCACCATTTTTAGGCAATTTCTTTACCGATTTCGACCAAATAAGGGGCTGTGCAATAATTATGAGCCGGGGGGTAAAATTATTGCACAACCCCTAATTAGTTCATGTTACTCCCCGTAATTACATCTCTTGTATGTTTCCTTATGTTTTAGATAGCTTCTTTTATAGTAGAATAACAATATTAACCTAATCTGTATCAAATTTGACATGTTTATAAAACCCATTATGTTGTAGACAATAATATCAAATATTTTAAGACGTATCAGAAATAACCTCAACTGAACCGCCGGGAACATAATAGAATCTGGTTGCTAAATTTTCTTATAACAACTGTTGAAATCATTCCTTTGTGTAAATACCACTAGTGGAAATTTAAAATGAGAATTCGTTCAAAAACGATTGGAATTGGACAAAACGATGAGAATTGAAGATATTCTTATGTCTATGAAATTTTAAACCCTGTGTGACTGAACAGGGAATGCTTTCCCATCCAAGCAACCTGTCACATTGTTTTAAATGGTAACATTTAACACGATAATTAATATATAGCATACCCAATCAGTCGCACAGGGCTTAGCGTTTCATTTTTTCAAATCTCATCGTTTTGTCCAATTCTCATCGCATTTAAAAGAATTCTCATTTTAAATTTCTACCAGTGTTACAAGTTCCTCCTAACGCTTTTTGAAATATATAAATAAAAAAACACGTTGCTTTTACGAAATGTAAAAGGTCTGTGTAGCCATATATGTCATTACACATCTGGTCAAATTTTAGCGTCACACATCGGTGCGTTCGGTCATTATGTAAAAAGGGAGAGTTTTAAAAGTTGCACCTGATTCCATTGCATTTACATTTTTGAAATATTTTTTCGATTTATTTCAAAAAAACCGTTAAGGGAACTTAACATTGAAAAAAGCACAATGAAGGAGGAGGTTGCACCTCATCCGTAAAGAATACGCTTATTATTTTTAACTAATATACTATTATATACAATTGAAAATGTTAGTCGCGTATAAAATTTTCTCAGACTTACTCAAGAATACTACTGCAACTAATGTAATAGCTGATTCTGGTATTTCATCTCCGCAATTACTGGAAAAGAATGGAGACAGGAGGTATCGTGCCATAAAGTGCGAATAACAATGACATTTGCCGATGGCCTGGCTACTACCAAAAACAAAAACACAGCGAGAAATCCTAGCATAGCACCATATCCGGTCAGAATATAGACGAACATGCCTCCAGATTTCTTGATCATAGTGGATAGCTCAGCGATAGACAAAGCTCCAACGATAGCAAAGCCTCCACATAACAGCCATATGACAAGTGACCATCCTACTGAACCGTCAACATTGACGAGAATTCCTTTTGGTGAGATAAATATTCCAGACCCTATAATAGGACTTATTGTCATTGCAATACAACTCCATACTCCAAGCTGACGCTTCAGGACAACTGGTCGGTCAAGTTTGTTTCTCGCATCGTTTACATCGGTATAAGCGGTAGCCGACATTTTATTCTGTTTTGGATTTCAAGTGAACTGTTGACTGCGTAAATTTATAAATCATGTAAATTGTTATATAAAACACACGATATGAAATACTGTACATTGATTGCAGGTGCAGTGGTAAGGCAAATTTTTACGTTTCATCTTTCTCCTGACCTGCACGCCCTATAAAGTGAAATGAAACATGTGACCATGAACTGGACCAGGAAACCCAAGGCTGCTACTATGCCCAATAGGTTAGGAAGGGAAGTGATTGGAAACTTGTTAGCCTGTTTTTCTTATATTCAATCATTTCATAGTGTGCCATTCTTGAATTTATCGCGTTGAGAAGTGTATCAAAACTAATATTTAGATAATACTTACTAATATTTAGCCTTTCACTATAAGAACTTTGCTTGTTCTTTCTGCTTGCACCGTGAAGTGTTCCGGGTAGATGACTTCCTTCCAAGGGTTAGGTGCGAGGCTCAGACATGGCAATAGACCTTTTTCCCTCTTTCCCATCATGCACTATTCCAGGGGGGTATGAGTGTCGCAAAATACATCATCTCCCCGGGGAGTACAGAGTTATGTTCATTACATTCTGGAATACGGACATTTCGGCTGGTGCCTTCATCACAAAAAAGGAATCCCCGCAAATCATGATAATGGCGCAACGATCACTAATACCTTTCGGGGGCAAAAAACAACATTTCTATGCCTTATGGACATGGTGTCGTCGCCAAAAAAAGTTTCCTGTTATTGAAACCTAACTTTGTATACATTTTATAGACCTAATGGTGAAAAACTGATGACGGGACACGCAGTGATATTTTACCGGCGTCCGTTTCACTTTTTTTTCGGAGTTGAAAATAAAACGAAAACAAAATCTCTTACACAGATGTTCTGCATCGCTCAGTAACTGCATCACTCGTGTATTCAATAATTGCATAATTAGTAACATCGATGGCCTTTACGATAATCCGCATATATGGAATCAGTATGCCCATATTAAGACAAAATAATTGCAAAGGCCTGGCAAAGATCATCGGATGCACACGATCTATGAGGTTGATGAACTACGTCATACCCCCCTGGAATAGTGCATTGTGGGATAGAGGGAAAAAGGTCTATACTCAGTATTGTGTTACACTCTTCTTAAGATCATCTTCTCATCTTCTTCTGGCTCCTTGGTTTGGTGGCTGATACGGCGGTTGTGATATGCTCGTGCGTCTGGAGGCTGAATATTGGACCCATCTTGCATGATGTGTCCAAACCATTTTAGCCTTTGGTCTTCAACATTATCCAGGAGGAGCTGTCCTTCAATTCCATATATTCTAAAATACTTTCCACAATGGCCGTGAGACATTTTCGAGAGAATAAAATCATTACATGTTCAATTCGCCGGTAGATCCGCCATGAGCTGTTGTGGCGTGTGGTGGTGAGCTATACGACATGTAATCGTTAGTGCACGCTGGTTCGAATCCGAACGGTTCTGATTTTTCTCTCCTTTATTATAATGCCAGTTTGTTTGAGCTCCGTTTCTTTAATTAATCAATAATTGACAGTTGAACTATGATTCAATCTTGTGTAAAGCAGCCAATAACCAGTAATTAGCCAATTTCTTAGAATAGCAGCAAAAATATCAAGGTATCATTTACTAAATTATCCATATCTTGAAAAGTATTGATGCTATGTATATAATTTTGGTATTATTTTGAAGCTTATTGTCCCATGCTTACATTTTTATTCACAGCATGAAATGTCAAAAATGCGACTTGTTCCTAGTTTTGTCAGAACGGGTCACAAGTATGTCCTTGTGGCCTTTGTTCTGGCAGTTGATGTTACATCTCTACATCTACTTCATCTTTATGGTATAGTATCTTCATTGGCTTCTACATATTAAAAAAATTTTAATTTAAGATATTTGTCAGAAGATTCCTTTTTAGGTCTGATCTTAATATGCTTGAGCCTTCTTGGTTATCTACGAGTTGTGCTGATGTATTTCTTTCTTGACCTCTTCAACCTATTCCGGATTGGGCTGTTCCATTTAAAATCCACACTTACTTAAAATCAGTTCTTACCAAAATCAGTTCTTTTTTGTCACATGTTTTACTAATAGGGATGGTGGGTGACAGAGGATGATTTAAGGAAGCCCCATCATGCACTGCAAACGTGTTATCATTAGAGTTTCAACTGCCACTTTACTTTTCAAATCCCATTGAATTCTGTGCAAAATATGTTGTTTAAGGATTGTGCGTGTGTCATTATAACTTGGTCGATTTCAGAACAAAAGTGATGTATGCATAAAGGATAATTCACACCTTCTGTAGGTAACATAAAATGTGAAATCGACTAGCATTTTGAATGCGTTTTTATTGTAAATATATCAGTCTAAATTCAAATTTAACCATGCCCGTCAATGCAATGTGCGAGCAGTACCAAAACGCGTTTATAACACGTTTATAACATTTTAAAAACATGTTTTGTGTTCACTGGGAATTAAAGTCACTTCTTCGACGACCCATTGCCCGTGGAATAAGTACAAGATTATGGATGGCGGAAACCTTCAAAATACGCCTAAGATAATACGCCTAACCTTAGGCGTCTAAAATTGGATCTTAGACGTCTAAGGTTTTTGAAGGTATCCGCCATCTATACTATATGGCACTGTTCAGTGATTGCCTTACTTCTCTCGTGTTGCAGGAGACTTGCAATCATTGGACCATTTGGTGTTTGTTATGTTTATTGATTTGGCATTTCATTAAACAACGTCCGATGTTACACTGCAAAATCTGTGTTTAGCAATTAAACACTTTTCTAAACACATGCTTGCTATACATTTTAAAAATAATACTAAACATGTTTAGAGTATTAAACACCGAAGTTTAGGTATTTGACACGTAACGTTTAATTTCTGTACTTTGTTCTCAAAATTTCAAAAAATGATTTACGCAATTATCGTAGCAGCTTGACGATATGCTATGATAGGAAGTGTTTATGTTTATTAGCAATGTGCTTTTGTATCACTTTACAGAGCCTGTGCGATATGCTATGATAGGAAGTGTTTATGTTTATTAGCAATGTGCTTTTGTATCACTTTACAGAGCCTGTGTGTGTGAATAACCCATGTATCAATGGTCAGTGTGAAGCAGGTACAAGTGGTAACCCTATTTGTATATGCAATACCGGATATACTGGCACCTACTGTGATAGTAAGTCTTTGCACTATACTCAACTTTTAATTTGCTGTTTTATCACGTGTAGCTGTCCAATATTCAGCGATGCTAGCATTCAGAAAATTTAGAATCAGTCTGCTAGCATTCAGAAAATTATCCCGATTTTCAGAAAATTTGCAGCTGTTTCATGATATTTTGACCACAATGACTGTCATATCTGAATTGTGTAAATGGTGTCCCTGAAATAACTATGTGGTCAAAAACGTGTTGGGTATGGTCCGAACAAAGTAGTTGATGCGGTTGAGGAATAAAACAGTTATCGCATAAATTTTGCCTACTTCGCTCTTGAAATATTTTTTTAAGATTTGCCTAATGGCGCATTTGGGTCAAATCCCTTGATAGTGAGGCGGATATGTGAAATAGATGTTCACTTCTGGCAGAAATCATAGAAATTGGTACTTAGGGGTTCTGAAGTATGCTGATTTCAAAAATCTACGGATACAAATGATACGATTATCCGTTTGGCCGCCATCTTGGATTTCAAAATGGCCGCCCTTGAAATATACAGAATATTCAATATCTCAGCCTCTGAAGGTCACATGATGCTAAAATTGGTGGTTATACCTATATTTGTAATGCCAAGGGTCCCATTAAAAGTATTTTTAAATATGAAAACTGTTACCTTAAGGGACCAGCTTGGATTTCAAAATGGCCGCCATTTCAACATAGTATGTTGAATATCTTGGTCTGTGAAGATCACAGGATGCTAAGATTGGTAGTTATACCTATATTTATAATGCCAAGGGTCCCATATAAATTATATAATTATATTATTGTAATCATGAGAAATGCTACCTTATAATTTGATTTCAGACATATCTGATTTCAAAATGGCCGCCATTTGAATACAATAGTATCCTCTGTTATCTGTGAGCATCACAAGTAAAATGGTGCTTGGTAACCGCCGGTAGTCCTATCAAGGGTAGCAAATACCACTATTAAATAGTAGAGCTATTTCAGTTAACTTGTACATCTTAAATTTTAAATTGGCTGCCTTTCCAAACTAGTTTGGTATGTGTTTTGGTAGTATGTTATCAAGATCTGTTCATTGAATATATGTTGAAATGATTGAATAATAATTATGTACATTTCCATTTTCATAACAACCTTAATACTGAAGTTTTCTGTTATAAGACGGTTGGAATTAGCTGGTATTGGATATTAGAGTTATACCGTCATTATTGTTCACACTGACCAGCGCAGAAAATGTCGGATTTGCATTATAGTATTTACATCTTCCATGATAGTTCCTCGTGCAGTCACATTTGACAAGTTCACTACATGCTTTGGATGCTTCTGGAAGTGTTGTCCAAACAGACGCCCATTGTGTTGTGTTGTCTTCTTTTACCCAGCCGCAGTTTGAAAGAGATCGAGGGAATTACTGGATTGGAAGCTAGTGGTTGTCCCAAATGACACAAGCCTGGAATACAGGTTGCTTGACATGCTGGACAAGTGCAGACCTAGTTGGAGGAATGTTCTCAACCTGACGTTCCATTACGCTTCTTGCTTCGTTCACTTTAGTCAGGGAGGATGTTCTCTTATATAGGAGAACAACATACCTCTCTAGCTCATCCATATCGTTATTGTTTGTGGAGCTTCAGATAGGCGTTTGAAGACTGGTTTTAGTTGTGGCAACGGTCTCTATACTTTCCAGGCAGTCTTCTTACCAATCTCGCTAAACAATGATATGGTATCACATCCAGAAGAAGAGCATGCATGAATAGAAGGCCGTCGAGCGCCCCCATGACCAATATGTGCCTATACCGTGTACCGATATGTACCTGAAGTGGGATCCATGGTAAAATAATTGCTGTTTCTATAGCTAATACAAGGACATCTGTATCTGAGGCAAGTATCATTGCTTCTCGAGGTCTCCATGAAGGGCACCCATAGCATAGGTGCGTGAGATATGCGTTTGAAGACTGGTTTAGTTGTGGCAACGATCTCTATACTTTTCAGGTAGTCTTCTTACCAATCTCGCTAGACAATGTTATGGTATCCCATCCAGAAACACCATGCATGAATAAAAGGTCCCATGATTATGTGCCTGGCTGATTAGCAATACCGTGTGCCGATATGTACCTGAAGTTGGATCCATGTCCAAATGGCCGCCACAGTTCACACCCTTTTACCCTTGCTATTGCTATGACTAATACAAGAACATCTGTATCTAAGACAAGTATCATTGCTTTCTCGTAGTCTCCATGAAGGGCATGCATAGCATGCATCATCATCCTGTAGTTGGCCTCTTCAAGATTGCATTGTTGAAGTTCAGGGACTTCTGATGGTGGGTTTGAAAAAACACGTTCTTCATTGGTTGTCAGGAGCAATTTACCTTCTGTTACCAAGACTGTTGCTATAGCAGAAGCGAGAAACCGAAAAAGTCTTAACATGCTTAATGGAATCCACACGAAGGAAACTTTTCCAGTTTCTTGGGATTCTTGTGTTGTCAGGAACACGAAGTGCTTGGCCATCACTACGACATTGCCTTGCAATGATTTGAGGTTGCCAGGCTTGTATGTGTCCCATATCATATATGAACATAATTCATGTAATATGGACTTGCCCGACCTGAGGGCCCGAGTCATACAAGGGTTTGGTTGTGTCTGCAAGACGTTCCTGTACAAAATCATGGTGTTGGGTATCACGAAGTTCCTTGACTGTCTGTACAGCGTGCACAACTTCATCTGACATTATGGCATTATGGTGTCTAAGGTAAACAGATCAGTACCATCTTCTGCGAAGGGGTTTCCCAAGTCCTCAATTATCTTCACTGTATTCGTAGCGCCCCCCCCATTCAAATCTATTTTTGACCATATCTCAGCCCACAATGTCAAATAGTTGAGATTTTGGTGGTTATGCCCAGGTTTCTGGGGTCAAAGAATCTATTGGAGTAATCAGATATTACATAGCGTCGTTGTCTTTACCAACAATCCAAAATGGCCACAAATATGACTGACATATTGCCTCCAAAATGGTGGATATAAGTACAGAAATTGTAATACTTGTATATTTGTCATATATCAAACTTAAGGCATATATTTTGGTGTACTTACTATTATGCATCATTAGCTCTACAGACAGGAAGAGTTTTTGTTCTTGTCGAACTTCTCAAAATGCTGACCGACGTTTGTGCTGTTCCAAAATCTCCATCACCAGATGGCTCAATGATATATGTAATGAGAAATATTGAGTTTGTTTGTTTGCATCATGAATAGATGCAAAAATAAATATTTCTCAAATTTGGCACCATTTTGGCGGCCATTTTGGATTAGTCGTAGATACAGCGACTCTACATATTAATTGATTCTTTAAATGGATTTGTTGACCCCCAAAACATGGGTATAGCCACCAAAACCACAACTCTATGTACAATGTGGACTGAGATATGGTCAAAATAGTTTTGAATGGGGGCCATTTTGAAAAAAAGGCCGCCATATTTTTTCAGTAGCATATGTCAGGGTTGTCCACCTAGAGGTTGTTCAGAAAGGTCCCCTGAACTTATTGATACCACACAACCTTTTACAAAAAGTTGAGTTGTTATGTGCTGTCTTCATATAATACCAATGGAGACACATTCTAAAATAATTACGGCAAACATATTTTGAATTGGCGGCCATTTTGAAATTCAAGGAAACAAAAAGGTAACAGCTATCATAATTAATAATACTTTTATTGGGCCCCTTGGCATTACAAAATGCCACTAATTTTAGCAACCTGTGACCTTCACAAGTGGAGAAAGTCAACATACTATATATTCCAACGGCGGCCATTTTGAATTCCAAGATGGCCGCCAAACGGCTGCTCGAATGACTTGTATCTGTAACTTTTTGAAATCAGCACACCTTTGACCCCCTATATACCCATTTTCATGATTTCTGCCAAAAGTGAACATCTCATCCAATATATGTCACATATCCGCCTCACTTAAATTTAGGCAAAGCTAAAAGTGCCCTGCCGTAAAAATCCCACCAGCAAATAAAGGCACGGACCTTTATTCTTGTTGGGATTTTCAGAGTAAGCTAGTGGTGTCATGTTCACTCACATAGACCGTAAGTCAACACAGTGGCGTGGTGGGAAGTGCTTATCCTCTGGGTGGGTGATAAGGGGTGGGATGAGAGGAAAGAGTATGGGTGTGGAAATAACCGGGAGGGGTTTGTGTACCCCCTTTGGATTTCGATGCAAATACATTTGCATTTCGTATCAAATGATAGCTACTGGTCTCCTCTATCAAGTAATAGCAAAGTACGTATCACCATACTTCATGTTATATACTGGGCCAATAAAGTATCCTTACACCCCGCCTTACACTTGGAAAAATAATTACAATTTCCAAACTGAACAATATTGGGGTAAATTTGTTTTTTTAATAGATGTACTATCTAATCTTGCACATTATGACACCATATTGAATCCAATGTGACTTTAAGAAGCAAAGTTACAAGCATTTGAATACATGAATACAAAACCCACCCAAGTCCATGGGAAGTGATTTTGAGAGAAAAACCTGAGTGTGTATCATTTTAATTCCTTCAGTTATATTTACCTGGTCAATATGGTAAGTTTTACTTGCAAATGAGTGGGTTAAACTGAATCATATACAAAGACAACAATGTTGGAATGAGATTACCACTAGTAAGATAATACAAAATAAAGCACACAGGTATGTATAATGTTGATAAGCATTCTGCCATGTAATATGAACCACACACTTTCCTTTATTAAACCCTTTTTTTTCTTCAAAAGTCACTATCCAGCAATGAATGTGTTACAAGCGGACTTTTATACATACTGGATTTCAATCAATGTGTTATAAGACTCAAATCATGGACTTGGCTGGTTCTTTCATACATGCTATTTTTCACATGCTCAATAGACACAGAGGATGAATTTGAGTTGTTTTTTCATACATATGACAGGCCTATGTATAGCAACAATTTCCCATGCTTAACTCAATTTGGCCACATTATGGACTTGGGTGGGTTTTGTATTCATATATTCATTTGATTAAACGAAGGTCCAGTTTTAAAAGTGACACAATTGTAGATACAAGGTAGCCCTTAGTTGCATTAAACCTTCGATATAACATTCTCATGATCGAGGTGAATTAAACGAATCTTTAGCGAGTTGAATTATTCCATTGTACGAATAAAACATTCAATGTTTGTTTTAGATAACTCGTATATATATTAAGTATTTTTCTTCTACTTCATTTCATAATTCACCAGGACTACAAAATAAATTCACAACATCAAAAAATAGAGAGCTTGCGTTTTCCAAAAGGTACGCATCATACGGCCGCATCTACTCCAAATCACTCCCATGTGAAAAGATACACGGGCGTATGAAACGTACGTTAGGAGGCCGGTCGAGTGCAGATCCGTCGGAACACACATTTCAATACGGAATAAATGCTAACCTCATCGTGACATCATCCAAGCAGCAAAGTTCATTTCCCATTGAAAAAGCGTTATCCGACGGATCTGCAGTCGACCATTCTGTTAGCAATCGCAACCTCTCTAGTATGTTTATTTTAGGCAAGACACTCACTTATAATTGGCGAGTCCATGTGGTCACCCTGCGCGTGAAAGTAAACGCTACGTGCGAGTTTATTAGCAGTGCGCATGGCGTGACGTATTCTGTGGTGTTCATTACACCCATGAGAACTACTTGCCGATTGGCCAAAATGAGTATTGTGTCCAATTTTCAACCAATCAATGAGGGTATTAATAAGATCATCTGCAAATGTTTGACCATAAATAGTTTAAAGCCTAGTCATAATTGGCGAATGAAATTAGCATTTCAAGTTATTAACCAATCAGAAATGCTGTTACATGAACAGTTGTGTGTCCAGGGGGTAATTAAAGTCTTTGGGGGTAAATTTTGTATTGCAAGACATTATTTTTGACTATGTTTAGTTGGTTCTTTTCCATGCATTTTCCTACTTAATACGTGGGTTTTTCCTGGTGAACAACCATCAGCATCTTTTGAAAGAAATGCGTCGTATGAGCTGAAAAGGATAAAATAAAAAACAGCTTATTAGTTTGTAACCTGAACAAGGACGTGCAACAAATTTATGCAATTTTTACGTGCAAGACACTTTTTACTATTTTAGCGTTGCAATTGCCAACATATTTTTACATATTAAAAAGTACAAAAATAGTAAAGTATGGTAAGCCTTTTCTCAAATAGTTTATTGATCGGAACTCGGAACTTGAATGCCTGTAGTGAATAGATACAAAATACGTAAGTAACTTACACACAGCATTGTTGAACCACACTGGTTTGTTTCTCCAATATACAAAAATGAAGTAGATAACAACTCCAATAAGCAATACACCGATACCTATCCCACAATCCCTCGGTGCCGAGTATAATGATAGACACGTGACGAACAGGGAACAGGATTGGAAAAACAATAGGAACCTGTAATTAACAGGGATAATGAAGGGATACGTTACTTTTTTTCTTCCACAAAACCAGTATCTGTGCCTGCATCAACTTCCCACTCCTCCCAGCCTCAGCGTTCCGAGTCAAAAGCCCGGTCACTGAGAATTGGATCAGGATTATATAGAGGAGAAAGAGCATTTCAAGGGGTTGATTTACAATAAATGTCAATTTTGTTCATCCCGATTTTACTTTAAAATATTTCACGAGGGAGTAGTCTTCCCCTCTCCCCGTGATTTGATTTATTGATTTCAATAATTGATTTGTATTTAAAGTTTTATTCAAGGATTATATTCAACGATATTGAATTGGCTGTGAAAAAAAATAATGTCGTAACAAATTGGTGTTTTGTAGAAATTCTTGATTTGTAAATGTACATAACAAATAGTATGTAATGTAAGTAATGTTATATAAGGTTATAATTTTTCTCCTTCTTAATCTTCTACAAATTCCTCATTGTCGTCGTCATTGTTGTCGTGGTCTTTTTCTTCGTCGCTTTTTTTCCTTCCTCCTTTTCCTCTTCTTCTTCAACATCTTCTTCTTCGTCGTCGTTAATATCCTACCTTATATGGTCGTTCTATATTAGGATATTTCCATCTCCAATATGGGACTATACTGATGGCAATACCAGTAAAGAGCCAGGTTGAGAAACTAAGATAGTTTAACAGAGCGTAAACATCATTGAATGCCATCATCGATAAGGTAATCACATGCTGTTGGAAAAAAAGGCATTATAGTCAAAGTTACACCATGGTCACGGTTCTTTTTTTATATATATATATATACAGTCATGGACAAAAAAGTTTGGAATATTTTTATTCTTATATCAAATGCAGTTCCAGTCATATTGGCGGTTGTCTTTCGGGGCCGACCTGACCTTGGTCTAGGTGTAGTATATGAGTTCCGGTCTCTCGACGTCTCATCAACATTTTAGAAACTGCATCTTGTGTAATTCCTAAAGCGGCACCAATATCCTTCTGTTTGTAGCCGTGATTACGTTAGTCAATGACGCGGGCGTATAATTATGCGCTCAACTCGCACCCCATGATCAGAAATATCGTATACAACAGAGAGATGCAACAAAGTAAAGTTGGTTTCTTCACACAGTAATGCAAAAGCCAATGTAACCTTATGAATCATATCGCTAAAATAACTGCGAAAAGGATGCCCGATGGTTCATTGTCATACATTACGTAATGTGTGATATGGAATGGTACCTAACAACTTGCCAGACACCCGTGATCTATTTTAAATGGCTGACGGGTCATTGATGGTAAGATATCTGCACTTAAAAAGGGCTATGCAAAAAACTAAAAAATATTCCAAACTTTTGTCCTTGACTGTATATACATACTGTATTTATAATAATATATTGTTTGTTACCTGTTTGGATCAGATTTTATATAATCAATTTGAAAACAATGTTTTCTTATTGAAATAGGAGAAAAAGACAATAAAAATAAAACAAATTTATTAATCTTACCAGCGCAATAATGGCAGGTACTGGCGTTAGTCGTCGTATGCTTATCATTGCTAAAATTTCAGGAGTAAGACCTTCCCTTGCGCTCACGAAGATGGTTCTGCGAAATACATGAGACATGAATCAACAAATGTATTTATTTCTTTGTATTTGAATGAAATAACTATACGATGACACCAATCATAGCACATTTAGTTGATTTATAATTCCCAATTTCTTATTTATCGACGATAGGGAAGGAAGCATAGATTTGTTAGGTGTGGCGTTTCTTTTCCTTGCTCTTTTTTCAAATATGTTTCTTTTTCTTTCTCTCAACAAATATATATCAAGCCAACACGCTTACATAAGCTTGGTTTGAGCAGTTTGCTTTAATCTAGTCCACCAAAGCGTGTGCCCGCTGGTATCGACTGGTTAAACAATGTATGAAGACTAATTATTGCTGAACACCCTATACCATTATTTATACCTGGCCGCAGCAAAGGTAGCAGTAATTCTACTACTCAGGCAGGATAAACCAACAAGTATTTGCACCATCCAGGCCCATTCACCGATAGTGGTCCTTGCAAAGTCCTGTTGATGAGTGTAAAAAATATCGACATATAAAGGAAGGCACCTGGATAAGAAAGAGGGGCCAAAACACTTAATAGAGACGAATGGAACTACTTTCTTCCGCATGTCTAAGACCAACTCCTAACAGCCCCAACTACGTCAGCTCGAGGTGCAGGAATTGGTCAGTCAATTTGAGAAAGTGCTAAGTTTTAGCACGAAACTGTCATTGAGGTACGGTACGTAACATCAACCCAAATGTTGGATTTGTTTACAAGAATATTTGAATTATGAAATTATTTGCGGATAATCCGACAGATTTCAAATTATTCATTTTCAATGGATACATTCAGAACATTACATAGATACCCAGTTTGTGCAGTTTTCTTTAGTGAATATATACCGTATAGGGCGAGTTTTGAGCACATCGTTTAAGACTAAACATAATGACGAAGGAGCACAAGTCGGCTGGGTCCTATAGGCCGTAACCGGGAGGCCGTACAGGTACATTCCCGATACGCCTGGTGTGTAGAGTGAGGAGTTTCCGGATAATTTATGACCGTATAGAATTTATACACAAAAGTATCGTATACCGTACATCTGCTCCCACTAGAAACACGCTTATACTTACTGATGCTACAGCTGGAGAAGCCAGTAATTGTTCTGATGACAAGGCGGTAAAGTACGCCACATTGGTTAACAAATATACTATCGTTACTAATGTCACTGACGAACCTATAGCAATAGGGATATTCCTGAAATAAAGATATGGCATATAATTTTAAATGGTTAACGGTTAGCAACTATTTTAAATTGTTGTGATTTGCAGATTGGGTAGTGGCAAAAATTGATCATTGATCATTTCATAGCGAGTGTTTAGAAGAATTCAAATATCACAGATATACTTTTTGTAGGTCCTGTGGTTCTTAGTTATGTTGTAAAGAGGACTAGAAACAACAATACTTTTGTAAAACGTACATAACTCATTAACAACAATAAATCTAACAAGTTTTCAAAGTATATGATTTGTAGAATGAACTTTGCAAAACTTCAAAGTGTTATTTTTCAATAATATATTGATTTAGATAATGAAAATCGATCCAGTGACGTCAGGCTTTCTTTAAACCTTCTACATTAATGGCAACCGAGTACAAACACAACAAGTTTGTTAGAATCAAAGTCACTGATAAATTGGTGGCTCTGAAAAGGTCTGTTCATCATGGGATATAGAGCGCCCGTTAATGTACAATTAATAAACAGCTAAGAAGTACATGTAGTTGATTGTTCCCTACCTTCCTGGATTCTCTATCTCTTCAATAACCGTCGGCATCAATTGCCTATAATGAGATATTCATGAGAAAATAGAGAAAAATGAATGAAGTAAAAAATTCATAAGCAAAGAATGTCTAGCAGAGTAAAGCTTAGTTATGGTAGAAGTGGTAACGGTGTATATACCACTTTACATGCATATAATACTGGTTAATAAGGCTTTAGTGGTCTAAACTTACTTCTTTAATCTATTAATTATCATTCAACTTCAAGCACTGGCAAGATCTTAAGGATTCTTAAGAACTCAAATATTTCCCTTCATACAGACATACAGACAATACTTGTTCATGGGCTTACCATCCACTGTATGCAAACATACCAGCATAGAACGCCAAAGCAACATTCCCAGCTTGAAGAGTTCCACTGAAGGCATCCTCGAAATTTGTAGTGTGGCCTGGAAAAGGAAATAAAAATCAATGTTAATTTTTTTTCAATAATCATGCTAGTGAAAATTGGATCGATTTAGCCCATATTTATTGGTCTCGCTATGAGTTTTAATATTTTGGACGAGACGTAGTCGAGTCCAATATTTTAAAACTCATACCGAGACCAATAAATATTGGGCGTAAAGAATCCAATTTTATCATTATTATGTTTTGGATCCAATATTTTCACACACTTGGATTCATCAAAACATAATAATGATGTAAATTGGACTATTCCATTTAAAATCCACACTACCCCTGTGGAAGATTTTAGAAATATCTTCAACAGAAGCAGTATGAATTTCAAATAGAATTAACACATTAGGCAGCTCCATTTGAAACTCACCCTCCCTCAGGTTGAATCTTTTTCAAAGGGTGTATGAAATGCAAATAGATCTGCTTAATGTGTTCATTCTATTTAAAATTCATACTCCCCATGTGGCTGATATTTCCAAAATCTTCCACAGAGGTAGTGTGGATTTTAACTGGAATAGCACATTACATTTACCTTGACAGAGTCTGACGATGCCAATTAATATGATCATGGTTAAACCCAATAATTTCACGCTTGTTAATACAATCTCCAGCCGGTAGCTCCACTTTACGCTGTATATATTCAGGACCACTATCAAAGCTGGAACATAAAGCAAATGAATAAAGGACAAAGTTAGATGAGTGTTAAATCGAGTTGCCTTCTAGCACGACTCACCTTAGTACACTGTAAAAGTCATAGAACACTTGACACTATTGTTCTGTCTCTGCATCCAAGATTAGTTATGAAAAGATGTCATATCCATACTAAAATTTGCCTTAAATAGTGTCTCCTTACCTAGCACTATTACAAAAAAGGAAGCATTGTTACATTAATATTTGATTTTGAAAAAAAAAGACAACATTGTCAAAACTCAGAATACATATGAATGGGTCATTTCCTACACTGTAAATTGGCCAGAACACATGGAACGCGTTCATTAATGTAACGATTTTTTAACACATAACACCTGTTTAACTAATTTAGAGAACACTAGTGTGAACACCTGAGACGTGTTCATAAGATACAGTTCTAAGTTTTGAAAATGTTGTCTTATTTTTCAAAATCAAATAATAAATTTGTAGAGCTTAGTTCCAAAAAGTCCACCCGAGGTCGAAATTGAGGGGTTTTTTGTAGGAACATTTTAAAAACAGCTATAAGAGGCCAATAAACTCACATTTTAATGGGTTTTTTTGTTGAATTCGGTAGACAACAGTTTTTAGCACTGTTCATTTGCATTTAAAACCTATAAAAATAAAAGTTAAAAAAAAAAATCATAATTAAAAAAGGAAATGAAATTTTTGATTAATTCTTTTTGATATGACAAGCTCTTAAGACTGACACACTAAAATAATATTATAAACGGTAAAAAGCTGTTTAGCGGCAAAGTGCGCTAAGTCCACTAATTTATTAAACAAAAGATGTAATAAAATATATACGAAGTTTAAACAAATCAAATAAAGCCATGATTTTGGTATGATACCGTAAACCACAAGTTATATCAACCAAATAAAATTGCCATATCAGAAAAACGTGTTTTTCTCAGAATTGTACCTTGTGGACTTTTACTGATCGGTTGAAATGTGTAGTGCATAAATGAAAGAAAGAAAGAAAGAAAGAAAGAAAGAAAGAAAGAAAGAAAGAAAGAAAGAAAGAAAGAAAGAAAGAAAGAAAGAAAGAAAGAAAGAAAGAAAGAAAGAAAGAAAGAAAGAAAGAAAGAAAGAAAGAAAGAAAGAAGGAAAGAAAGAAAGAAAGAAAGAAAGAAAGAAAGAAAGAAAGAAAGAAAGAAAGAAAGAAAGAAAGAAAGAAAGAAAGAAAGAAAGAAAGAAAGAAAGAAAGAATGACCTAAGAACGAACGAAAGACCGCCCGACCTAATGAACGAACGGAAATCTTGACCATGATCAGTGCGTTTCTGCTTTTATTAAAGTTGAAAATGAAATGGCCTATATTGCACTTCACGTAGGTGCATTTTTTATTTCCTTCATATAACATGATTAAGGGCGTACTACACCCATATATTGGTTTGATTGGTCTAAAAAAATATTTTTTCATTTATAGCTAGGCGATATATGCACGGATCATGTGAAATAAAAAAAATATATATAAAAAAAAAGAAAAAAGGTGCTTTTAAACCATTGTATAGTAAGTCATTTAAGCCCTATATATTTTTTGTTTACATGTATCCTAGTAACTCAGATGCGTGTTTCATAACAAACCATAATTTATTCTTTTCAACATGTTCGATCAAGTAGGGTACATGAATAGAATACATTAAATCCTTTGTTATACCATCTATAGAAATGTACTCACTGATTATAACACTGAATAAATTAAATAGGCCTAATCTCTTCCACATAGACAATTTAATACTACTTCATGTATTTATCTTTTATAATGTGTTGTTAGGAAAAGAGATTAAAAAGGCTATAAGGTCATCAAAGGTCAGGTTATAGGTCAATTGGTTCAGGTCAAATTCAGGCATCAATTTTGAATACATGTGATAGTCTGTGATATCATACATGTCATAATGAGGCATCAATTTTGATATTTTGTCTGTTACTGGATATATAATGGAAATGTGTGAGGTGGATATACTAAAATACCTTTGGATGTAAATGGTGAGTACAATTTAGATTGCCTAGTTGAGATGGATTGGGCAAATAAATATAAAATAGTTACCAAAATCACAAAAATGAAGCTTACGGAAAACTACCTAATATGGTGGTATAGGTGACAAAAAATACAATCTTTTTCAACATTGCTGTAGTGTGGTTGTGGTAACCTGTTACCTATGGCTTAATTAAGTTTCAGTGAAATAGTGTCGCAAGTTCAAATTACAAAATATAGCTCAACATTGAAAATAGAAGCATTTTAACCGGTTCGTTTTTGATAGTTGTGGAGCACCAAGTTCATGAAGTCATAAAAGAAATCAGGAACCACTTATTCCCATTTTACATATCAATATTATTTCCCTAATGTGTTAGCAACACATATCCAAAATTTTAACGAAATCCGTTGATAGTAAGCTTTCCCAAATGAAGTGAATTTAAAACATCAGTGATGTACCACCTTTTGGCTTATATCATTAGAAGCATGTACGCTTCATTGATACTGATGCCACCAATTGAACGAGAAGATTTGCCCCTTCATTTTGCATACCACTTTGTCCAATTTCTTTTTCTCATTTCTTCACAAAATGGAAAAAAAATGCAAAAAAAATGCAATGGGTGTAGTACCCCCTTAATGCATGATATTCAATGCCCAATGCAGTGCGTTCCAACCGCACACAACATTTATACTAGTAAACCCGGGGTTAAACCCGGGGTTAAACATGGCTAAAAATGTAACTTTATAGGATTCTGCAGCGTCAGTCAGACTGTGCATTTGAACCTTTTCACATTCACTTTGCTATCGGGTTTGCTACAAAACTTTTATTTTACAAAATTGCTGTTTCAGAGAAAACTCAAATCAAATCTTACGATCACGGTACGAATCATGTCGACTATTTTAGTTCATCTTTATTCACCCACACAGGGGGGTGTTGCTAGATTTCAAATAGAGTCACTCGCCGTGCGTACTTAACCATATTAACCCTTTGAAAATCACTCTCCCTGTGTGGGAAAATAAGGTCGTATCTTCCACCCGATCATAGATTTCAACTGGAATAGCCCAAGTGATTTAATAACCTTTTTGGAGAACAGAAAATCAACTGGGAGAGGTTTGAAAATAATACGTACAAAAACAATGATTACCTAGCTGGGGGGTTTACACCCCCCAGCTAGGTATTGTAATCGTTCGGGTTCTTCCGCTGGCAACAAACCACTGTAATCTTCCCGTTTTCTTCCGCTGGCAACAAAGTGAAAATGCACATGTTTTTTTTGTTGTTACCCTTTGAGTATGAAACCCTGACTTGATGCTATGTAAGAATTATTTGACTAGTGAAGATATGGTTTGGTCTTTTTGAATCATTGTTTTTCTAAAGGAATGAATGTGTTTGTTAGTTTGTTACTGTAATTTGTTATTTAACCTAAGGCACTTAATTAGTTGAAAAGGTAATTAATGACCTGTTGTTTCTGCAAGCCCAGGGAATATATGTGGGAGGATTGATGGCTAATATGATTTTGGATGTAGTTAGTTGGAATTGAAAGGTTGTTGCAGAAAACTTGGATAATAGTGACAGTAGTTTGTGTAGGAAGCAATAGTTGAAATAATGGCATATGGGCACATGAACAAAGTGAATAACTTTAGGTGATTGCAAAGCCAAAGGTTTTCTTTAAGGTTGAATGTCAATGCAGTGGAAATAAGCAGTAATGGCATATTTATATAGGTTTTTTAATAGAAATTTGATTTTTGATATGAACCATGCAGGTGTGTTAAAGGCACTCCTTAACAGTAATTGTAGTATAAATTTATGGGTTTAATATTATGTTTACTATTAAAAGTACTAGTATTAGGCTCTGGCTTATCTTTTGATTTTGATTTTGCACCCGTATTTTACAGACTTTGGTGGTATGTTTGGAAACAGGGGATTAATGAGCCAGGCTTTAAAATGTTTAGCATTTATTTCTGTATGGTTATATGTCCGACCTCTTTCTTTGTATTAATGAAAGTGTTCTCTGGCCTCTTTCTTTGTAATGAATGTGTTTTTGGCTTGATTAGTAATTCCAATGTTAGTACCGGTATATGAAACTATCAGATGCGTTTCCTTTGCAGTAGGAACTTTAATTCTTTCAGTGCCATTATCATGGCAGTTAATATCAAACTCTAGCTAGCATTTGTTTACAGGCTCTATGTTTTGCTTAAGTAAATGATTGTTGGGGATTTTCTTGTCTTCTGATGTTAGGGTTTTTTGTTTTATACTTATATCTTAGAGTATGTATCTTATTTTGTTTGATTAAAACATCTTGCATTAATATATATTTGAATCTAAATTTGTGTGGTTTAAAACATTAACAATTGGTGTTCTTGTATTTTACAGCGAAATTAAACATGGTTTAAGATTATGCGCAACACAAAAATATTTTGTTGTTGTTATAGGCCTACATGAATGTTGGACATGAATTCATTTGTTTTCCCTACCTTTTTTTTTTGTTTATGAAGTTGGGGAAAATAGTATAAAAGCCTTTAAAAGTCTAGTAATTGGTAACTGTAAAAGAAGTGCAGGTACCCTTCATGATACCACTGGGTATTATACTGTGCGTGCGCGGCAGCACTATTGTGGTGCCACATTACATTTGATGTAGTATATATGTCATGGACTGTAACATTTGAGCTGTTTTTAGGGGTCAATTGGTCATGGTATACAAGTAATATTGTAAATAATTTTTATTGCACAACCTTATGCCCTACAACAAGTTAAAACTGCATTTCTAAAAGGTTTCAGTGTTAGATGAATTGGTTAGTGCATCGTGGTATGATAAAATTCCTTCTATAATCTGTGGATAAATGTTTATAATCTGTGAGTTAATGGTACCAGTACATTTTATTGTTATCATGGTATCACCCATTTGCTGTTTTCTGTAATCATGGTGATCTTGAATGAGAAATACTAGCTAGTACTAACAAGGTAAGACTGATCATAGTTTAATTAATTTAATTCTATAGTGATAGTTACAGGACTATTCATGGGTATTGGAATAATTCTGGTAGACCCTGCGCACAAGTATAACCCTAACCTAAGCAACCCCAATTATAACCCTAACCCTAATCCTCACCGTTTATAAACCTAACCCGAATCCTAACCCTAATTTAAATTTAAATTATAAGGGCTGTCATTTTCTTTGGAAGGGGGGTCATGAATATACTGGGGAGTGGGGGTCATAGAATTTTAGACCAATTATAGGGGTTATAATTTTTCAACACCCAAAATAGGGGGGGTATAGAATTATTAAGGGCTGGTGACTCAAACTTTTCGCGCGCTGTGCATGTATTCTTGCACACAATCTTTCATTATATAATGCAGATATTTTGCGCATATAGCGCGCCTTCCTTACACACACAATTAAATTTTAACGCACTCCACACACTTTCTTTGCTCTAAAGTTTTGATGCGCTCCTCGCCTTTGTTCCGGCAATGAATAATTTGTCTTGAGTCTGTGTAGGTGGAAGTGGGTGGGGGGGTCATAAAATTTTTCGACCCAACATAGGGGGTCTAAAAAGATTGTGCCCGCAATAGGAGGGTCATAAAAATTTTACTCCGGTCACCGACCCCCCCCCACCCGACGAAGAAAATGACATCCCCCTAACCAAACCCTAAAACACAGGGTGAACAGGGTAAACCAGAATTATACCTGGGTAATAATAATAATTCCTATTCATGTTTTAGTCCAAGACACAATCCCAGCAAACACAAAATGTTTTCGACATCATTCGCAAAAGGTTATAAAAGGTTGTCAGAAAACGTTTAAATGTCGGGTTATATAAAGGGTATATTAAGGTTATAAAACGTTTTCATAACCTTAAAAAACATTTTATGATATTCTACTGTTCAGCAAACAAAAATGTTTTACAAAAACATTTAAATGTCGGGTTATATAAAGGGTATAAAAACATTTTAATAACATTCCAAAAACATTCTTGAAAACTTGATACAAACATTCTAAACAGAATGTTATTTTGGGGTTGAAAAAATATTTTGCGAAAAATGTTTGCCCAAAATATTTTCAAAAACGTTTTAAAAACATTTTCATGACCTTTATATAACCCGACATTTAAATGTTATTGAAAGGTTTTGAAAAAACATTTGAAGAACATTTTGTGTTTCCTGGGTTCAAATATTTTAACATAATGTTATTTTAGTATTGACACAATATTTGGCAAAAATGTTTGCAAAAATAGTTTACAATAACATTTTTTGAAAACATTTAAAAATATTGTTGTAGTGTGTTTTCATACAAAACGTTTTAAAACGTTATCATGACCTTTACATAAAAATTTTCGACCCAACATAGGGGGGGTCTAAAAAAAGATTGTGCCCGCAATAGGAGGGTCATAAAAATTTTTACTCCGGTCACCGACCCCCCCCCACCCGACGAAGAAAATGACATCCCCCTAACCAAACCCTAAAACACAGGGTGCACAGGGTAAACCAGAATTATACCTGGGTAATAATAATAATTCCTATTCATGTTTTAGTCCAAGACACAATCCCAGCAAACACAAAATGTTTTCGACATCATTCGCAAAAGGTTGTCAGAAAACGTTTAAATGTCGGGTTATATAAAGGGTATATTAAGGTTATAAAACGTTTTCATAACCTTAAAAACATTTTATGATATTCTACTGTTCAGCAAACAAAAATGTTTTACAAAAACATTTAAATGTCGGGTTATATAAAGGGTATAAAAACATTTTAATAACATTCCAAAAACATTCTTGAAAACTTGATACAAACATTCTAAACAGAATGTTATTTTGGGGTTGAAAAAATATTTTGCGAAAAATGTTTGCCCAAAATATTTTCAAAAACGTTTTAAAAACATTTTCATGACCTTTATATAACCCGACATTTAAATGTTATTGAAAGGTTTTGAAAAAAAACATTTGAAGAACATTTTTGTGTTTCCTGGGTTCAAATATTTTAACATAATGTTATTTTAGTATTGACACAATATTTGGCAAAAATGTTTGCAAAAATAGTTTACAATAACATTTTTTGAAAACATTTAAAAATATTGTTGTAGTGACAAAACGTTTTAAAACGTTATCATGACCTTTATATAACCCGACATTTTAATGTTATTAAAACGTTTTTACCTAAACCAAAAGCCAAAATATAACTTATTTAAAACGTTTACGTTTTTGTGTTTGCTGGGATGTTTATCATCAACGTTCAACATCTTTATTAACCACTCCCGTTTACTAACTGCTCCTGTTTACTCTACTAGCTCCCGCTAGTTTTGAATAAAATAAACACACTATCTGTGGTCATCTTGTGACTCCCTACATTTTGGTCATCAAAAGTATTATGCCCCCCCCGTATTTTTCTTTCCGAAAATTTATGACCCCCTGTATATTTGGGATCCTCCTTCCAAAGAAAATAATAGCCCCCTAATGGGTATTTATGGGGCTCAAACTCAGTGACAACAAACCTCACAACCAGGGGGGACATTTTGCAGGGGTCATGTCAAATCTTAGAATTGCTGCATTTTCTGGCAATATGTAGGGGTACGGAGCTCAAACTCAGTGACAATAAACTTGATGAGAAGAGTAACATTTTGGAATATTTTGCATGGATCAGGTCAAAGGTCAGCTGGGGTCAAATCTTCGAATTTCAATATCTGGACATCTGTAAGGGTACGGGGCTCAATCTCGGCGACAACCTCATGACCAGGGGAACATGTTGGAACATTTTGCAGGGGGCAGGTCAAAGGTCAGCTGGGGTCAAACCTTCGAATTTCAATATCTGGACATCTGTGAGGGGTACGGGGCTCAATCTCGGTGACAACCTCATGACCTGGGGAACATATTGGAACATTTTGCACGGGTCAGCTCAAAAGACATCATTCTGGGGCCAAATCTTAGAATTGCGTTATCTGGACATCTGTAAGAGGTACAGGGCTCAAACTCGGTGACAACTCATGACCAGGGGTGAATTATGGAACATCTTGCAGGTGTCTGGTCAAAGGTCATCTGGGTAAAATCTTAGAATTGCATTTTCTGGACATCTGTGAGGAGTACAGGACTCAAAACTCGGTGACAACAAACCTCATCACAGGGGAACATTTTTGGAACATTTTGCAGGGGTCAGATACCTCCACAACACCAACATGCCCCAGCTAGGTTTGTGGTCTATGACCACCATTTGCCTCTAGTTGCATTTGGGTTTAACGCATGACGATTTATATGTTCAGATTGTTCAGGCATATTGGGCTAATCCAGAAAATAATATGCACACCCCCTATACAGGAGTTCGGATTTCCGGACTTTTTGTCCAGTCGTGATTGTTGGAAATCCAGACTTTTAAAAGCGTCCAAAGGTAACAATCCGGCAGAAAATAGCTCCAAATCAGAAATCCTCAATTTGAGACTTTATTTTGGATATTTCTGTGATTTTTCCTTCATTTAATTTGATTCCAAGTAACATTGGTAACTGGAATTCCAGTTGTTTTCAGACCAGACATTTCTTTGATTGAAAAGTTACTCCTCATGCTCCTCTATGAGGGGGTGTGTACTTATTTTCTGTAATAGCCCATTGTCGAGTGTACGTTGAGGTACGGGCCGCTCCTGCAATCCACCACAGTAGACCACTTTAGCATAATATGCCCGATATTATCAAAACCAACATTTCTACTTCAAGCTACCCCCCCCCCAAAAAAAAACCACAAATACTTACTATTGACGCCTATTGCCACCAGGATGATAGCTAAACCTGGTATTTCGACACATGTAGTTGAGACAAACGGAGACAATAGGTAGGTCGCCATTGTTAATGACACTAGAGCAGTTGCAGGTGGTCCTATGAGGACTAATACACCAAAAATGAGAAGAAACGCCAGCAGTTTACTGTAAGCCATTAACATGTACGTAAACATGCCTCCAGATTTCTTCATCATGGTGGAGAGCTCAGCCAAACTCAAAGCTCCCGCAATAGCAATGACACCACATAATATCCATATGACGAGTGACCATCCTACTGAACCACTAACATTGACAAGAATTCCTTTTGGTGAGATAAATATTCCAGACCCTATAATAGGACTGATTGTCATTGCAATGCAGGCCCAGACTCCAAGCTGACGCTTCAGGACAACTGGTCGTTCAAACGGTGTATTCGCCGACATTTTAATCTGCTTCAAAATTTAAAGTTACTGCCGCTCCGTAGATTGGGTTACTAGTATTAAATGGTACATGGTAGGGGTAAACCAGTCTTGCTATAGTCATGATAATATTCCGAGAATACACCCAAGTGAAATGAGGTATGCAGCCACGAACCTGTCACGAACCTGACCAGGAAACCCAGCAGGAAACATAAATATATACAAACTGGGACCAATGAATTTGAGCGATAATTACTACTGCAGTATATGGATGTATGGGTATACTGACAAAACGTATCATAGTATCTGATCAGTCCCTTCAAATAGCTCGAATACCGCCAGCGCCCCCAATAATCAGTGGCGTAGAATTGGCACTTTTGAGCTCTTTTGGGGCTAAAATGGCCAAATACGAGGTTATTTTGGTCAGAAACCCACATGCAGGCGTCAACATTGGGGGGGTGGGGGAGGGAGGCGGGGGGGTAGTGTATAGACCACACCCCTGGCAAAATGTTGGCAAAAATCTACGTCTATGCCAATAACTCCAGGTAAAGTGACAAAATGTCATCAGATACAAAGAAAAATCCAAATTTGCAAACCTTTAATGGTCCAGATGTATGTTGCGGGCGCAGCGAGCAGGGAAATTTGCATATTTAAGCGTTTCCGTACTGGTCTCCTAAGCCTTTTAGAGCGTTTTATTAAAAAGGCGCCCCATGAATGTGTGCCAAAAATCGCTTGCCCCTCTCTCGACTTGCCAAAAATGGCCCCCCCCCTTCGGCTCGCCACCCCCCCCCCACCCCCCATTTTACCCTCCCCAGGACTCGGAATTATTGCACAGCGCCTAACTTTGTGACTATTATTGCATTTTTCGCAAAAAATTAATAACACCCTTGTAACGAAAGTTATGTGTATTTTAGGGGCAAGGAATCCAGTTACTACACTGGAATTTCAGTGACGCAAGACGAGCTGTATGTTATTGATAAGAAAAGAGGTACCAGCTTCCTAACCCACCGATCTTTACACTTAAAACACAAGACATTTCTTACAGACACTATAACTTAAGCGGTCAATACATGGAGAATTTTGTTCTGTGTAATAACATGCGACCGTATTCCCTGAAGTTGTACCAGTTTGTAAGAAAAAGAGCATTTCAAAAAGACACATTTTCCTCGAAACCTAAGCCCAATGCAGTGCGTTCCAACCGCACACAACATTTATACTAGTATCACGATTTACTATTACTAGGCACTTTTTTTGGGGGATTACCGTGTCAAACATGGCTACCAAAAATGCGACTTAATAGGCTTCTGTAACTTCAGACTGTACTATTGAACCTTACCACATTCACTTTGCTATAAGCCCAACCACTTTTATTTTATAAAATTGCTCTTTCAGAGAAAACCCAAATCAAATCTCACGATCACGTTACGAGCGAGTAAAAAACATACTAAAACACAATGCTATTCATGTCTGCTATTTTAAGTTGATCTTATTCACCCACACTGGGGGTGTTGCTAGATTTCAAAACCCATTGAAAATCACTCTCCCTGTGTGGAAACTTAACGTACCTTCCATAGATTTTAGCTGGAATAACCCAAATGATTGTAACATGTTTGGAGAACAGAAAATCAACTGGGAGAGGTTGAAAATTCAAGATATATACGTAGAAAAACAATGATTGCATTTGGGTTTAAAGAATGACGACTGTGTTCATGTTGTTCAGGCATATTGTCGAGGATACGGTGAGGACCGCTCCCGCAATCCACAACAGTAGACCGCTTTAAGGGTACACGAGGTATTGTTGGTCGAAGCAACAAAAAAAAAACCCGATTTTCATTATCTAAATCAATATATTACTGCTAAAAATACTTTGATGTTTTGCAAAAGTTCTTTCTTCAATTCATATACTTTAAAAACTTGCTTGATTTATTGTTGTTAATGAGTTTTAATGTAAGTTTTAAGGGTTGTTGTTTCAGCCCACTCTACCACATAACTCAAGAACAACAGGACTTACAAAAGTATATCTGTGATCTCTAAATTCTATGAAATGATCAATACAATTTTGTCAAAGCTCACTACCATTCGCAAGATGCTGTGAACTACCAAATCGCAACAGTTTAAATAAGTTAAGTTACTAACCTTAAGAGCATGATATGCCCGATATTATCAAAAACAATACCTCTACTTAGAGCTAAGTAATACTTACTATTGACAACTATTGCCACTAGGATGATAGCTAAACCTGGTGTTTCGACAAATGGGGACAAAAAGTAGGTCGCCATTGTTTAATGTCACGAGAGCAGCTACAGGTGGTTCTATGAGGAATAATACACCAAAAATGAGAAGAAACGCCAGAAGTTTACTGTAAGCCATTAACATGTACGTAAACATGCCTCCAGATTTCTTCATCATGGTGGAGAGTTCAGCCAAACTCAAAGCTCCCGCAATAGCAATAACACCACATAATATCCATATGACGAGAGACCATCCTACTGAGCCACTGACATTGACAAGAATTCCTTTTGGTGAGATAAATATTCCAGACCCTATAATAGGACTGATTGTCATTGCAATGCAGTCCCAGACTCCAAGCTGATGCTTCAGGACTACTGGTCGTTCAAACGGTGTAGTCGCCGACATTTTATTCTGTTTCGAAATTTAAAGTTACTGCCGCTCCATAAATTGGTACATTAAATGGTACATGGTAGGGTTGTAGGGGCAAACCAGTATTGCTATAATATTCTGAGAATACATCCAAGTGAAATAAGGTATGCAGCCACGAACCTGAACAGGAAACTCGACAGGAAACTTTAATCATGTTAATATATACAAACTGGGACCGATTGCGTAGCGTGGGTGGCGAGGGTGGGGGCCGGGGGTGGGGGAACTGACCATGATTGGGGGCACCGGGACTGATTGGGGGGAACAAGCCATTTTTCGGCAATTTTCCTATGGGATTTTTTTAATTTTCAGATCGATTGGGAGCGGGACACGTGCCCCTATGACGCTACGCCACTGATTGGGACCAATGAATTCAAGCGATATTGTATGGGTATACTGACAAAACGTATCTTCATAGTATCTGATCAGTCCCTTCAAATATTGAATACCGTCAGCGCCCCAATAATTTCAGCTAATGGGACAAAATGAAAAATGAGTGTTTGACGTATTTTTAGCAAACTTTTCTGACTCAAAGAGGAAAGAACTCTGAACCCCCTTCGGGCACCCCAGAACAAATTTTCATTCTGTCGCACCCTCCCCCCTTAATGTTAAACAGCTTTCTAAAACACCGATCATTACACTGAAAACACAAGACATTTCTTACAGACACTAAAACTTAAGTACAAAATAAAGCGGTCAATAAGTGGGTTAGGAAGTTGGGATCGGGACCAATATTTTTATTTATTTATACACAGGTGTGGAAAGGTTTTTTTGTTTTGTTTTGTTTTGTTTTGTTGTTGTTTTTTTTGTTAGTTTTGGTGGGGAATGTTTTTTAGTGATAGTGGGGAAAGTTGTTTTTGCTCATAAAGTGATGAAAGGGGTCTTTTTTCGAAAACTTCCTAACCATCCCCTTGAAGTCTAATGGTACGTCCCTAATGCGACTTTATTGCCTGCAGTTGTACCAGTTTGTATAATGAGCTTTTGAACAGACACATTTCCCCATACACTGTTATTAGTGTCCAATTTCATTCACCCTTGGTACTTGCACAATTTGGAAATGTTTTCGTACGTCTGCATCTGGTATTATCAGAAACAGCAGTGTAAATATTTTTGCAACTAGAGCACCAGTAGCCATGGTAGCTCTGAGGGCCCTGTAGCTGCGAGACCACCGGCAACATGATAGCGATATACTGTTTGACCCCTGATGACCCTTTTAACATTTTGATACGTTCCGTCATATTGATAATCCTTTATACCACTTTTAAGACCAATTAGGCATACTCTATAGTTTGACCTCATATGACCTTTGACCTCGAGTAACATCGGTTTGATTTTGTTCATGCTCCTGAGATATGGAGAACTACTTGCACCAAATTTAAGCCAATCGGGCAAAATACAATGAACACAACGCTGTGGGCGCTTTTTTTCATTAATCGGCTGCGAAGTAGGTGACTACAAAGTGTCTCCATGTACTACGATTTGAATCCAAAGTGGTAATGGCATCTGGCAATAAAAAGTGATCGAAGTCCCCCAACAGTTTTTGCACATAAGACAAGTAGGATGTTTTTTGCCTTCCAGGTCTTTTTTAACATAAGGCCTATGTGATAAGGCACAGTGTTGGTGATGGTCAGTGCGCTTGATGCAGTATTATCCTGTACCAAAAGCGTTGATCTTGTTTTCCATGTCAAAAGATATCAACATCACCCAGAACTCACAGCCATAGAGCAATACTGTAACAGTGGTGTGAAAAAGCTTGACTTTTGTTGCAACAGTGACTTGTTCTAGTGATGGCTTTGTGTTTCAAAATAAGTAAAAGAAATTGAAAATTTAAATTTTAAGTTGCACGACACTTTTAGATATAACAAAATGCACGATGATCATTTTCGCCACTACGGTAAACACCCCCAGTTGGTAACACTGATCAGAATAAACCATTTAATAGAGTTAAGATCGCCAATTTTGATTTTGGTGTCTAATTATATATTTGCTGACATGACAAATTGACTTGAACAACTTTTAGAAATCAAAATGGCCGTCTTGATCTTGAAACTTCCCAAATGGCCGCCAAAATGATCAGGGGTTGTGCTTAAAATCGGGTAACCCGTTCCATTCAACTCTTAATGTGACTGCGAGTATCTAAGACAAAACAGGTTTGCAAATTAACTTTATTCAAACATTTTCAAATGGCCACCATGGCCACCCAAATGGTGACCAGAAATGCTTGAGTACAATCGATTATATTTGGATTCATTTATGACCATAAAAAAATCCCTTCACTCACTATATGAGCAAAAATATGATTTTTCAACAGGATTGAGATATTTTCGAATGTTGACCCCTGTTTGACCTTAATCTATAATTGTCAGAATTTGGAAGAGGGCAGCCCAAGCTAATTTTGTCAATGCAAGTCAAAACACTTCAAACCCCTTTGTTACAGTGTATACGGAAAACTCTGTCACTCTACTCTGATTTCTGTAGAGGTCATACTGCAGTTCCTATACACAATACACAGTGCTCTCACCATTGACGCGTGACCTCTACAAATGATGTATGTTGGAAGAATGGACACTTGCCTAGTTAACATCACTGTGTGAAAAATAACCAGCCAATATTTAATTTATTCTCCAAACTTCTAGCAAATATATTTCTCTATGACCTAAAATTACAGCTAGGTTAGATGTTCAGAAATGGTCGCACTTTTGTAAAATATGAGTGAGGGCAAGGCATAGCTAGCCAACTCCCCGTGTTAATTGAATGGAGATTTGACCGAAAATATTGGTATCGGACCGCTCACTTCTGAAGGATGCCACAAAAAACGGTACAAGCTACATTTAAATTATTCTATGAAATTCTAGAAAATATAGTTTTGTAACATGTCCTAAATTTTTAGCTAATTTAGGTGTTTGGAGAGGGTCGCACTTTTGTGTTTTAGGAAGGATATGTAAACGACAAATAACACCAAAAATATGAAGAAATTATTTCCAAACTGTGTTAGCTCTACAATCATTATGTTGCTCATTTTCAAGAATGCTGGTTGACAAAAAGCAGGCCATTGTCTCATTTCGTGAACAAAGGTCCACATACCATTGTGTCCTTCCGTTTCCTTTATAATCGGTTACCCAACTGAAGCTATAATACCAGCTTTATTGCGATATCGCACATGCAAAAACAGACACATGTGCACAACCAGAGAAGATCCGATTTAATCAGTTGAGCTGTTTCAATGAGTGTTATCTTGGTTTAATAGCTTTTAATGGGGTTTAAGTCCTGCAAAGGTCGAGATGAATTCTACTGTAGACATGACTGCATCATGTATGAAGTAATATTAGTCAGAGTCTTCATTAGAGGATTTGGTCGTACGAGATCGTGACCACTATTAGTCACACTTGTGCATTTTCTTGAGCTATAATACTTTATAGTCCATGGGACTAAGCAGCGAGGAGATCAGATATCTGAAACTGAATGTATTGTTATGTCATATGAAAAAGATTAGCATTTAAGCATTGGCATCTCTCCATCTTAAACAGACGCAGCTACTGGTGCATGTCTACCAGAACGGTAAACTGCATATCCGTCTTTACACGCTTTTCAATGGGAAATGAACTTTGCTGCTTGGATAATGTCACGAGAGGTTAGCCTTTATTCCGTATTGAAATGTATGTAAAGACGGATATGCAGTCGACCGGCCTCTTACTAATGTTAGACAAACTCTTATTTGACTGAGCACAGGGCCTATCATTTTATGGAATCAACTTCTTAAGCTTTCTTATAAACACAGGAATAAAATGTCGGCTACCTGTGCGAATACACCGTTAGACCGACCAATAGTCCTGAAGCGTCAGCTTGGAGTCTGGGCCTGCATTGCAATGACAATAAGTCCTATTATAGGGTCTGGAATATTTATCTCACCAAAAGGAATTCTTGTCAATGTTAGTGGTTCAGTAGGATGGTCTCTCGTCATATGGATATTATGTGGTGTCATTGCTATTGCGGGAGCTTTGAGTTTGGCTGAGCTCTCCACCATGATGAAGAAATCTGGAGGCATGTTTACGTACATGTTAATGGCTTACAGTAAACTGCTAGCGTTTCTTCTCATTTTTGGTATATTAGTCCTCATAGGACCACCTGCAAATGCTCTCGTGTCGTTAACAATGGCGACCTACTTTTTGTCTCCGTTTGTCTCAAGTACATGTGTCGAAATACCAGGTTCAGCCATCATCCTACTGGCAATAGGTGTCAATAGTAAGTATTTGTGTTTTTTTATATATTTTTTATTTTTAGCTTCAAGAAGAAGTGTTGTTTTTGATAATGTCGGGCATATTATGCTAAAGCGGTCTACTAGGATACGGGAGCGGTCAGTACCTCACCGTACCCTCTCGACAATATGCCTGAACAATTCGAACACAGTCGTCATGCCAAATGCAATCTTTGTTTTTGTACGTATATATCATGAATTCCCAACCTCTCCCAGTTGATTTTCTCCCTGGGATTTTCTGTTCTCCAAAAAGGTTATTTAAATCACTTGGGCTATTCCAGTTGAAATCTATTCATCCCTTGGAAGACACGACCTTAAGTTTCCACACAGGGAGAGTGCATTTTCAAAGGGTTAATATGGTTAAGTACGAACGGTGGGTGACTCTATTTTGAAATCTAGCAACACCCTCTGTGTGAGCATGGTGAGTGAATAAGATCAACTACAATAGTCGACATGAATAGCATTGGATTTTAGTATGTTTTTTACTTGCTCGTACCGTATTGACATGAGTTTTCTCTGAAACAGCAATTTTGTAAAATAAAAGTTGTATAGGAATTAAGTGAATGTGAAAAGGTTCAGATGCACAGTTTGACGCTATAGAAGCCTGTAAAGTTGCATTCATGGTACTTGGTAGCCATGTTAATAACACGGTCAAAAAAACCAAAAAAACCTGCCTACATGTAGTAAGAGTAAACATGGCAAATCGTGATATTAGTATTATTGTTGTGTGCGGTTGAAACGCACTGCATTTGGGCCCCGGGAATTGGGCATTCTGTTTATATCATGGTGTGCATTAATCATGTTACATGAAGGAAATAAAAAAATGCACCTACGTGAAGTGCAATATAGGTCATTTTCCGCTTAAAAAATAGCAAATATACTAGTCAATATTATAATTGAACAATGATCAAAAGATAGGAAAATGAATTATTATGATATCGTTACGTAGCTGCCTCGGATACAACACCCTTGCAGGAAAATAGCTACTGTGTCAAATCAATCAGGTCTATTCATTTAAATCTTTAATCACAACAAAGCAAAGTAATTTCCCCATCTAATTTAAGAGTCTTATAAGAATTGTAACAATTCTTATGTTTTTCTTTATTTTTTGAAAATTCCTTAAATTTTGACAGTTTTTGATTTAAAAAAATGCATAAGTCAAAAACACTTTCTCATCAATACACACATCCTATATCATTTTCAAGGAGTTCTGTGCATGACACCGTAGCCGATAAAGCCACCTTAAAATCACGATAGAATACCTACTGTATGCACCCTACTGACCCAAACCCTAATAACACACCTGGATCACATGGTGCTGTAGATATTCTATAGTTTAATGGGGGAGGGGGTTGGACGGGGGACACGTTCCTCCTGCAAATCCAAATAGAACAAACAACATACGAATAATTGTCCTGTGTATCTTTCTTTTTAGCCTGAAAAACGGCGTGTTTTCTTTTACTCACTAAACATTTCAACTGTAACAGTTTATAATGGACCATTTTCTGCTAGAAGGCATCTCCGAGGAGAAGGTAAATGTATAATAATGCATCTCGATTTAACACTCATCTAACTTTGTCTCTTTTTCATTTCATTTATATTCCAGCTTTGATAGTAGTCCTGAATATATACAGTGTAAAATGGAGCTACCGCTTGGAGATTGTATTAACAAGTGTGAAATTATTGGGTTTGACCATGATCATATTAATTGGTATCGTCAGACTCTATCAAGGCAAGTGCAATTACACCAACCATGGAAGTATTTATTAGGTTACTGACAATCGATCTTGAGTTTTCCGTCGCATAATTTCTGAAAACAAGTGAGGTAACTCTTTCATTATTCATTATTTTTCTGACATTCATTATATGACCCAATACAAGTGTAAAACGCGCTGTTATTTACCGCTCACTCATTCAAAGATGGATGTTTAGCCCAAGTGCATTAATAGTATGCTAAAAGAGGCTGCAAGGTCGGTAGCAAAATTGATGTTTTGGTTTTGATTTTTCGACTAAAAATGCATGGATATTCATCGGGTTTTTTTGTTTTTGTTTTGCAAATAGAACCAGATTTTTTGGTGATTTTTGTAAAATCACAATAATGAATTCAAATGAGGGTCATAAAATTAAGTTAGGGCGGGTGACGGGAAACTCAAAATCGACTTTCATTAGCCGTAAAGAGACACAACTATAATCACACATATTGGGATTACTAGCATGATTATTGAAAAAAATGTGACTGATTTTTCCATTTCCAGGCCACACCTCAAGTTTCGAGGATGCCTTCAGTGGAACTCTTCAAGCTGGGAATGTTGCTTTGGCGTTCTATGCTGGTATGTTTGCATACAGTGGATGGTAAGTCCATAAACCAGTTTCGTCTATATTTGAAGGGCAATATTTGAATTTGTAGGTTCTTTAGAACAATATGCTTTGAAGGATAAGTAACAGATTAAAGATATAAGTTTAGACCACAAAGCCATATTAACCAGTATTATATAAAATGGTATAGTTACAACGGTGAAAGCAGCAGCAACATGCAAACTACCAACACAACCCCAGATAGCAAGACTTCGTTGGCCCAACGTTGGCAAAGGTCGGCATGGTCGCGGTCGGTAAGCCGACGCCAGGCCAACATTGGATCATTTTGGTATGCCAACGTCAAACCAACCTACTATAGCCAGCCAACCTTAAAATGATGGTCGATACGCCAAGTTTGGACCAACGTTGTTGTGTCAACCTTAATGTGGCGGTCGGAATGCTGATATTTGACCAACGTTGGTAAACAGTACTGTTGTCTAAGTCATGAGAATGGTCAATATTCCTTTATTTTCTCATGCATATCTCATTTGTCTTTAGGCAATTGATGCCGACGGTTATTGAAGAGATAGAGAATCCCGGAAGGTAGGGACCCAATCAACTACATGTACTTCTTCTTAGCTTTTTATTAAGTGTACATTTAAGGGCGCTCTATATCCCATGATGAAACAGACCTTTTCAGAGCCACCAATTTATCAGTGACTTTGATTCCAACAAACTTTTTGTGTTTTTCACGAAGTCTCAGCAACATGTTTATTGCTGATCCAATCAGACAATATGCATGTTGAGGTATTCGGTAATGATACCTTATCACCCCTTCATTGGTTCCCACGTTGTACTCGGTCGTCATGAGAAGGGTTAAGGTAAGCCTGAATTCAATCAATTGTCATTGTAAGTGTAAAGAACGCGTGTGTAGCGCGAGAAAATTTTGATTCACCAGCCCTTAATGATATTATAACTCCCCATATTTTTGGTGTAAAAAATTATGACCCTCATACCCTATTTTTGGCATTCTGCCAGTTTATTCATGACCCCTCCCCAGAAAATGACAGCCCTTTAAACCATTTAAATAATATGTCATATCTTTATTTCAGGAATATCCCTATTGCTATAGGTTCGTCAGTGACTTTGGTAACGATAGTATATTTGTTAACCAATGTGGCGTACTTTACCGCCTTATCATCAGAACAATTACTGGCTTCTCCAGCTGTAGCATCGGTAAGTAAGCGTGTTATAGTGGTTGCAGATACTCTATACGGTATACGATACTTTGGTGTATTAATTCTGTACGGTCACAAATTGTCCGGAAGCTCCTACACACCAGCTCCTACACCCCAGCATTTGTCGAGAATATCGCATACTCAGTTTGTGCAAGCGTGTCGAATGTGTGTCATTTTGTCAATTAGCGTATTTTTAGTAATTAATAATACCGTATGGGGTGAGTTTTGACCACATCGATTAAGGGGGTACTACACCCCTGTGGTAAATTTATTACTATTTTTGCATTTTTCTCAAAAATTAATAACACACTGGTAACAAAAGTTAGGTATATTATTGGGGCAAGGAATCCAATTACTACACTGAAATTTCAGTGACTCAAGACAAGCGGTTCAGTAAATGTAATAGGAAATGATGTACATCCTAGCGGTACCTCATTTTCAATCATAAGTATCGAACCGCTTGTCTTGGGTCACTGAAATTCCAGTTCAGTAATTGGATTCCTTGCCCCTATAATATACGTAACTTTTGGGGTGTAGTACCCCCTTAAGACCGTTCTTATTGTAGTCTCGGTCTCAGCCGGTTTTAATGTGCTCATTTCGTGACAAACATAGTGACGAAAGAGCACATCTGGAGCACCCAGATAAAATGCATAATTTGAAATCTATCGGACTATTAATAAACATGTTAAAAATTATAAGTACCGAAGGAAAATACAGATTGTATTTAATGATATGATACTATCGGTTTATCGCAAATTATACTTCTTCAAAACGTAACATGACTAGATCCTCTTGGAATGTTGAAATGACCAGTGATTATAGTTGTATGTTTTGTCCATGCAAAAAAAACCCAAACATTTCATTTTAAATTTAAAAAGCAAGAGTCAACTTTCCGAATCTATTTCATAATATTTATTCACATTTAAGTATTTTGTTATACAAAGATCCTCTTAAAGGAGTATTTCGTGATCCTAGCATCCTCTTTTTATGACATTTTTCAGTAGATATCCACGAAAAAAGCCTATTCCCAAAATTTCAGTTGATTCCGATTTTGCGTTTGCGAGTTATGCATGATTATGTGTATTACACTGCTCCATAGACAATGCGTTGTAATTTCGTTCTGGTGCACCAGAACGAAATTCAAATTTCACGATATCTTTGCAAAACGAATTAATCTGCAAGAAATATTTTGTACATAAACATTATGTAGCCAGAGGTTTCCAGTGATATAAAAATCTCAACTTTTTTTGAGAAAAGTGGGGGATGAGGCTGTGGATCACGAAATGCCCTTTAAGAAGAAATACTATATAAAAAAAATGTTAACTTTTCCCCTCATCAACAGGACTTTGCAAGGACCACTATCGGTGAATGGGCCTGGATGGTGCAAATACTGGTGGGTTTATCCTGCCTAAGTAGTACAATTACTGCTACCTTTGCTGCGGCCAGGTATAAATAATGGTATAGTGTGTTCAACAATAATTAGTCTTCATACATTGTTTAATCAGTCGATACGGCGGACACGATTCAGATCAGATGAAGATTCAAGCAACTTGCTCAAACCAAGCTTATGTAAGCGAGTTGGCTTGATAGTTTTTGATAGAGAGAAAAGAAAGGAACAGAATTGAAAAAAGAGCAAGGAAAAGAAATGCCACTCCAAACAAATCTATGTTCCCTTCCCTATAGTCGATAAATAAGAAATTGGGAATTCTAAATTCTAAATTAACTAAAATACATTATTTTGTTGATCCATGTCTCATGTATTTCGCAGAACCATCTTCGTGAGCGCAAGGGAAGGTCTTACTCCTGAAATTTTAGCAATGATAAGCATACGACGACTAACGCCAGTACCTGCCATTATTGCGCTGGTAAGATTAATAAATGTGTTTTGTTTTTATTGTCTTTTGCTACTCTTTCAATAAGAAGACATTGTTTTCAAATTGATTATATAAAATCTGATCCTATCAGGGCAGACAACAAACAGACAAACAAAAAATATAACATTATAAACACTGTATGTATTATATATAAAAAATAAAATAAAGAACCGTGACCATGGTGACTCTTTAAAATATGCTAAAAGCACTTTGTAACTTGACACTGTGACGGAGTTGAGCGGTCCGAGCGGTAAATCTTTAAGTTACACAGGTATGTGTAGTAGAACAGTAAGGCAATGGAAACGTGTTGTATGTTTCAGCTTGGTGGCAATACTTTATTCATATATAAATCATTTCGATAGCTTTTTCTTCATCTGGACTGGTTCACAGCAAATACCAGACTCCATCTTAAACCAAGACTATCTCTTGTGTCTCAGTGAATTACATCTTGATTCCACTAGGCTCTGAGTATATCATTTAGTTATCGTTAATTGAATTGAATGCTCTTAACTTTCGAAAATGTTGAAAACTATATAGAACTAATATTAATAGGTCAACCCAAAATAAGCTTTTAGCCAATGAGGATTCTCAAAAGTAAGGGGCATCTTTTTTAATAGCCAATCGTATTTATAATTAATATTCATCATGTTTGATTTCTAAGATGAGCAAGAGGTCGAGGAACAATTGTGGACCACTGCCATCCATTGTTTTGATTACTAAGAAATTGGGGGGGGGGGGAATGACGTTAGCATTTCTTTTGTCATCTTAAAACCTTGAGGAGGTTAATAATCCATGAAGAACATTCAATATTATTACTATTCATTTTACTTTTACTTTTCATTTTGATAAACTGAGATCCACCTATAAGCTCTTCGGGTCAACATCCTCTCTTTTTATATAATAGAAATGTAATGCCAAAATCTTGTGTTTTTAAAGAACTTGTGATTCTCGCCAAAGGTGACTGACCAGTTTTGTATCAATTTGGTCTTTAGATATTGTACATCAATTAGAATTTTCACTTTGATTATGTCACAGACACTTTTGTCCTTTCATTGTTGGAGAGATCTTAATGTTATGTAAAAATTAAATTCCATGAATATGATTTTTTTTTTTACCAACAGCATGTGATTACCTTATCGATGATGGCATTCAATGATGTTTACGCTCTACTAAACTATCTTAGTTTCTCAACCTGGCTCTTTACTGGTATTGTCATCAGTATAGTCCCATATTGGAGATGGAAATATCCTAATATAGAACGACCATATAAGGTAGGATATTAGATAAAGACGAAGATGACGCCGAAGAATTAGTAGAAGATTCATTCATTAATTTATTCATTCATTCATTCATTCGGCTGCGAAGCAGGCGACTACAAAGTTTCTCCATGTATTACGATTTGAAGCCAAAGTGATAATGGCATCTGGCAGTAAAAAGTTGTCGAAGTCCCCCAACAGTGTTTGACAGAAGACAAGTAGGAGGTTCTTTGCCTCCCAGGCCTTCTTTTACCATGTAAAGGGGTGTAGAGAGCATGTCTTCTGCATGGTTCATCTTCCTGCATCCTCAGGATATGTTTTAGGAATCGTAGTTGACTAGTTGTTGTCATTTGGCAGAATTGATAAGAGGCACAGTGTTGGTGATGGTATTGATCCTTTCATTACTAACATGGTCAGTGCGCTTGATATTCAGCTATCCTGTAACATGATGTTACATGAAGTAGAAGATTGCAGCCTGAAATAACATGTAAAGGTTACTACTATTACCTACTTGTTATAGACATTTACCAATCAAGAATTCTTACAAAATTGTCTTTGCTTTCTTTGTCTCAAAAACATCAATTTGTTACTTGTATTTCACCTGTATTTCACAGTCCATTCAATGTCGTTGAATTAAATCCTTGATTAAAATTATAAATCAATTGAAATCAAATAATCAAATCACTGGGAGACGGAAACACAGCTCCATCGGGAAAACATTTTAAAGTGAAATCAGAACGAAAAAAAATGAACATTTAGGTCAAATCAATTAATGCTCTTTCTCCTCTATTATATAATCGGGATCCAATTCTCAGTGGCCGGGCTTTTGACTCGGAACGCTGAGGCGGCGGAGAGGAGTGGGATGTTAATGCAGGCAAAGGTTTTGTGGAAGAAAAAAGTAACGTGTCCCTTCTTTATCCCTGTTAATTACAGGTTCCTATTGTTTTTCCAATCCTGTTCATTGTGTGTTCCCTGTTCGTCACGTGTCTATCATTATACTCGGCACCGAGGGATTGTGGTACAGGTATCGGTGTATTGCTTATTGGAGTTGTAATCTACTTCATTTTTGTATATTGGAGGAACAAACCAATGTGGTTCAACAATGCTGTGTGTAAGTTACTTACGTATTTTGTATCTATTCACTAGTGGCATTCAAGGTCCGATCAATAAAACTATTTGAGAATTTATCATATTGCACTAAAAGAGTACAAAAATACGTGATGCAACCTAAACGTGGCACATAACTAGACAGTGGCGGCGCTACGGGGGGGGGGCAAGGGAGATTTGCCCCCAACATTGTTCTTGCCCCCACACACTTTTGAGGCAAAAAACCCAAATCACGTAAATATCAACATAAATTTACCAATTTTGCCCCCCTGAAATTCACTTTGCCCCCCGAAAAATATTCCTGGTGCCGCCACTGTAACTAGAACAACCAAATTATGCTGTGATGTTAAAAGTGCACAAAATTTGTTGCACGTCCTTGTTCAGAATCTATGTAGAAAACAAACTAATAAGTTGTTTTTTATTTTTATTTTATCCTTTTCAGCTCATACGACGCATTTCTTTCAAAAGATGCTGATGGTTGTTCACCAGGAAAAACCAACGTATTAAGTGGGAAATGCATGGGAAAAAACCAACTGAACATAGTCAAGAATAATGTCTTGCAATACGAAACAACAGTACAACTGACGTATGTATCATATGCCCTTGTATCAATCTATTCAAAATCCCGTCACATGGGAGTGATTTTGAATAGATGTACGGGTGTATGATACGTACGTTTGAAATCGCAAGCTCTCTATTTTTGATGTTGTGAATTTATTTTGTAGTCCTGGTGAATTATGAAATGAAATAGAAGAAAAATACTTGTATATAAACATCTACCAAAAATTAATTACCTCCTTTTATGAATGACCATTATTCCACAAGGTTGATCGTATGCAAAATTTGGGAATATATTTCTGGCAATAGGATTTTGCTGCAACTTTCAAATCTTGGGTTACTTAAATGTACGCTGCGGCATCAATATCGGGACCATTCCAATTCATAACCTGTTCAATTGTCAAGGCGTCAGTATTTTAATTGTAAGCCCATCCACTTTTTTTTTATCTCGAGATCCTATTTTCGTGACTTAAGGGGGTACTATACCCCTCGAAAAGAGGTACCGCAAGAATGTACCTCATTTCCGATCATATATACTGAACCACTTGTCTTGAATCACTAATATTCCAGTGTAGTAATTGGATTCCTTGCCCCAATAATATACATAAATTTTGTTACCAGTGTGTTATTATTTTTTGAGAAAAATGCAAAAATAGTCACAAATTTACCACAGGGGCGTAGTACCCCCTTAAAGTTAGGAACTCACGCACACGCGCACATGTTCGTGACTTCTTGACTTCGAAATTGTGTTACAATCGCCATCATTTGATAACTATTATGATGGCGCTTGTAACACAAACTCTAACTTAACGGGTCGGGCAATTTTAAATCGATTTGCGAAAAGTCTTTTGATACGTTCATTAATTTCTCAAAAAGTAAAAATCGCAGTTTAACAAATAACGGTTCAAATGAAAGCCATTATTGGGGGCTAATTGTTGTATCACTATGAAAGACCTGACACCAATATAAACATTCGTTTCGGGGACCCAAGTTCATGGTCATTTTTGCCCACGCACTTTTTTACAGATGGCCTGGAATTTCATATTTCGGTATCAGCGATTGCCCAAAAAAGGTGGTATGTTTTTGAAAAGCGTTTCCGCTTGGAATGTAGATAGTTATTGTTGCTATTACTGTTCACGATTTTAATTTATGCAATTTTTAGCCGACAATTTTTAATGCATTTTACACACTAGAAATGTCGCTGGCATAAATACCGATATTTTTAACAGTATCGTTTTTTTAAACCAAAATACCATCCACATTAGTTCCCAATACTTTGACGAAACCATAGATACTGAATCGGACTGCAGGTGATGAGCAGATTTTAAACTAGAATTAAAAGAACCAGCGTAGGCCCTCTCAAAATGTACTTTTTTTAAATATGGCGTTGTGATAAAAAGTTTAATTTTGGACTGCTTTTTCCTTGTTTTTTATAACAAGAAAATGCTTTACATACCCCAAACTTCTCACATAGTCTTGGCTCAATGTCCGTTACTTGTTGGTATTATTAAAATTAAACGATTACTTTTTACCGCAATGTTTTCCCACGCTTTCGATATCACATTAATGACAAGGTTATCCTAAGATGTGTGAGACTTTCTGACACTATATTCACGGGTTTTCTACTAGCTATTCAAACATATGACAAATTTGGCTGGTTTGCTATAAGCTAAACCATTTTCACCCTGATGTGGCAATGACATCAGTACTGTGTGAATTTCATTACACTCGCTAGCGTTCGATCAAAGCGCTGGTGTACACACGCACGCGCTTAAAGACGCCGCATAGATGCGCGAGCGAAACAGCTGTTTCAACGCGTTGACGTCACTGCCACTGTGCCACATCGGGGTGAAAAATGGTAGGGTAATAGATGACTATGAAAACTCAAACTCGTCCCCCGATAAAGGTTGACAATTGAAGCAGGCGTCGGTTTAGCGAACTTTGCCTGTTTAATGCGAGTACAAGCGCCGCCCGGACTGTGAAGGTTTCCGCACACCGAATATGGGTTTAGCCTATTTAATGGCCTCTAGGCCCTATGATTTATTTTTCGAAAAGAAAGCCTAATCCTGGAGCCTAATCAATTGAGAAGGGAATGGATTTTGTCACAATAATATCAAAATTAATACTTGTCGTCCATCATAACAAGAAGGAATGCATCACGATTTTTTGATATCCAGCTGTAGTATTTTAATTGATTTACACTGAACATGGAGCTATAATATCTCTACTATATAGCTTCATATGCACTGAACATTTGCAGACCGGCCTTCTCCATGTAGCGAATACCACAAGCGAATATTACAAGAAATAATAAGCGCTACCTCCACGACTTTGATGATAAAATATTATCTTCAACCTCACACCTATTGACCTCTCAAAGAAAGGATTATAATAGAATCCCTGACCTGAAGCAACGCATTATTAATGAGTCTCTGAGGGACTAGAATACTTTTATGGCTGAATGAACAACGTCTAGAGATCGGAAGGTCGTGGGTTCGATTCCCATGCCGGCATATATATTCCCTTGCTTTTTTTTTTCAAGTTGGGTGCCGGTTGGGATTTGTATTTATTTGTTGTCATGTTTAATTGTAACACTTTGGGTTGGTTAAACTGTTCATTCTTTCGTATTAAATATATTCAGTTTCCTCTCGTAGCGAGCAATCGTTCCCCATTGTGTTTATTTGTTCTTGTGCAGGATGCGTATCCCCATTACCTACTTTACCTTCATTTAACCCATTTTCGCATTAATTTTTTCAAACTAAAATTGTACACAATCATGACAATGATAGTGCCAGAATGGTCCACCAAATGGCTTCAATTGGGCCTTCAGTTTGCAAAAGTTTCTCACTTCTGAGGGGGGCATATCCCCCTCAGACACCCCCCTGCTTTCGCCCTTTATTCTGCTTTGGACACCCGACACTTAATGTTTACAGAAATAATTTATACAGTTAAAAATAGTGAGCACTTGTCCACGAATGGCTTTAATAGCTTCATTTCACCAATTTTCGGCTTTTTCAAACTCAAATTGTACACAATAATAGTATACCAAAATAGTCCATCAAATGGTTTCAATTGGGCATTCCGGCCATTATTTCGATTTTTTACATCACCCTGACTGCCCCCCTTTCAAAATCGTTCCGCCGCCGCTGTCTTCCAACAGGTCTAAAGCCGATTTCTAGTTGGCTATACAGCTGGTATTTTGGGATTCTACGATCATCCATTCGGCTGACATGTCCAAGCCATCTCAAGCGTCTTTGTGACAGGAGTGTGAACATGCTTAAGATGCCAGCTTTTTCCAAGACGGCTTTGTTGGTGACATGATCCTGCCATGTGATGCCTAGGATACGTCTGAGGCAGCGCATGTGGAAAGCATTCAGTATCTGTTCCTGATGTGCATATAGTGCACATATCTTGCTTCCATAGAGAAGAATGCTGTGTATATAACACAAGCCTGATACACCCTCATCTTTGTGTTGATGGTTAGCATGGTGGTTTCTCTCTTTGAGAGACGTGCCATTGCAGTAGATGCCTTGCCAATGCGTATGTTCAAGTCTGCGTCAAGCGATAGATTGTTGGAAATTTTGGAGCCAAGGTATGTGAAGACTTCCACCAATTTCAAGCATTTTTAAATGCTTGAAATTGGTGGAAGTCTTCACATACCTTCACATACCTTGGCTTCACATACCTTGTCTTCACCTGCATCAGTATCAAAGATTAAAATATTTGATACTGATGCAGGTGTAACACTGGCATCCTGAGCCATAATGTTTGTCTTCTTCAAACTAATTGTCATGCCAAACTCTCTACATGCATCTGCAAAGCTGCTGATGAGTCTCTGTAGATCTGCTTCAGACTTTGCTGTCAAAGCCACATCATCAGCAAATAGCATATCTCTGATCAGGACTCTCTGCACCCAGTGGCGGCACCAGTGGGGGGGCATTGTTGGGGGGGCAAGTGAATTTCAGGGGGGGGGCAAATTCGACACATTTTGCACAGAATTGCCTCAAAAAGTGGAAATTTACCTAATTTTGGGGTTTTGCCTCAAAAGTGGGGGCAAATGGGGGGGGGGGCACCTTGGTCTTTGCTCGTATACGTGAGAGGTTAAACAGGCCTCCATCACTTCTTGTGTGGAGACACACACAATTCTCTGATGAACTGAAAGCATGCGCCCGTAGCAGAGAGATAAAGATACCGAAGAGTGTATAGCAAGCACACATCCCTGCATCACTCCACTCCTGATTTGGAAGGCAGTTGAGGAGGAGACGTCGTACTGGATAGTGCCATGCATACCTTCATGGAAGGATATGATCATCTTGAGCAGCTTTGGTGGGCATCCAATTTTCTCGAGTAGTGTGAAGAGACCTTTCCTGCTGACTAGATTGAATGCCTTTGTCAGGTCGATGAATGCAAGAGCGCCGAGCGGTTGTCTCTGTTCCCGAGAAGTTTCTTGAAGTTGACGTACGGAGAATATCATATCGATGGTTGACCTCCCAGACCTGAAGCCATGCATCACATTGTGATTCAAGATAAACGCGCTCATCTAGCGTCTGCAATTAGGAGAGAGATACCCCGGTAGTTGTTACAATCGCTGCGGTCACCTTGTTTTTGTAGAGTGATACTAGTCTCGCATATCCTGGGGTACCATCCCTCCAACAAAGACAGAGAAGCTCATGAAGGTGATAGAGTCGAGAAGGGGTGTATTCTTGCCTGCTTTGATGACCTCAGGAGGGATTGCATCTTTTCCTGGAGCTTTGCCACTAGATGGAGTCAATGGCCTTACACGGTTCTTCTAGGGAGGGTGGGTTATCAAGCTCTTTAATTTCAGGCTGCCTTTTAATGCTGTTCAATGCAGCTTCGGTAACAACTTTCTCCTGGGAATAGAGCTCCTGGTAGTGCTCGACCCATCTTTCCATCTGTTTGCTTCGGTCTTTAATGACAGCACCATCAGACAACTTTTTCTGATGCCTTCATACATACCACGGACATTGCCACTGTTGACATGCAGTTTGCAAGTGTCTTTTCGAGGGTGCACTCTTGTAATTGATGAGAGCAGGTCGTTTAGCTTCAATAACTGTTTCCATCTCCAATAGCTTCAAACCAATCAGGATTTTGTTTATTTCTCTTGCCAAAAGTCTCCATGGCTGTGTTATTATAGTATCTCTAAGGAAATTCCATCTCTCCACGGTGGAGGTTTCAGGACAGTCCTGCAGGGATCGTTCTATAGATTTAGCAAAGTGCTCGCACATGGCATGGATTGATCATCCTGTGGTGTTGATACGTGGACGCCTCTTCTGCTTAGAGTGATGGATACGTTTTGGCTGCAGAGGCCTACACACTTTGCTGCTGACCAATGAGTGGTCTGTATTGCAGTCGGCATTATGGTAGCTTCGGGTGATGTTCACACAGTTTAGAGATGATCTTCTGGTGCTGATGAGGTCCAGCTGATGCCAATGGTGGGATCTGGGGTGTCTCCAAGACACTCTGTGACATGGTTTTGTACCGAAGAAAGTGTTGGTAATACAAAGGTTGTAATACGAGCATAGCTCAAGCAGTCTTTGTCCATTTTCATTAATTTTACTTACACCAAAGTGTCCGAGACAGCAGGGCCATGCACCGTGATCTGAACCTACCCGTGCATTGAAGTCTCCAAGTAGGAATAAGTCCTCACTAGTGGCTAAACTTCTGATGGCTGAGACCAGTTTCTCATAAAACTGATCCTTGGTCTCACTAGAGGAGCAAAAGGTAGGAGAGTGCCCTGTTAAATGGTTTATTCTGATCAGTGTTACCAACTTGTGTTGTTTAATTACTATAGTGGCGTAAACAGTCCTGTATTCACTATTTATAAATAGCAATATATAAATTCTTGATAGAGACAAATGGAGGTTGCCATTATGGCTGGGCGCCAGTATGTCTGGAGAGTTGACCTCTAGCACAGTGGGTGGTCTTCAGCAACTAGTCGCTCAAAATTTGGTGTGTTTTACCGAATAAAAACTATTATAAAATGAATGGCGCTCGGTAAATTTTAAAACGCTTTCGGTAACTTTTCTCTAAAATCAGTTTCTCATAACATATGTAAGTTACAGGATCCCCCAATCTTCAGATTTTTGGCACATATCATTTTTGTGAAAATGCATGAATACCGACATCTTGTTTTCCTATTCATTTGTATGGAGTGAATGCTTATCTAGATACTCTTTGGTGATACGATGTTGTGTAATGGCTGCGCCCATGTACCTCATAGTGATATATAAATAGCCATTTATAAATAGTGAATACAGGACTGGTAAATGATTATCAAGTCACTTTTTTGATATAAAAATGATAGAATGCTTTAGGGTTTTTTGTTTGTTAGTTTTTTAACGCACCTGAACTTCGGGGATGAAGGTTGTAGAAATCGTAGATCATTTTCATTTGTTTTAAATCTCTTTACCAATGTTTACAGTGAGTTTTGTAAGTGGGAGATTGTTTGTAGCCATTTCCGTAATAGAAGTAAAAAATAAGTTGTGCATATTACCATGCTTTGGGCCAAAATATGATAAAATACCAAATACCAAAATGCACCTTAATTTTGGTCTAAAATAGTCTGAAATTAAAATCACCATTCATTTCAGAAAAGCACATTATATAGCGCACCGAAAATATGATGCTTACATCAACGTCAAGGGCGTAGTCTTCTGTTCAATTTGCTTGTTTTAATCTCGAGATATGTTTAGTTAACAACGAAAGGGTAAAATCACAATTGTGCCACTTTTACTAGGGAAGATCAAGAGGACTGTACATGTAAATCAATGATAAATCAAAAGAACGCATCAATTACACAACAATAAAAATAGTTTTTACTGTTTTATCATGATACAGGTATTATATGATTCTCTTTTTCCACTTAAAACAAATTAATAGAGAAATAGATATTTCGCATTCTGCTGTAACATTAAATACATGTGCATGTCAATGATTTGTGACCGTACAGCACGAATGAGCCGTAAATTCCCTAAATTGTATTCCGAGTAACAGCGTAACATGTGTACGAATGTCGTATTCAATGTCGTTGAAGGAGCAAAGTTTAACAAACTATAACCCCGCTTCTGGGTATCGTTTGAAGTCAAATGATATACCATTTTAAAGCTTATGATGTATATTTGTTAAACATGAAATAAAACAAAATTGACCGGGGGAGAAATTTACGGCTCATTCGCCGTGAACGGTCACATTTTATTATGGTAGGCTATACACTGTTTTCTTTGTCACTCAAGACATGTTAAAAGACAAACAAATATTGCACACTTATTGGTTAATGAGCGCATATTACTTGTTGTAAGATAAATTAGACAAAATTAAATAATGCATGCTCGCTGATGTTGATGCGTCTTATGCACGACCCCCGAAAGGGGGAGTGCATTAGACGCATTAACATCAGCTATCATTGATTTGAGCAGCCCTCTTCCCTAGTAAAAGTGGCACAATTGTGATTTTACCCTTTCGTTGTTAATTAAACATATCTCGAGATTAAAACAAGCAAATTGAACAGAACAAACGGCATTTGAGAGCCAAGACTGCGCCCTTGACGTTGATGTAAGCATCACGTCACATCGGTATTTTCTAATTGCCATAGATGGCGCTTTTCACTTGCACAATTTATTTTTGAGACAGGCTGTACAGTTCTTTAGGTATAGGCAAAAAGGTCAAAGATCACATTTTGAAGTCCACAGTTGTTCACAATTGACAAGTGCTCCCATTTGTTATCCAATGGTCATTGGGGGAACAGGGTTGTGTGCCCCCAGTCAAAAAATTACAGTTTATATACAAAATTCAAATCTGGAAAAAATATGTTGAACTATATTCTTTACATTTTTTTATGTTCTTTCAAGTGAGTTGCGTCTGAATGGCTGTGTGCTGTAGCTCATTTTCCCTAATTAAATATGCAAATTAGTTAATTAATATGCTTAACATTAATTGAGTATTTTTTGTTTATATCAATTACTTTGTACCAAGTTTTAAATATCTATGATCTTCACACAAAAACCGATTACACCTGTCTCACCTTTTATAAAGCAGGGCCAAATTTTTACGAGCTGCATAGTCAATAAGATAACAATAATGTTAATTGGACCACTAAGTACTTACCTTGGAGACAAACAACTGGGTGAGAAGGAAAACAAGAAACAATTATATTGAGGGTTTAGGACCATACACTGCAAACCCAAAGTGCCTATATTTCAGCAGATCCTCTAAAATTGGTTTGGCAGTAACAATGAGGGATTAATTACTAAATATAGGCACAAATTTAGACCACTATTTGGGGAGTATACAATCCAGAAGATCAGACCTCCAATGTAGTCTGATAAATAGACTCAAAATTAGACACTATAAGCCCGAAACAGCATAGGGTGCATTTTACACATGGGTGGTTCTGGAATAAGAAGCAAACATGGGTAACATTATGGGCTCTTATAAATAGGGATGACCATCATAATTTCATGTTGCCCCTTTTGCTACAAAAGATTGGTCGATTCTGGAAAGAACTCATCAACAGAAGTATTTTGGTGGTTAAATGGTCAAAATCGGTCAAAAACTTTTCGAATTATGAATTTTCAAAGTTTCCCATTCTGACCGGTCATTGGAACGAAATAAATTGACAAAGTCTAAATATAGCAATGTGAGCAAAATTGGTATAAGCATATATTTACCTTTTTATATTTCTTTATTTTAATATATATGCAAACATGAAACAATCATATTGTGAAAGTATCAAAGGGTTTCTTATGAAATGGCACTTTACTAGTCAATAGCATTAAGTATTTCTTCAAACCGAGGCACTGAAATCATGCTTTAGAAAACATTTGCCAAAAATCATCCATAATGGCCAAAGTGGCACAAAATCAAAAGTCCAGGTGAACTTTTTTTCCACAACAATATACACTACACATAAGAAAAATACTAATGTACTACAAGGGATTTTCAACATAGGAATCCAAACAATCAAGTACCAACATGCACAGCTTTATCCTGATATCACTTCTGGGGTTTTAACAAAATGTTTAACCTCTATTGTGATTGGCAGCAGCATAAGGTATCTCTTTGATAGCTGATAATACCCAGCCATTCAGCAAGTGGCTAATAACAGACCTTGATAGGCTTGAATGAATACTGTCATGTGCTACAAAACCATCACATCCAGGGCTTGGTCACTCCATATGCTACAGAGAGCACAGTACTTTAACAATGGAGTGAAAGACTCATTATTGATTAGGCGCGTATTTTAAAAGTACAGCTCCTGTGCGTGTATAGCAGCAAGTCAGTGCAGATGGTATAAATATAAGAAAATGTTTAGGGTTGAGATCAGGTGAATAATACAACAAATGAGCATGAAACTTCACATTTATGTTCAGAAAGGTGTCTATTTAACATGATTCGAAAGGTGTTTGGAAATTCCAAAGGGAAGCTGGTGATTTAATTTTTAACTCGAGATCTACTTGTCCGTTTTTTTTCCTTTTTACAGAGGGTATGATAGAGGTAATAACAACAACTCTGCCAAATTACAGCTCAGTAGGTCAAGGTGTTCACCTGATCTTTTTCATCTGAATATTTTGTGCCATTCTGAGCAGTGCTGCACTGGGCCACTGGCAATTAAGCGCACTGTGGCGATTGACCAATTTTGACTCACACTTACAGAAAAACCAAATAAGTTATGATGCTGTTATTTGCAGGATAGTTACAAAACATAATTGGCATTAACATCTCCAATTTTTACAGAAAAATTATGAAAAACAAAAGAATGAGCTCAATTTAGAAATGTCTGTGCAAGCAGTGCACAGTTGAGCTCCCTGCATGTCTATGGGAGTGTTCTAATCAAGTTGATGGTTCATTGGTCATCCCTATTATAAATCATTGCAAAGGAGCAATTTCCAGTTCAGTGAATTGTTAGCAAACAGTAAGCATGGGTTTCAATGGTGATGTTATTAATAGTATTATTTGAGCAGTAATTTTACATATAGTTGTACAACAATCAACATTGAATAATAGTTAGTGATCTTCAGAAAAAGTGTATAACAAACCAATTGGGAGGGAGCTAGCAGACCATGAATGTGTCTATAATAATTGTTTCCATAAGTAATTTTGTCCAGTATCAGATTAACAAAGGCTAATACTCTATTCATACCTAATCTCCAATACTAGAAGTTTTGCTGAATTAAGACGTTCTGGGTTTGCAGTGATAGCTGCTCCATAGACATTTGGGTTATTTCTGCATTCTATATTGTACACATTTTACACCTGGCAGCTATTGCAGATAGGGTTTTCTTGCCCTAAACCCCTAATGTGTACTTTATCTCTTATATACAAAATTGTAAAAACACATCTAGGTAGCGTTTATGCAATAGCTGTCAAGTGTTTCATTTTTAAGATTATGTATAGGGTAGCTATTGCAGATACGACCTTCTCGATATAATTACTTTCACAACATGTTTGCCTGACCTAATTAAGTGTATTTAATTAGCTCTCAGTTTATTTGCTCAGTATTTTATGACTGCTAAGCCTTTATAGTTGTTTACCCCCCAAGACCTCCCAATTGGAAAAAATTACACATTATTAGCACATAGCAGCACCATTGAGTTATTAGTTAGCCTTGGTGCAATATCTATGGACTTGCAAAATGTATGGCAAGCAACACTGAAAAGCAAACATTGAAGCTGCACGGAAGCAACACAATTCAACATCTCTTTTACAAAATCGCAAGATCAAGGAGTTTGAACAGTGTTTGTAATATGATCAGCACCACAAACAGTCTGTAAAGGAGACTATTCTATGAAATTTGGTAACAATTTTCGTAACAAAATGCTCCAAAAATCACACTTTCCGTCCGAATTTTCCTTGCTAAATAAGTAACAATCATGTACGATCATGCAAAGATCGCTCCCTCAAATTACCAGATCCATTGCTCAAACGATGTAGCAAGAGAAAGTAAAAAACATAGAGAAATCCGGACTATGCCTATAGTTCATTGCTTGCGCAATGAGCTAAAAATCCTCCCTCTGGGTCCCACCACTCTTTCATTCTATTCTAGGCGATGTAATTTCTGTAACGCTAAAAAAAGCCACTTCACACATTTTAATATTATGGTATATACGTACAAAGTTCTGCTAATTTTATTCATTGAAAAAGTTCAAATACAACTTATTTGATTCTATATCATTTTATCTGCATATGATTGAATACATATCACATGAATTCATTATTCCGATTTCGGTATAGTAAGGGGCTGTGCAATAATTATGTATACCTTTAATGGTCTCCCAATAATTGCTTCTCCTCCCCTCTTTGGGGGAACCTAAATTCAAAACCTTAAAATTGTCTAATCATGTCATGAGAGCAGAGTAAGCAAGAAAATTTGCACGTTTTCATGTTTTTCTACATCTTATCGGGGTATAATATAGAAACAGAGCCCAAAAACTCTGTGCTAAAAATTGCTTTCCCCATTCAACCTGCCAATAAATGCTTGCCCCCTCCCCTTTGGCCTGCCTCCCCATAGTTCACCACCCTGTGGTACACATAATTATTGCAGCACCCTAACATGTTATGACATAAATGTGTCTAATATATATTTTAGCATTATGAGCAAGCTGATAATTTACATGGGTTTTTTTCACCACGTTTCCCCAAATATTCCTCATCATTATACAGGCTTATTGTTATAATACTTTCAATATCAAATACAAACTGGCAGGCTTGAAAATGTCATAGGTAATTAAATAACATACATGTTCACACTGCATAATTTACATGTATTCACCTATACATTACACTCTTCAGTGATCCACTACATCACAAAATCGTATAGATAGCAGAACCAGGGAGGACACGTTCCCTCATAATTTTTTCCAGGGGGGGGGGGAACAGCCTCCACTAAAAATCCAAGGGAAGATGAAATAAAATAAGAATTGTCCAGTGCATCATCCTTTTTAGCTCGGTAAGATCCACATTTTTGGCCAAAATATGGTGAAATTGCAGGCAAAAATATGCTTGTTCTACACCCAAATGGTAATGCTTTCACCACCACTGGAAAATAAAATAAAAGTCATCAAAAAGCAGATTTTTGCATTTTTTAAAGGAATTGATGCACCTTTGATCAGCAGCCACCTTTATCAGTACATTTACACATATGCAAAATTACACACAATATAATATACTGTTCACAAAAAGTATATGTACACTTCAAACACAAGTTAAATCTGAAAAGACAAATACTAAACCTAAAATTTGCCAAATAAAGTAGTAAATAAGTGGAACTTGTTGTGCTGCTTATTTTGATACCTAATTCGGGCATTATTTGCTTGTTCTACACCCAAATGGTAATGCTTTCACCACCACTGGAAAATAAAATAAAAGTCATCAAAAAGCAGATTTTTGCATTTTTTAAAGGAATTGATGCACCTTTGATCAGCAGCCACCTTTATCAGTACATTTACACATATATGCAAAATTACACACAATATAATATACTGTTCACAAAAAGTATATGTACACTTCAAACACAAGTTAAATCTGAAAAGACAAATACTAAACCTAAAATTTGCCAAATAAAGTAGTCAATAAGTGGAACTTGTTGTGCTGCTTATTTTGATACCTAATTCGGGCATTATTTTTCTAACTTCTACCAATTTGAATGAAAAAAGAGAGCATTTCGAAAGTGACATCCCTGGACCTCATCATCCACAAACCGCACCCTGTCAACTACACACATCCCCACCCACCACACGACATTAAACACACTCCCATCCCCACATACCCCCACTCTCTGGCTGTGTTCAATGATGCGAGACCACAATGCAATGCAATTCATAAACATAATTATTGGCTTGCTAATTATGCTTATCATTCAAATTTACGCTAAAAAGGTTCTTGTGTTTTCATATAGATGTCTATAGGGGATACGATATTTGACATTGTATGTATAAAGTTTGAAGACAATCCATACTCTAAATCAACAGGGTGTTCCTTTTGTTTTAAGTGTTATACACAGTTTGCGCGCAGTATACATTAATGATAGAAAGCAGTATTCCTTTATAAAACATTTATATACAGTATTCCACAATTTAATCTGCCTTGTAAGCTACAAGTAAAGATATATATCATACAAACTATTTTTTTCAAGTTTACTATTTTGTTGGAAAAGGAAAAAGTCAGTTTAAAAATAGTAACAAAATCTCTACAAAAGAAAATTAACCGTATAACAACATACTGATTGCTATAGCTAACTATACCCCATAGACAAGTGTGGGGTCTCCATAATTCCATTTCTTGAAATCAGACTCCATACTGGAATTGTAAGTGCAGAAAATCTGACAAAAGAAAATAAAAACATCTGGGAAAAAAAACATCTCTCGGACATGAGTTGCAATGGCTGAAACTGCATGCAGTCAGGGAGAGGAAGGGAGCAGGGAGCATTTCCCCCAATCTTGGGCTCTCCCCCCATGCCCAAATCCAAATAGGAGATTAGAAATTTTCCAATTGTGGGACAAAAATTATCACTTTTAGTTTTAGGCAGATTTTTGGATTCAAATTCACTTGACTGAAATTGACTCCACATGCCCCCCCCCCCACCCCCGGAAAATAATTGTGCCACCACCATCAGAGACCATTGTAAACACCTGTAACCTAGGTATACATCTTGTTTCAAACCTTAAACTCATGTATTGGGAAAGCATGTACAAAGTAAGTGCTTTTATACATTTTATTTTATTTGTTCAAACATTTCCACAGTAATTATACCCTGGCAGTTGCAAATATGAATGAATATAAAAGGGTATTTATGGCAAGTATTTTCAGAGTTTTTATATATAAAATTTATATAATATGCAAAATAGTATCAAACGAGCTTGTAACACCGCACAGCGCATAGGCAGTGGTGATTTCAGATCTATAAATATACACTTAAAACTATTGAGAGTGAATTTGAAACAATGAAATATGTTTACAATTGATGATTATGAAAAGTCAATCATGTGACAATTACTACTTAAGTTTTACATTAAGGTGGTACTACACCCCCTGATAAATTTTGTGACTAATTTCCAATTTTTCTCAAAAAATAACTACACACTGGTAACAAAGGTTATGTATATTATAGGGGCAAGGAATCCAATTACTTCACTGAAATTTCAGTGATTCAAGACAAGTGGTTCATTATATATGTTAAGAAATGAGGTACATTCTATAGCAGTACCTCTTTTCTTATCATAAATAATGTACCTCTTGTCTTGGAATTCCAGTGTAGTAACTGGATTCCTTGCCCCTATAATATACATTTTGTTTACAGTGTGTTATTATTTTGTGAGAAAAATGCAAAAATAGTCACAAATTTATCAAGGGGTGTAGTTACCACCTTAATGCACCATTAACACGTAACCATTAAAGCAAGTCCTACAAAATTGAACTATATACTCCTGCTTCCAGATTAATTTTTGGATTAAAAACTATTACCCTGATTTGCCAAATGACACAGCCCAATCATAATCCTTAAGTTAGCACTATACTTCCAATAAGATCATTAATATTTTGCAATTTGAGGGAAAATGCTGAGGTCAAAAATCAAGCAAATTTGAGTTTTTTCTTACAACTGCAGTCACAAAATTCAACAACTTGGTACAAGTTTAAGCATTTAAAACCTCAAGTATAGGCTAAGACAGTGCTCATAATTGAGTAATTTATATAAAATTAGTTGTAAAACTAGAATTCATAATTTCCGTTGGACTTGATTGTCACAGCATGTTTTGGCCCTAAATATTTCCAAACAGTGGCCAATATTTTTTTTAATCAAAAAAAAAAGAAAAAAAAAAAATGTAGCAGTTCAATTTTGTAGGACTTTTTTTCAGTTCACCTGCATAACACAATAGAACTTTTTTTCTTCTATGTTTGGTTCTCAGTGTGACATTGGTTCCTCTTCAGTACATATAGAGGGAGTAAAGAGAAGGCATCCAGCCACATATATACGGTTGTATTAATACTGTTAGTTTTACATTTAATGGTTTAATGCACATGACGTCAATAAATAGTTCAATGTTAAATTATTACAAAGATACTACACATACACATTGCAATTATTCACATTATTTTGAACTGCATGAAGACATATGTCTTGACTGTGGTTATAGTGATAAATGTTGGCTAAATTCTGTTGGCAACAAGCCTTCAAGATTGGCCACATACTTATGACTCATTTTTCGTTTCCTTCCTTTCTTTCTATTATAAACTATAAGTTTTGGTATTGGTATTGACCATTTAATTATGTCAGACCATAATGCCAGGAAAATCAAAAAGTTGAATGCTCCCAAGACATGGCATTACATGTTCAATTTCTCTTATCCGGACCTGGCTATTTTATATACATCTAACAATAACATCTCTGTTATACAGCAGCCATACAGTGTTCATTGAAAAACATGTTTGAAAGTGCAAAATGAGGTTTTTTCAAATTGTTTTCAGAGTCAGAATGTAGGTATTACTTACTATTATGCCTCAAATCAACCTGTTGTCAAATCAGTGCAGATCTAGTAGATAGAAGTGAAAATTGTAACACATTACTCTTCACCGGATCCATGAACTTTGAAAGACTCTTTAATATCGTAAGGTGCCAAAATAATAATCTGTTATCCCAATTTTAGCACTTTGCCCGGTCTGGGCGTTCAATGCAGAATTACACATAATTCAAATCCGGATAAATGTTGGTCTACATATACTTGAGTGAGTTGTGCTAAATGAATTATCTATGAACAAGAGGCATGTACAAAATATTGGGGAGAAAGCATCAAGCTCCAACTACAATAGTACTACATGTATATGCAACAAAATATATACTACTAATACCAGGTTAATACATGCATGTGTATTCACTGTCGAAGTGACGTAATAATCATATTAACTACCATAGCAATTATGGATGAATACAATTTTGACTATATCGCCTTGCACTACAACGTTCACACGGTACCTATGCATTGAACCATATCATTCTGATCACTCGCACCTGTAAGATAAGTATCTTTGAAAAGAGTGGTATTTTATTCAATCTATGATTGCAGACAAACACAGGTGATGAGTGTAACCTGCTTGTAGTGCAGGGTGATATACTGTAGTCAAAATTGTATTCATCCATTGCTATAGTAGTTAATCCGATTTATTACGTCACTTCGACAGCGAATATAAATCACATTCTTTGTGTGTAAGAAGGTCGTAAATGCTATGTTATTATAATTTATAAAGTCCCAACACTCTTGCAATGTATAGAGGGGTACTACACCCTCGATAAATTTGTGTCTATTTTTGCATTTTTCTCAAAAGTAATAACACAGTGGTAACAAAAGTTATGTATATGATAGGGGCAAGGAATCCAATTACTACACTGGAATTTCAGTGACCCAAGACAAGCGGTTCGTTATTTAAGATAAGAAATAAGGTACCACTAGGATGTACCTCATTTCCTATCATATATACTAAACCACATGTCTTGAGTCACTGAAACTTCAGTGTAGTAATTGGATACCTTGCCCCAATAATATACATAACTTTTGTTACCAACTGGTGTATTATTATTTTTTGAGAAAAATGCAAAAATAGTCACAAATTTACCACAGGGGTGTAGTACCCCCTTAATAGGAACAATAATAGCTTTTATATAATTATACAATAAATTAATTTTCTTATATCCATTTATTTATGTACATTTTTGGGTCATTTCCATCAAGTATATCATTAACTTGTGTTGTATTATCTATTCCATATCATTGGAAGCAAACAACAATGATACCGGTGTAGTAGTTGATAGGTCATTCTATACAATCAATAAATAAATACCAAAAGAAACAAAGAAGGTAAACAAATTACAAATACAAGCACCCATACTGTACTCTAGAAACTCTAATAATGTTATTTCATTTTGTTTTTGTCTGCCACCTCAGCAACAGAAGAACATCCTCTATTCTCTATCGATATATGGTCATCATCAAAATCTTCTTCATCATGATGGTATGTCGATCATGTCAGCCACCCATACCAAGAACTTTACAATTATCTCATAACTTGGTTAGTGTGCTTTGAAAACATGTGTTCCACATTTTATATGCGGTATATTATGCAGAGGGTAAATTTTCAGCCTTTCTGGTAACCATAGTACAGGCAATAATTCTTCCTCCATATTTACACAGTCAGTTTTATACATCTGCATGTAGTCCTCTACCTCGGTAACTGATGACCATAACCAAAGGTGTTCTCACCACTGTATGCTACGTATAGAAATCCATCCTCATCCCTGTGCTCCTGGTAGACTTGTCCCATTGTAGCACTGTAATTGAAACAAATAATAGTGTAAATTTACACTTAGCCCAAGAAGGATAGAAAGAATTATTAAAGACGAAAAATAGAAATATGAAAGCCTTGATTTAAATTTTTATAAGGAAAGGTTATTTTAATGATAATGTTGCCTATTGGGTTGAATATGCAAGTATTTAAGGGCGTACTACACCCATATATTGGTTTGATTGGTCTAAATAAATATTTTTTTATTTATAGCTAGGCGATATATGCACGGATCATGTGAAATAAAAAAATATGAAAAAAAGAAGAAAAAAATTGCTTTTAAACAATTGTAGTAAGTCATTTTAGCCCTATATATATTTTGTTTACTGTATCCTAGTTACTCAGATGCGTGTTTCATAACAAACCATGATTTATTCTATTCAGCATGTTCAAGTAGGGTACATGAATAGAATACATTAAATCCTTTGTTATACTCTCTATAGAAAATCTAGTGGTGCATGCAAAATATATAAACACTTACACAATGGATGTATAGTCATTAGTCAATAATATTATAATGTGCTGTTAGGAGAAGAAAAGGCTATTAGGTCACCGTATGTCAGGTTATAGGTCAATTGGTTCAGGTCAAATTTAAGCATCAATTTTGAATACACATGTGAGAGTTTGTGATATCATAATGAGAAATAATTTTGATATTCTGTCTTTAACTGGATATATATCGAGAAGTGCAAGGTGGATATACTAATATACCTTGGGATGTAAATGGTGAGTATAATTTAGAATGCCTAGTTGAGATGGATTTCACAAATATATATAAAATAGTTATCAAAATCACAAACGTTAAGCTTACGGAAAACTACCCAATATGGTGGTATAGGTGACAAGAAATACAATTTTTTCAACATTGCTGTAGTATGGTTGTGGTAACCTGTTACCTGTGGCTTAATTAAGTTTCAGTGAAATAATGTCGCAAGTTAAAAATACAAAATATAGCTCAACATTGAAAATAGAAGCATTTTAACCAGTTCCTTTTTGATAGTTGTGGAGCACTAAGTTCATGAAGTCATAAAAGAAATCAGGAACCACTTATTCCCATTTTACATATCAACTTTATTTCCCTAACGTGTTAGCAACACATATCCAAAATTTTAACGAAATCCGTTGATAGTAAGCTTTCCAAAATGAAGTGAATTTAAATCATCAGTGATGTACCATCTTTTGGCTTCTACTTTTAAAAGCATGTAAGCTACGTTGATACCGATGCCACCAATAAAACGAGAAGATTTGCCCCTTCATTTTGCATACCACTTTGTCCAATTTTTTTTTGTAATTTCTTCACAAAATGCAAAAAAAAAACAAAAAAAAATCAATGGGTGTAGTACCCCCTTAACTGATGCAAGTTGATTGCTTCAAAAAATATTGATGCATGCAGTATCTATAATAAACGACATTGGCATAGAACTTCCTCAAGCATAGTGGGACGGTTTTGACAGTTTTGGTACATGTTGAACTCTGAACTATCAGAGAAATTGCCTTAATTATTATTCTGTATTCTTTCTTTCATTATTATTGCAATAATGTTATCATTAAAATATTTTAAATAATTGCAATTTGTGAGATAACCATGGTTTTTTTTTCCATTTTATTAAAATTCTAGTAAAACATTTTTAAACAATATTTTGTACGCACAAAAATAGTTTTCCCGACAGGTCAGAGTTCAACATGTACCAAAAAGGCAAAAACTGTCCCACAATACATTTCTCTTGCGTCACCTCTTGAATTTGCATCACTGTTTTGCAAATTTTAATGCTGATTTGGCTTATTAGCATAAAGCAGTATAGGGCCTACTTTGTTTTCATTAGGGAGGCAGTTGATTCCATCTACTCCAAAGGTAAAAAGCAGAATCTATTGAAATTAGAAGGCAAACTGCGTTTTAATGCAGTATGAAACTCTTAGGGACTGTGCAATAATTATGCGCCCCCGGGGGGTAAAATCTCTGTCCACCAAAAAATCGCTTGCCCCCCCTCTCGGCCCGCCAAAAATCTTTGCCCCCCCTCCCTTGAACATGCCAAATTTTTGGGATCTCAATTTGCAAACCTTAAATGGTCTCTATGTATGTTGCGAGTGCAGCGAGCAGGAAAATTTGCATATTTTAGCGTTTCTGTACTGTTTTCCGAAGCCGTTTTATTAAAAAGGCGCCCCATGAATGTGTACCAAAAATCGCTTGCCCCGCCCTCTTGGCTTGCCCCCCCCCCCCCCCCTTTTGCCCCGCCAAAAATTTCTTGCCCCCCCCCCCCCAATTTACCCTCCCCCAGGGCTCATAATTATTGCACAGCCCCTTAATGAATGATGGTTGGTACCTTGACTGTGGCAATAGTCTTCCAACGAAGAGAAATATTGCCTTCTCAGGTGGGAGCTGAACTCTCTTACGAATAATCCACATGAATTGAGCCACTGTTAGGTCAGCGGGTACCAGAAACTTCCTCTTATCAATGTCTGGAATCTGTGATCTAGCTGCTCTCTGCACAATGACTGGGATCCTCTCTGGGTACTTCGCACGGATTTTAGCCGATTCAGCACTTCTGTGCTCTGAAAGACAATGTTAAGAAATTATATTTAGGAGATAAGTTTTACAGTAAAAAAAAAACATGGTTGGACATATGGTATGATATTTCTGTAAAGTGAGGGCAACAAGCAACTTTAATACCGAGACAATGTTTCAAACGTGCTGAAAAGATTTAGTTGTGAAGGTACATATATTGTTGTAGACAGTAAATGTCAAAGGTGACTGCAAGCATTTTCACATGCCTTTCATTTGCTTGAGTAGTCTAGGGGTGTTTTTTGTTCAAACGGGCAAATCCTGTTCAGGGTATGTTTTGAAAATCTCTGGTCATGCATGTGTACACAGTAAAACTTGAGTACACCCCTCCTCCCCCCGGTCACTGCCCCAGCCATCTATCTGTGAAACGGTTAACTACATTGTATAGTGTGGTTGCAAGGAAGTCATTACCGGTAGTTCAAATCATCCTCCAGAAGACATGCAAATCCATGGAGTACAATACCAATCACCTGTTGAAGTGGTATTGATTCTTTTGTACTCCATGCATTTGCATGTCTTCTGGAGGACGATTTGAACTAATGACCTTTCATGCAATCGCCCTATTCGCTAGCGAAGTGATGTAATAATCGGATTAACTGCCATACCAATAGGTGAAAACTATTTTTGATTATATCGCACTGCACTACAACATTCACACGGTACCTACATGTATGCATTGAACCGTAGATGTCAAAGAACAGGGATAGAATACCAATATTATGCTGATCCCCTGATCACTCGCACCTGTAAGACTAGAGTGCAACCTGCTTATAGTACAGCGCGATATAATCAAAAATTGTTTTCACCTAATTGCTATGGTACTCCGTAGTTAATCCGATTATTACATCACTTCGCCAGCGAATAGGGCCATTTGTAACAAACATAGTCAAATGTTAGTCATAAAAAGTCACGAGATCAATTAATGACTAAAAGTACACCAGAGTTTTGCAGTCTACTAACCATAAGAAACCTTCTCCATTTCAGGTTCAGCAATCAATGATGGGTCTTCGTATAAAGAGTTATAAAACTGAGTATGGTGATGATGGCAATAGCTTCGTTTGTAACACACAGTTGCGCGACTAACTGACATGCTGATGAAGTATCTAATCTTGCCTTAATCAAAACACTTCAGGCATGTAGTACCTGCTCAATACCAACTTGTAAGTTACACCATGCATCCACTTCACAAGACCTCTATCTCAAATTGTGTTCAGTACATACATACAAGCCCATTCCAATTATTCAACCAAGATCATGCAAGATCATGAAGGTGCCTTGATCTGGAATAACCTTGCATATAGGCCTATATGATAGTAATGTTGTGTACCAGCACCAGACAAGTACATGAATATCCCGGATGAATATGCCTGAGTATGAGCAGAAAACTGAATAGGTACAACCCTCACACTAATCTCTCTCTACCCTTTCCATTCCGTGTTCTATCGTACATGTAGTTCGTACACACATGATGCATGTTTTCCTGACCGTCCCACACCTACTTAGCTTTCCGGGTACACCCCAATCAATATTACAAGTCTTACTGCTTATTGTTTTTGTGGATATACCCGCGATACCAGTGCGGTAAATCAATACAAGCATTAAAGCTCAATAGCCATGATTGCGTAGCCCATTGAATATGGGTCAGGTACGTGATAAACAAGATTAAAAAATACGAATTCAATTATTACCTTCGGAATGTTCTTCTTTAAATTCCCACCGCATCTTTGCTGCGCCGGGTTTGTTCTCCATTGACTTCAACATAAGATGTACTAATTAACACAAAACACGGGTGATATTTCACTGATTTCAAGAGCAAAATCGTCCTTTCCTTGTCGCTGTGATGAATACAATCGTGACCTGCCGCAGCTGATTTTGTTTTGGTTTGCAAATGAGTCACGTGTGGTATTTAAATTTCAATACTACACGCAATGAACGCTACAGATAATTGGTTCGGATTGCGTGCTCATATAGTTGTACGGTCTGTCTGCGATAGTTATCAAAAATGAGTGTGTATACGAGGGCTTCGAGCGATTTGTTCTATTTATAGCGCTATCGCCTGGCTATCGTGTGATAGAACGTCACGACATGGCATTCAGCTGAGTATGACATCATCAGCAGGATCAGGAAACAATACCATGAATACCACAGGAAACAACATAAAACAAAGCACTGGACTAAGTTTCTAGTAAATTTAGTCGAAATCGGAAATTCTGGAATTGTGACAGTCACAACTTCGAAATTGCGACAGTTCTATGGTTCTACAAAGTAGGATTAATATTAAGAAATAAGAGCTAATAAGGGCCCGCACCTAAGACAAAACCTCGTTTAGTAAAGATTTTTTTGAGGGGATTTTGATTTTCACTCAGTGACCAAATTGATGCCATGGATAGTAAAAATAACTTAGGGTACCTGCAGGTAATATGGGACCATTAAGGACGTTTAGCTTATTTGCATAAAAACTAAAGAAGATATGCCCACAGGAGATTGTTATGATGAACAATCTGTCCTTTAAGATTAATAAAACAGGCAATGTTACCTTGTTTTTATGTTTGTTTGGACGCTATGACGTCAAAATGACGTCATCGTCAAGTGTCCCATATTACCTGCATGTGCAGGTAATATGGGACACTGTGTTATCTCTATGGTGAAAATCAAAAGTTCAGAAAATCACTCTTTTGTTCTAAAAACATTTTTGTTACATGATTTTGAATGTTAAATGCAAATTTCTACAAGAAAATTCAATTTTCTAAATAGTTTTGCTTTTCGCATTGACAATGCACATAATTTCCTATGTGTCCCATATTACCTGCACCCATTCAGTTGAAAATCAGAGAAAATAATCATTTATAAAAGGAAAGTGCCACTTGTCAGTGGAATTTTACCTGCTGATAAGCTTAACCCATCCCCTAAAGATCATAAAAAATGACCAATGCCCCCTCAGTACCAGAGTTTTTGGATACACAATCATATAATGTGACGTCATTGATTTTATATCAGGCCAAAAAACGACATAATTTTTTGGGCAATTTCACTCTTTTTGGCATTGATTTCCAAGAGTTTGATACACAGACTCCAAAACTGCATTTCTAGAAGCACAATTGATGTCTCTAAACACTTAACAAATCAAATTAAAGTGTTTAGGCCTACCTTCTCTAAGCTACTTTTTGTTAAAATGAAAACAGGTGTCCCATATTACCTGCTGTCCCATATTACCTGCACCTACCCTATTCCAATTTAAGAACAAATAAAATGTAGCCCCTGGTGTGTGGTTTTTTTTTTCATGATTTGTTTGATTCGAGATAAAATCCCGAATTATCTCAATTTAACATTCATCTATATACAAAGAAAAGAAACCGCTAGAAATCATTCTAAGTTGCTCTTTCTCAAAATTGTTGGTTGTTCAACTTGATAGATAGGCCTAGCGGATATCACCGGGGAATTTACAAGGAATAATGCATGGAAATTATGTGGATTTCCAGTGACTAAAGCGAATCAGGGAACCGGCTTTTCCATATTTGCAACACCCTCATGCCTTATTCACACGATAAGCTACGATACACAATCTGCACAGCCTGCTGCATTATAACCTGGCACAATACACAATGGTGGCACAATAAAATGATCATTGTAGCGCCATCCTGTGATGTGCAAGCAAACAAATAATGCATTTGAGCGTGATTTAAGGCGAGTCAGGGCGGTCCTGAGCTAGCAGTGTTTTTACTCACAATATTGAAAAAAAAACCCAATGAAGTCCATGTTCAATATAGGCCCTCCTGAGATCGGCCAAGACTTACTGTAATGGGTTTTATTTATGTGCATGATTTGTAAGTCTTGCAGGGGATAATAGCGAAATCTTTCGGTCTGGCCTACTAGGCCTATTTGTCATTTTAAGGGGGTACTACACCCCGGTGTTAAATTTGTGGCTATTTTTGAATTTTTCTTTAAAAAATAATAACACACTAGTAACAAAAGTTATGTATATTATTGGGGCAAGGAATCCAATTACTACACAGAAATTTCAGTGACTCAAGACAAACGGTTCAGTATATATGATAGGAAATGAGGTACATCCTAGCGGTAGGCCTACCTTATTTCTTATCATAAATAATGAACCGCTTATCTTGGGTCACTGAAATTCCAGTGTAGTAATTGAATTCCTTGCCCCTATAATATACATCACTTTTGTTAGCACTGTGTTATTAGTTTTTGAGAACAATGAAAAAATAGACACAAGTTTATCGAGGGGTGTAGTACCCCCTTAAGGGGGCGGCACTGCAGCTGTAACACACGGTAACATGAATATCAGATAAAGTAATAGGAATGCATTTAATTTATAATTTATAACTCGTGCTATAAATAGTGCTCATAATAGGCTTTCTATGTCTCGTTACCCCGGAAAATATTTTACAAATTGACAAGATCTTTTCTTTTGTCTGATGCAGATCCAATCCGATCAAGAAATTCATGAAGGAACTGAAGGAAAGTGGGCCTCCGCTGCCTAGTTACACGATCTATAATGCTAGGCAGGAGACCTGGAACTCGGAAGATCAGCTCCTCATCATCAGTTTGTGATCGCACCCGCCGCTCCCGTCCTGCCAATGGGTTCTTTCACTCAGTCTTGCTCAGTATCCCTAGTGTGATCTGCTTGTTTTCAGTCGTGTATTTTTGCTAAAGTAGGCCCTATAGTGTGTCACCCTGCATTAATTTGGGCAACTTCTAAAGAGTTAGTCATTTTCCCCCTCCTCATCATATTATATTCTTGCATTGCTTGTTGCTGAATAAAGGTTAATATAACAACTAAAAGGCTGATCAAGGCTTTGGCCTTTGGCGTCTGCCCTCTCCTCCCCCCCCCCCTTAAATCTGAGACATTTTGTTTAAAATTGGAGCATTTTTACGATGTTGACCCCGGTTGAGGTTTTGCGTATAACTCAAGAACCGTACGTCACAGGTAGGTCAAACTATACTTTTTCTGAATCCTTATGACTAGAGGATGGAGTTTAAAACAAGATTCGAACAGTTTTGAAAACGGACCCCATGTACCGGGTAACCTTTGACCCCATGATGGGACCCCCTGTAGAGGATTGATTTAGTTGGCCACCCACAAGTTATTGCCTTTGACCCATAAAACACCTATATAGGCCAACCTTTAACACGCCATATCGCTTCAAATGGCTTGGCTCCCTATAAGGGAAAATAAGATTCAGATATATCATGAGTCATGAGAATGACAAGATTTACTATAGGGCCTAAAATCATAAACCAGCTTACAACATCTCTGGTTCACTTTTCCTTTTGCTATCTTGAGTAGATAGCAAGCTTCTGAAAGTTTGATAAAAGGTATGAAAATACACAAACAAACTTTCTTTGATCACACACCCCCACACCTCCACAAGCACACACTCACCTCATACCAAAATACCATTTATCGGTATAATTCAAGACATTGGAGTAAACCGATGCATGTTTCTATTTTTCTGCTATCTTCAGTAGATAGCAGGGGCAGAGGTTTTCCAAAAGGTTGGACAAAAGGTGATCACTCACCCCCACACCTCCACAAGCACACACTCACCTCATACCAAAATACCATTTATCGGTATAATTCAAGACATTGGAGTAAACCGATGCATGTTTCTATTTTTCTGCTATCTTCAGTAGATAGCAGGGGCATGGTTTTTCCAAAAGGTTGGACAAAACATGTGAATTCAAGAAATTGGGGAAAAACTGATTGATGTTTTTCATTTATCTGCCATCTTCAGTAGATAGGGATGTGAAAATACCAAAATAAACCTTAATGCATGCCCCATAGGAGGGTCAAAAATTTCCAGCCCCCCCCATTTATCAGGCCTCCCTAACAAGTGTTTGTGAACGGTCCCTAAGATATTAGTTTTTAATTAGTTTTTTTACGTCGGGCATATCTAGGCATTAACAGCTGAAATCTAGGAGTTTCATGAAACAAAAACATCATGTTTAATTGCCAGGTAGGCCTATATCGGCTGATTATAAATATAAATCTGTCGATGAAATTCATGAAAAAGATTGGATATCACACAAGGATATTGATTTATCATGCAAATGGTTAATATTAATATATTCCGTGTATTAAACATGTTAAATGGGCAATGGCAATTTTGGTAACCATAGCAATACCACTCGATATAATTGATATTTCATGTCATGGACGTGACCCGCAACCCATTTATACAAATTATAATAGGCCTATCATTATTTATATTATACCTGTTGCAGCGTACATACGGATGGTAAAATTGGGATGGGGATTTTTTTTTTTAAACGGGCGCGGGAATTTCTCGGGGGGCATTATTGTGCAGGTAGTAACGAGGGGGGGCGAATTTTGGCGCACATTGCCAGGGAACATTAATATTAAACGCACATTCTTCTAGCAGGCCAATGCTCAGTTGTAAAGGCTATACATGAAATTAAATATTCGTTCACGTCCCCCAAGTTCCTGGAAGAGGGAGGCTAAATTGATAAACTACAGCAGTTTGCACGTAAACATGGTAAAATTGACATTGCGAGCAGTTTTCAGCATCTACCAGGAAATGGATGAAGCTCTTTTTTATTTTTGTTTATGGGAGGTTAGACCGTTAAGAGTTCCACAAAAAGACTTTGCAAGTGATATGACGAATAAACTTGTTTTTATCAGGATTAACATTTCACTAAAGTAAAATCTAATATGAAAATGGAAAAATAACAAAAATATGGAGCCCAGACAATGAAGAGGGTCGAGTGAGGCGGACGTGAAACAGATTAATTTTTTTATTTGGCCTTACAGGTCGTTAGTCCGAATGATCTCTGGTCCACAATACTTAACAACTTTAACCCTTATGTTTCCCTTACCCTAAACTTCATCCGACACTAACCTACAACCTAACCTATAAGCCATCCTAAACTTAACAGTATAGTTTACAGTACCCCTGGCTCTAATCCTAACTCTGAAACTGACCCTAGCCTAACTCTATCCCTACCCTAATCCTATCCCTGAACCCTTATCCTAACCTTAGGCCGTATAAAAATAAAGTCTTGGTTCTCGTCGTCAGAGGAATTTTCATGAATTGTAAAAGGTAGGCCTGTCAGCTGCCTATATATTGAGTGTTATCTTTTTTGATTACTCCAAAGAAAAGAGAGTGTGGTTTGCGGGGGCCCTGAAAAAAATGACCACAAATTTTCCTGGAAAAATTGAGTTTATATGCTTTTCTATGGGGTTGACCTATAATTTTCATGTCAAAAAGGGGGCCCTGAAATTTTCGAGGTCTGTAAAGGGGGGCCGACAAATTTTCGCGATAAAATTTTGTTGCATCAGGGCCCCCTTACAAGTGTTTGCGAACGGTCCCTTATTTCTAGGACTTATAAATGTACTCTGTTCAAGCGTAATATTTTTGGAGAAGTTCCATAATTTATAAGCCTGCATGCTGTCGGCATATCAATATCGTAGAGCTTCATGGTAAAGAGGCGAGCTGGTGCATGATGTACTGTACAGAGGAGACATTTCCTACACAAGTGGGCTCATTGGGCATTCCCCAGGGCATTCCCATAACCCCCTCCCCACAAACCCCCACCACACACACACCCCACACCACCACCACTACACAAGTGGTCTCCTTGGGCTTTCCCATAACCCCCCCCGGCCCCGCCGCCACCACCACCACCACCACCACCACCACCACCAGAGCTTCCCCTTAATGCCCAATAGATTCGTATCTGCCATAACATTTTTTACAAAAACCTGCCTGATATGTAAGACCACCGATTTCCTCTAAAACCAATTCTTCAAGATTAATAATAGGCCAATGACAATCGAATAATGGATCCATGTTGGCAAATGGTTAATTAACTAAAAGGAAATGCATTACTCTTTCCTACATATAATATGAGTCATGAAGTATATTATACTCAAATGATACCATACAAGGCACTACATTATCCTTAATCGTCAATGCATTGTTGTTGTTTTTTATTTGATTCTAAATGTTTCAATTCGCTTATCATTCCGATTTTTGAGAAAGAGCAATTTGTCACGATGATGGTAATTATTTTAATGATATTTAATGCTCCCATTTTGCAAGTGATTTGCAGGAATAAGCCTATCACTAGGCTTAGACCTCCTGAAAGTATCTCATTTAAATACTTCAAACCTCTTATTCAATTTGATCGTTTAGAAGTTTGGAAATAGTACCAGTTTACACGTTTTTTCAGCCACTTTCGTGATGTGCCTTATATTACGCCCGTGGGCTAGACACCGAGCGGCTTATTGGCTACAAATTACGGTACCGTACCGCGGTAATGAAGTTGTGAATGAACATTTCATTTCAGTTATATTATGTAGGCCTTTCAATGATTTCCAGCATTTCTTTTCCCACAAAAGCTCACAAAATATACGTAAACTTGATGATATGATAATTTCATGTAGGCCTATATAGCCTCTATAGTTTAGACGGGATTTCCGAAGAACAAAACAAAAACGCAACTTGAAAAGGAAGTCCTGAAAATGGAGTGAATACGCAAGGCTAAGGGGCTGTACAACAATTAGGAGCCCTGGTGGAGGGTAAAATTGTGGGGGGGGCAAAAAATATTTGGCGAGCCGAAAAAGGGGATGGGGGAAAGTAATTTTTGGCCAGCCGAGAGGAGGGCAGGCGAGATTTGGCACACATTCATGGGCGCCTTTTAAATAAAAACGCTCTAAAAAGACTTAGGAAAACAGTATGGAAACGCTTTAATATGCAAATTTTCTTGCTCGCTGCGCTCGCAACATACTAATAGTAATCTAGACCATTTAAGGTTTGCAAATTGGGAGCCCAACATTTGGCATGTGAAAAGGTGGGGGCAAAGATTTTTTGGCGGGCCGAGAGGGGCAAGCGATTTTTGACAGGCCGAGAAGGGGTGGGGGGGCAAGCATTGTCCGAACATGTTTTCAGAAACGGGCTTTACTACTACAAAAATGTTCACATTGATCATGTTGATTTATTCTGATTGGCCTTACAGCAGGCCTACAGCATGATCGTGTGACATTATAGTATATGGGTATAGTGTGAAAAGTTACAAAAATTTGGATATTCTACACACTAGGGTGGTCCAAAAACATTTTTGAAAGCTTTCCCACAAATATGTTTCAAGGTATATCGTTACGTCTTCTTTAAGTCTATATTCATATGTGATGCCAAAATCATGCGCGTATTTTGGGGGGCTTTGGGGCGCCAGCCCCCCGGGGTAAAAGCTGGGGGCGGCCAAAACGAAGGGGCGGCGGACGAAGAAGGGGCGGCAAACGAAGGGGCGGCGGAAGAAGAAGGGGCAGCAAAAGAATTAGTAAAGAAAAAGGGGCGGAAAAAATTTGAAAAGTATAAAAAATTTGTACTATACATCAAAATGTGTTGCTTTAAGGGCGCTAGCGTTTAAAATCCTTTTTGGGGGGGGGCGCTAGCGTTTAAAAAATTTTCTTCTTTTTTTTTTTTTGCTCTTCACTTTTTCAAACGACCGAAAAAAAATTGGGGCAACCTTTTCGGGCTGTTGAGGAAAGGGCGGCAAAATTGAATTTTTCTTCAGCCCCCGGGGTCACGAGCGACCACGGTACGCCACTGAAAATGGTGGGGAAAAAGCTGAAGTAAAGAAATATTGCCAGTATCATTGCAGAAAGTCAAAATCCAGTAATTTTTGTCCACACATATTTAAAGCATAACATTAGCTACATAATATATTTGTGCTTATTTGAATGGGACTTCAACTGCTTTGCCAACATTGCTGTTTTCCTTGTTTTTGCCAAGATTTTTCATTTCAAAAATACCCAATGACACTTTTAATGATTTCTTTCACTTTCAAACAATTTATTCTCAATTTAAATGTTTTAAAGGATATCTCCCAATAACCCTTTAATATGAGACGTGAATGTTTACACGTACGCACCTTGTCTAGGGTAAATAAGTGTGGACTTTCACCCCTCAAAAGTGAAATATTTGAGCCTGTTTGTACAAAGAAAAAAAGGCTTAGGCTAACATGTTAAAAGAATCCCTCAAAAGAGGAAATTTCGCTATTCTATTTAAAGTTAAAGGGGTGTATGAATTTCAAAATGGAATAGCCCAATTTGTGGGTCTGGTTTTACTGCCGTTTTACTGTTGGAAGTTTATTGTCTTTTCAGGAATATTGTATGTCATCATTGCCAGTGGCGTAACTAGGGGAGGGGGAAACGTGCCCCGGGCGCCACTCTTAAGGGGCGCCAAATTGACCAATTAGCAATTCAGCATCGATTCTGCGCCCCTCCAAGCATTTCAGCACAAAATCAATTGAAAGAACATTTTAAAACCGACTATTGAACTTCTAGTAACCAAAATTAATTAGTGGTAGGCCTTATTTGACCAAAATTTCGTTTCAAGAATTGGGGGTGGGGTGGGCATTATTCTTAGCCCTGGGCGCCACAACCCCTACCTACGCCACTGCCCGCGTCTAAGATATTCTCGGGGGGGGGGGGCAATTTTATTACCAACCCTAGTTACGCCACTGATCATTGCACCATGCATGATTTTCTTTTATTTGTACAGCAGCATGCAGCAGCAGCCTACCAAAAAGAAGTTACTTTTCCTACAAGCAGGAAAGTTTCCTGGGAAGACCTCAAGACGGTGACCAGCCAGTGTAAATCGAAATGTTTTGAGAAAGATGTGTGCCATTTGTAACCATGAAGGTTCTGGACATGTTGGGTGTGTTTACTGTATTCAAGTGGATTGTTTCGTTTTAAAATGTATTAAAACATATATATTTTAGAATATAAATGATACTTTGATATTATGTTTATTCAAGTGTGTTATTGTTTAATTTTTGAGTAGAAATTGCCTATATCTTTATTACTGGATAGTTGAGAATGAAACACCTCATACACGTATAAGAGAAGAATGTTACAATGGAACACTTAGATTTCCAGTGCAGTCCCTCCTGCAGCTGCTGTACATTGCAAATCCACATGTAGGCCTAACTGTAAAAGACAGATAACAGAAATGACAGAAAAGTTTGGAGTTATGAATTAGTGAGTTGATAGGAAGCTGTGGGTGGTTGATGTTAAGGGTGCATGTTCCCATTAATTGATAGTTTGTTGGATTCCCAGCAGTGGGTGTGGTTACCATCCAGTACCGAAAATGGTTAAGGTCACTTTAAGGTAATCTAAGTATAGAGTGTTGTATTGTCATCAAACTTGGTGGATGTGATCACCATCGAGTGCCGAAAATGATCAAAGTCATGTCAAGGTCAACCGATCCACAAGTATATAGATTGGCTTGCCCGCAACATGACCTTGATCATTTTTGGCATTCGATGGTGATAACATCCACCAAGGTTGATAACTATCCAACAAACCATCAATTAATGGGAACATATGCACCCTTAAACATTATCTCCAACATTTTAACTCCCACAGCTTCCAGAGATGAAAAGAAATTTGGCTGATGTGCATAATGCATGTTCAGGGACACTGCATGGATTTTCCATAGTCTGTCACCTAAATATTACAATGATTTTACCACTATGTTCAACTTTGAATATTTCCACGAAATATTTTAACATTTTCACTATTGTCGAAGCCGATAAAGCCACCTTAAAGGAGTATTTCCTGATCATAGCATCCTCTATTTATGTCATTTTCATTAGATATCCACGAAAAAACCTATTCCCAAAATTTCAGTTGATTCCGATTTTGCGTTCGCGAGTTATGCATGATTATGCGTATTACACTGCTCCATAGACAATGCGTGGTAATTTCGTTCTGGTGCACCAGAACGAAATTCAAATTTCACGATATCTTTGCTAAACGAATTAATCTGCAAGAAATATTTTGTACATAAACATTATGTAGCCAGAGGTTTCCAGTGATATAAAAATCTCAACTTTTTTTGAGAAAAGTGGGGGATGAGGCTGTGGATCACGAAATTTTAAACCTTTTAACACTTTAATACAATTTTTGTTACTTTATTGCTGAAGTGTGAAAATGAAGCCCAAATTTTTTGTAATGGAATTGTGTTAATAATTACAATCATGTTATGTGTTTAAAAAGTGTTGATCTAACATAAATAGTGTTTTAATATATTAACACTTTTAATAATTAGTAGGCCAAGGCCTATATATATTTAAAACCTTTTATAGTGCAGATTGCATGTCGCTATACTTGAATCAGGTCTGCGGTCCTAAAATATTAATGCAATTTCAATATACCATGAATACAATATGTAAGAGCTCCATGCTTATTAGGTTGATTGATGTATTCCAACTACACACGTAGGCCCTAATATAGTTTTAGAAGCTTTTAAGGGGGTACTACACCCCTCGATAAATTTGTGTCTATTTTTGCATTTTTCTCAAAAATTAATAACGCAGTGGTAACAAAAGTTATGTATATATAGGGCAAGGAATCCAATTACTACACTGGAATTTCAGTGACCCAAGACAAGCGGTTTGTTATTTATGATAAGAAATAAGGTACCGCTAGGATGTACCTCGTTTCCTATCATATATACTGAACCGCTTGTCTTGAGTCACTGAAATTTCAGTGTAGTAATTGGATTCCTTGCCCCAGTAATATGTATAACTTTTGTTACCAGTGTGTTATTATTTTTTGAGAAAAATGCAAAAATAGTCACAAATTTACCACAGGGGTGTAGTACCCCCTTAAGGTGGGTCATGAAGGAAGAATTGTGACGTATTCTTGATAGGAAATCAGAGCATGAGTTAAACATATCAAGAGAGTATAGTAGGGCAAAGTAGGCTACACTGAACAAAATAACTGAATAAAATAATCCGACATAATGTTCATAATTAATATGTCAATTTATATTTTCTTTGTTTCTATTTTTTGGTAACATTAATTAATAAAATGTTTAAATGCATGTTCAGCGTTCTTATTTTGCCTTGGAACATGGGCAAAGTGTTACCCACTCTCTAACTTGCATAATTAGCTAATTTGCATTTATGCTAATCAATTATGTAAATTAGACAATGGATAATATAATACATTAAAAACAATTCGGCCAAATTTCAAGGCAAAGTTCCCTAAATATTTGGCAATAATTCAAGTTAGCAAAATATTTGCAAAATTACCGTACATATTCATAAGCACTTTCAAGCCATGTTAGCTCATTAACTACGTTAATTATTTGTAAAAACAATAAGATTCAAAGAATTTTTTTTTTAACCGTACGTACCGGGATCATGAAAACTGTATGTTTAATTTGCTTCAACAAAAGCCATATTGATTAATGTACTTTTCCCTATACTCAATATGTTGAAAACATGCTTGGAGCATGACCCACCTTATTTATCTGTAAATTGATGCTTTTTATATGAAAATGGCATTATAATGTAAATTTTATTGATTGTTGAAGGCTGCTGTTGAATGCCCACATCATGGAAGATATTTCAAATGCAATTAACTGTTGAGCCTACTGATTTGAAATTATAACTGATACACTGTAGGCCTACAATTGAGTTTCATGAACTTTTGCAAATCCGTAGGTGGGTCTTTTGCTCATCCGGAACAATCATCTTTTAATACAAATCATCACCAATGTCATTGTCATATATAGATGTCTGCTAAGTACCTGTACAGCCAATTAGCCAAAAGCCGTGTATGAAAGACAAAATAAGACATTTTACATTAATCTGTAATTACTGACAGTATATAAATTAGCTGCACGTATCAAATTGGGCTTCAATTTTGTCAATAATGGTTGTTTCCTTGTTTTGTTTTGTTTTGCCCACATTTTTCGTTTCAGAAATACCTAATGCAATTTTAACGACTTATCCCCCGGGCTTATCCCTCACTTTTAAAGGATTTATACACAATTTTAATTTTTTCATACTTTCACTGGGATCACATCTATGGTATGTTGTTCTCTATTTTATATTCACATTAACATATCACTGGAAACTGATGGGTATACCGTCACTTTGACAGAGTGTGCTGATTTTTCAGCCTGTAATTTTTACCCAGTATTTAATACAGTAGGCCTACCTAATACCATAGATTTTAAATACCGTATATGAATACTGTAGCCTTTTCCCCACCAAGTCACTATAAGAAAAGAACTGTAATATTAGCTTCAAAAATGTTACCCTGGGAAAAAAATGTGCAATAAATCCAGTAATATACAAGAAACTTGCGCAATGTATGCTCAATGGTGTTTTTTTTAAATGTAGGGCACACCTACATCCAGGATCTACTTTAAGGTGGTATTTGAGGCATATTCTAGAAATTAGCAAATGCTCTGAGCATGTTTTAATCAAGATTAATTGAGTAGGGCAAAGTACACTGATCAATATGCTTTTGTTTGAAGCAAATCGGACATAGGCCTACGGTTTCCATAACATTAATTTATATTTTCTTTGTATCCTATTGTTTCAATAATCAATATAGTTAATGAGCTAAAATCAATGAAAAGCCTCATTTTAATATGTAATTTTGCCAATATTTTGCTAAATATAAATGCATTAATGTTCATGGTACTTTTATTTTGCATAAGTTTGCCTTGAAATTTGGTCAGTATTTCTAAAATGTTCTAATGAATTATAATCTAGCCGCCCTCTAATTTGCATAATTAACGAGCTAATTTGCTTAATTAACTAATTATGCAAATTAGGGTGGCTAGCTAATTAATTAGCTATATAGCTAAGCCTAATTAGACCAAGTTTGAAACCAATATTCTATTAAATAAAAAATATTAAGAACATTAATGCATTGTTTTTGGCAAAAAATACATATTAATGAGCGATGTCATGCATAATATAGCTCATTAACTGTATTGATTGATAAAAACAATACAAAGAAATTTAAAATGTGTGTATTTAGACTTATTAAGAGAACCGTATGTTCGATTAGCTTCAAACAAAACAAAAGGCGTATTGATCAGTGTTCTTTGCCCTATACTCAATTTATAGCATGTTCAAAATATGCATAGAGCCCTTCCAAAATGCCTAAAACACCACCTTAAATGTATAAAATGAAAGTAAACGCAGTAGGGTCTACAGGTCCTGTAGGCTTTAATATTTTTGTAGCCTTTAATGACCCTGCTCATGAGTGTACATGCCATACATGCAGCTCTTGAACTTCCAACCTGAACATCATGGTGTGATGGCTGTATCATCACCAACCATTGAATTGTACTATGATTGAATATCGGGCACATGGGTATAGGGCATATCGAGCATATTTCTTGCTGAGGATGATGAACTTGGCTTTCACTTTGAAAATTGTCTGCAATAACAGCGATTTGATCTATCAGTAGATCAGTATCGAGCTGATATTATGTTCAAACAGGGAAGTGCCAGGTGACACTCCCGGGGGGGGGGGGCACTCCAACTTTGGAGGGGACGCGTATGTAGGGCTGTTAAGACCCCCTTTTTCAGCATCGCTGTCACCCAAAGACCCCATATTTTTTTACCAACACATGCTCTGTCACCCGAAGACCCCTTATTTTTCCATTTGATCTGTCACCCAAAGACCCTTACAAGTTCAATTTGAACAGCAACTTTCATTTATCACTGATTTTGTTACTTATTTTGAAAAAACAAAGAAATTTGAAGCCATTTAGAACTAGAAATTCGATTTTCGAGGTTTCTGTAGAGCTTTTTCGGCTCTCACCCAAAGATTCCATTAAAAAAAAGGTCATGTTCTCACCCAATGACCCCATATTTTTTACATTTTGCTCTCACCGAATGCCCAAAATCATGCTCTCACCCAATGACCCAATATTTTTTACATTTTGCTCTCACCGAATGCCCCTGGGTGCGAAAGTGCCAGCCCTACACCTATATCCATTTCAAATTGGAGTGCCCCCCCCCCCCCGGGGTGACACTTCCCTGGTTCAAATATGTAGCCTATATCATGATGTACACGTAAACGTGCAGTGCATTCTCATGTGCACGTATACGTAAGCCAGCTTCCATCATTTGGACTCCTAGATTTAGTTCCCAACAGGAACTAAAAGTTCACAATGAAGAGCAATGAACTTCCTTTTTGCTGAATTTGTTATCAAGTCACGGAACAAAAAGTAAGGACTGATCTATAACCACAGGGCAAATGTGTCTGAATCAAGTTCATTTAACACTATGGGGTCAAAACCAAAAATACCTGTGATGGAATTGGACATAAACATTGTTGTTATTTAATTAGTGCTGTAGTAGAGTCCATCTTTATCCGAGTCCCAGGTGTCCGAGACCCGAGTCCATGTCCTTCCCCCCTCCCCCCGGGACTCGACTTTAGAAGTGACGCACGGATGTGTGGACAGCAGTTCGAAACTAGGGGTCTTTCGATGAGAACCTACACACCGAAAAAGAGGGTCTTTCAGTGAGAAGGCCCCAAAAAGGGCGGTCTTTCCGTGAGACTGGGAAAATTTTTGATAAGTGTAACCTATATTATTTTGTTTAGTGGGATTTACCTAGATGTATCATGTAATACTGAGGAAATTGAACTTCGGGTTAAATATGTCTGCAAATATTTCTACACAGCGTACACGGGACTGCGTGGGAAATGGGAATGCACCTTTAAGATGCAATAAATGGTGTGATGTGGTACCATGAAACTTTCCAACTTCCTTGTTAAAAGTTCAACATAAAGCCCAGGGTATAAACATGATAAAGGCTGAACAAAAAAAAAGGGTATTAGGGATGAAATGGTAAACCCTGCATGCGGTATGCATTATTTGTTAGTTACAAAATAAAGACTATGCATTATGCGAGATTATTCCTTGTACTTGGGTTGGGACTGGTGGGGGAAAAGACACACGACAGGTGAGGTAAGCCACGAAAAAAATCCTGTGAAAGGCATGAAAATGCACCAAAGAATCAAACCAGAACAAACCCAGGATATTTCCTGAAAACTTACATCTCTGGTACAAAGTTAATAACCACCAGCCCCCTGCCATTATGCAAGAAAATGATTTGGTCCTCAAAAAAACATTTCAAAAATCTCTGCTTTAGAATGAAAAGGTACAGCACAAAATCACAAGTTTTACTCCAAATTAAGGCTTGTTATTCCGTAGGGTCATTACTCCGAATTTAAAATGAAGCTTGTTATTCCGAAGGGTCATTTCTCCGAATTTAAAATGAGACTCGTTATTCCGAAGAGTCATTATTCTAATTCATTATTCCGAAGGGTTATTACTCCGAACTGTCGTTCGGAATAACGACCCTTAACATAAATTCAGAGTAATGACCCTTTGGAATAATGAGCCTTCACAATAACGTACCCTGTTGTAAATTCCGTTCAGTAAGGTTCATTATTCCAAAGGGTCATTACTCCGAATTTACGTTAAGGGTCCTTATTCCGAAGAACCGTTATTCCGAAATTCAGAGGAACAACCCTTCGGAATAACGAACCTTAATGTAACTTCGGAGTAATGACCCTTCAGAATAACGAGCCTCATTTTAAATTCGGAGTAATGCCCCTTCAGAATAAAGACCCTTCAGAATAATGACCCTTAACGTAAATTCGGAGTAATTACCCTTTGGAATAACGAACCTTGTTGTAAATTCCATTCAGTAAGGTTCATTACTCCAAATTTACGTTAAGGGTCGTTATTCCGAAGGACCGTTATTCTGAAATTTAGAGTAACAACCTTTTGGAATAACGAACCTCAATGTAAATTCGGAGTAATGCCCTTCAGAATAATGAACCTTTGTAAATTCCATTCAGTAAGGTTCATTATTCCAAAGGGTCATTACTCCGAAATTAATGTAATGACCCTTCAGAATAACGAGCCTCATTTTACATTCGGAGTAATGACATCTCTGGTACAAAGTTAATAACCACCAGCCCCTGCCATTATGCAAGAAAATGATTTGGTCCTCAAAAACATTTATCAAAAATCTATGCTTTAGAATGAAAAGGTACTGCATAAAATCACAAGTTTTACTCCATATTAAGGCTCGTTATTCCGTAGGGTCATTACTCCGAATTTAAAATGAGGCTTGGTATTCCGAAGGGTCATTTCTCCGAATTTAAAATGAGACTCGTTATTTCGAAGGGTCATTACTCCAAATTTACATTTAAGGTTCATTATTCCGAAGGTTGTTACGCCGAACGGTCCTTCAGAATAACGACCCTTAACATAAATTCAGAGTAATGACCCTTTGGAATAATGAGCCTTCAGAATAACGAACCTCGTTGTAAATTCCATTCAGTAAGGTTTATTATTCCAATTTACGTTAAGGGTCGTTATTCCGAAGGACCGTTATTCCGAAATTCAGAGGAACAACCCTTCGGAATAACAAACCTTAATGTAAATTTGGAGTAATGCAGGGACTGATTTTTGAGGAGAGCTAGAGCAATCGCTCTCTACTGCTCTCCTTAAATCTGATATAAGAGAGTGATTTTTACTTCTCCTTAGTTGACCATTCTCTCATTTGCATTCTATTGTACAAATGCTCTAAACAGCTCTCCTTGAAGGCTCCAGAAGAGCTATTTAATGCTCTCGTGCAAATTTCAAAGGACAGTCCCTGGTAAGGATGACCCTTCAGAATAATGAGCCTCATTTTACATTCGGAGTAATGACCCTTCGGAATAACGAGCCTCATTTTAAATTTGGAGTAATGACTCTTTGGAGTAATGATCCTTTGGAATAACAAACCTTCGGATTAATGAACCTTATTTTAAATTCGGAGTAATGACCCTTCGGAATAACGACCTTTCAGAATACTGACCCTTTATGTAAATTCGGAGTAATGACCCTTCGGAATAACAAACCATCGGATTAATGACCCTTTGGAATAATGAACCTTATTTTAAATTTGGAGTAATGACCCTTCGGAATAATGCCCCTTAAAACGTAAATTTGGAGTAATGACCCTTCGGAATAACGACCCTTCAGAATAATGACCCTTAACGTCAATTCGGAGTAGTGACCCTTGGAGTAATGACCCTTCGGAATAACGAACCTTCAGATTAATGACCCTTCGGAATACATGTAATGACCCTTATTTTAAATTCGGAGTAATGACCCTTTGGAGTAAAGACCCTTCGGAATAACGAACCTTTCGATTAATGACCCTTCGGAATAATGACCCTTATTTTAAATTCGAGTAATGATCCTTCGAATAACGAACCTTAATGTAAATTGAGTAATGACCCTTGAATAATGAACCTTTGCAAATTCCATTCATTAAAGTTCATTATTCCAAAGGGTCATTACTCCGAATTTACGTTAAGGTTCGTTATTTCGAAACTCACGAGTAATGACCCTTCGGAATAACAAGCCTCGTTTTAAATTTGGAGCAATGACCCTTCGGAATAACGAACCTTGTTGTAAATTCCATTCAGTAAGGTTCATTATTCCAAAGGGTCATTACTCCGAATTTATGTTAAGGGATGTTATTCCGAAGGATCGTTATTCCGAAATAACGAACCTCCGAAATAACGAACCTTCGGATTAATGACCCTTCGGAGTTCGGAATAATGAACCTTATTTTAACTTCGGAGTAATGACCCTTCAGAATAATAACCCTTAACGTAAATTCGGAGCAATGACCCTTCGGAATAACGAACCTTGTTGTAAATTCCATTCAGTAAGGTTCAATATTCCAAAGGGTAATTACTCCGAATTTACCTTAAGGGATGTTATTCTGAAGAATCGTTATTCCAAAATTCAGAGTAACGACCCTTCGGAATAACAAACCTGAATGTAAATTTGGAGTAATGACCCTTCGGAATAACGAGCCTCATTATAAATTTGGAGTAATGACCATTCAGAATAACAAGCCGTATTTTTAATTTGGAGTAATGACCCTTCGGAATAACAAACCTCATTTTAAATTTGGCGTAATGACCCTTCGGTATAATACGAAGATTCTACGCCAAAGACAAACTGTGTGAAAATCTAAAAAAATTAAATCTTTGCAACTTGGTTTTTTTTCCAATTGTGGTGAAATTTAATTTATTGTATCAAATTCAAATATGTTCACAATAAAAGGCCTAAAAAAGAAATGCTGTATTGCCCTTAAAAAAGCTCCAAGTCAGGGTTGGTCAATCTGCTTTTTATTTGTTAATATTTTGCCACAAAAAATACAAGTTCACTACCAATTATGATGGTAAATACTTTTATCAGAGTTGTGGTGGTGGTAACGAATTACAAACAGGCAAAATATTTTATACCAAGTATATGAATATGAAAAAAACCAACACAACCCTATTTTGATCCGATTTTCTGTTAAAAGGGGCAATACTAATTCTTTTTTAGACCTACTTTCATCAGTCTACAAAGATCAAAATTAACAATTCTTTATGGTACAAACAAATGCGTAGATATGCTACTACCTACATGTACGTGTAATACTACCCTGCTTTTATGAAATTTCAAAATACAGATCAGCCTCAAAGTCAATAAACCAACCAAGTAAGAAAATAAACATAACTTCTGGTGTTGAATTTCAACAAAAATAGTACTTATTAAAATTACGTAGAAAATGTATTTTTAGGCCTACATTTTGATACCTGGGATGTGTGTGACCTAATAATTTGTTCATCTCGGCAAGATTTTTGTTATGAAGCACCTGAAAGGGAACCTAAAATGTATAAATCTACATCATGTAGGCTAACATACACATACAGTCAAGAAAAGGTACTCTAGAAACAATACATTTTACCATACATTGTACATTCTTCAAAAGAGTATTTACATTACAAGACTGGATTCATGTCACAAATAAATTTTGGCTCTTGGAACTTTTGAAATTTTCTTGATGCAAAATACAAAAATTCAAATTGTCAAAAGGGTTTTTTTGGTGGGCAACTGCTATATTATGCAAAGATACATACCACAGAAGATGACACACAGTAGGTCGATCAACACAGAATAAACTGAATTGTTGATTACCAGTTTATTTTAAAAATAAACACACCATGTCTTCTGGATGTGATCATGATTGTGAGTTAGTGGTAATAGGCCTACTGTTCAAGGCATTAGCCAGAGGGGTGTCCAGGTGTCAAAATTCTGATTTTTATAATGGAGTGAATAGGAAGTGGACCCCCTGATTTTGTACAATAAGGTATTTTTGACCATTTTGGACACCCTAAAGACACCCCTCTGGCTAATGCCTTGCTACTGTTGAGATCCCATATTGGTTTATCTTTAGTTAGCGTATAATAATCTTGCACGCCACTAACCCAAACTATTTTGCAGGATTGCGGGTACAAACGTACACAAAAGCATTGGCGGCACTGGAGTATATGTGATTTTTCAAAGTTTTTTAAGACAGGACCATGTATATACATGTATAGCATAGCAAGGTTGAAAAATGTGGGGTGGCCAAATAGACATGTACACACGCCAAAATTTGAAATAATAATGTATAAAAACCATTTAATAAATTTCTGAGAAAGTTGGGTGGCCCTGGCCACCCTGTTTGCTATGGCCCTGCTTTAAGATCCTGCTAGGATCAAAAGCTCAGGCCCTTTTAAAAGTTAAAATTTTCCTGAACAGGCTATCTGTTGCAGATACAGTTTCAAATGTTAAAATTTTCCTGAACAGGCTATCTGTTGCAGATACAGTTTCAAACGGCTTTTTTTTTTTATTGAGAATGTGATTTTGAACTTTCTTGTGCATAAAAGGAATGTGTTGATTTGATGTGCATTTCCTTTTAAAATCTGAACAAAATTTGATGATCTATGAATTATAATTTGTTTCTAGTAGTACTGACATTGTACAAAATGTATAATTATTGAAAAAATGTAAACAACTGGTTTTTGAAGATAAATCTAAAGTGTATAAAAGTCAGCCATTTTGTTTTGGAATTTGGATAGAACTTCCAAGTAACAACAGAGAGAATTCAATTCATTTAGTGTCAGGCACCTTATCGGAATGTGGATTAAAAATAAGGCACACCTATCGATAAAACTAAAAATAAATAGAATTCTTTGGTCACAGCTACAAGTACATACCGGGTACTGTGTATTTACCCGTCTCCACAAAATAGTAGACAAGGTGCCTTTACACTAATCTATTGAGCCTTTGTGTTTTGGGGTGTTTTTTTTCAAGAAACAATGCTGTTACATGGCAAGAACATTCAATGTTGGATTACTCCATGTAATTTTACACAAAATTAGGGTTTATAATTAGTTACCGACTCGATATTGAATTGCACTGCTGCAGTACTGTTTAAACACTTACAACATGTGTACTATACATTGGCTTAGGAAGATTTTCAACATTGGAGGGGCTGAAATTTAAAAATTCGGAAGTCAGAACATTTTGCAAAATATAGGTCACAAACACCCATTTTCCCTCTATTTTATCACAATTTTTTACTCCCCCCAGTTCCTAAGCCAATGCTACATCAAATTCCAATTTACAGAACATTCTTTCAACCCCCATCAGCCCTTGTTATTCTTGTTTCAGCCTCTAATCATCATAATATTTAAATAAACATTAAACACCCAGACATTTTTTTAGTAAGTACTTTGTTACGATTTTTCCCAGTCTTTTAGTGTGCAAATTTGTCCACAATTATAACAGCTGGTGTGAACATGTGCATCCTCTTCAGTATGGTAATGATTTCAGTTAAAATCAGTCAACCAGTTCATGTTGAGGTCTAACAAAGCGAAGATTCGTGTTATCACTGCATACATGCATATCTTGATTCACACCATTTGTTTCCTGTTCAAAATGCATTGGATGATGTATATATCCAGGTCCAGGAAGACAGTTCAATCTGGAAACAACCACAATATTAAAGCTGGATTGATGAATGATGATGCATTGTTAATGAGTCTCTGATTAAATTTGGGGTCATGGTCAATTCCCAGCTGAGCTGAAGCGTTATTAGCAAACTGATCAATGCAAGTGCTGAATCAATTATTCACAGGATTTGTTTACAATGTATGAAATTTATGGCATTTTCTATTCCAACAATGCATGCAATGAAGCATACACTACTCCACTGATGAAACAGTACTGTACACCTTCACTTTTATGGGTGTTGGTCCATTGAATTGAATGTAGTCTTGTTTTTGTATGCTGTTCTCTGAAGCATAAATGTTGTGTTGCTGCATGCTGTGCTTCGATTCGATAAAAAAACGGTGAACCTCAAGTGTTGAATTCTTGTACAGTTCAAATTGCGATAAATGTCAGTGACTGATGAATTGTCCACAGAAAAGTTTATAATATATTGTAGTTTATAGATCCCTTTCCCAGTTGAAAGTATTCTAAAGAAATTCCGAAAGTAAACAAATGAAGTTTAATAAAACATCCTGATGATGAGCTCGTATTTACAGAAAACGCCCAGAGACTCCTTGAGTATTAAAATGAGAGTCAAAGATGGCGGTAAGATTTACATGTTTATGTGCGGGCGATTGATTCTCCTGCTCCCAAAGGTGTAGAAACTGACATCTCCAGACCTTCTTGCATAACGGCACAAAAACCACAGCAGCATATAAAAAACAAATCTGAGATGAGACTACCGTCGATCCCCTTGGCTTCTCTCACTTTCCCTCGTGTGACAATCAAGGCGTAGATATTCAGCAATGGCACAATCAGTACCAGACCACACAGCAAACAATCATCACCAACTGCTTCGGCAATTTTCCCATGTGTATAACAAGGAACGATGTATGTGAAGATGCACATCCCGATGTTGTTAAAACATCCACAGATTCCATTTGACCAATCACCCATCTTGGATACTTTCAAGTTCCTCAAGCTTTCGCTGAAACAAGATGAAGAAATTACACGAGCGTTGCCTGATTGCCGATGTCAATATCAATATGCTATCGAAAATTAAAGTATGCAGCCGCGCCTATTGTGAGTGTACGTGTGAAAGGATTCATGCACGGTTCATGCACAATATCAATATACAACAATACACACAGTACGGTACAGCTTCATTCATGCCACATGCCACGGGGATCCGTAAAATCCACCATTCACAGCAGGCCTTTCATTATGTACCATAATCAAAATGATAATATCCTGCATAAATTATTCCATATATGGTAAATCAGATATTCTCTGGGCAAATTCAGCAAACGCTTTCCACGTATCCGGGCCACGTATTCATGATATTCAGATTTTAATGTTATATGAATATTATTTTGATTTGTTGTTGTTTGTTTGGGTATTGCACGTTAGGCTTTATTGTTTGTATAAAAATCACTTGATTTTGAGAATACAATGTAATTTGAAAGTAGGCCGGCCTACATTGAAGGTCGTTGAATTTAGCATTAGGCCTAATTAAAAAAAACCTAGAGTATCACAAAAAGTCTTGCAAGTGACTCATGTGTTCTAAATTAATTTTAATTAAGTATTCCAAAGTCTAAAAACAATTTGAAAAATCTTTTTAAAAAAAATAAATAGGCCTAAATAAAAATCTGACAAATCCCAGAAATCAATGATGGAGGGGACGAGAGCCAAAACATTAATTTATAACGGCCATAGGCCTAAGGATGGATTTTTTTTTAGGTTTCATTGTTTATTGATTTTTTTATTCATTTCAAAAGACAAACACAAATAAACAAATTAATTCAATCAACAAGAAAACACAAGAAGGCAGTAAGAAATGGGAAACGCACAAAGTTATGCAGTCACACTACCACCAAATGTCAATTTCAATATAAAACTGTAGGCCTACAGGAAAAACTTCAGAACTGCAGTGTGTTGAAATTGCTTTTAAAAGTTAACATGCTTTGAAAGTATTTGAAATCATCATGGATTTGTGAGCTCCAAGCCCCGCTCCAAGCGAATCATGAATATGAGTTTACCTCTCATACTGTCGAAATCACCAGATTGGTACTTTTTTTTTTAGAAGAACATGTTAGGGGCCTACTCAAAATAATGAAAATTTTGGCAAAGTGAAAATTTGATAACTTTTGATGCGGACAATCGGAAACTAATGATTCGTTTCCAATTAGCCACATTGGGAACTTGAACGAATAGGCCTATTAAAATTTATTGGGAGGGCGGGTTAGTGTAGTGGTCTCTGGTCTTCTCACTCGCTTCTCACCACTGTGGGCCGGGTTCAATTCCCCGCGGTGCCGCATGTGAGTTTGGTTGCCGATCCATGCTCGTCCTCGCAGGCTTTTTCCGGGTGCTCCGGTGCTTCTAAAATCGGACCTCTACCCATATCCCTGTCCCGACATATCTGGAGGCATCCCTTGAATTTAGTAGCCTCTGGGCACTATTGGGTTTAGCCTATCGGCCGAATGTTATAAATATATAATAAAAGTATTAAAAAAATTATTTTAGTAGAACAAAACAAACAGATATGGTTTACCAAAATGTAAGTCTCTTCTCTTTACAATAATTCTGAAGAGAGCCAGCTAGGCAATAGGACATAAATAATTATATAAAAGGTCGCTCAACTTTCAAAAGTTGACAATGATATTTACAGTTCTTCATCAACGGAGCCGATCATAGCTCATCTCAATCGCAATTGTTTCATGACTTTTAGGCCGTATAAAATTAATGTTTTGGTTCTCGTCCCCTCCCTCCTCATTTTCTGGGATTTGTCAGATTTTTTTTTTTTTTTAATTTTTCAATTATTTTAGACTTTGGAATGATTTATGAATTTTTTCATACATATAAATAAGTTTATTAGAGAACAAGGACCACTTCCAAGTCTTTTTGTGGTACTCTAGGGGTTTATCCTCAGAATCTCACATTTGAAAAAAAAAAAGTGCCTCATCGTTTCCTCAAGCACTGTTGGAAAAGACCGAAAACTACTGACAATGCTGATTTTACATTGAAAAAAAAAAAAAAAAAAAAAAAAAAAAAACCACCTCCCTCCCTCATCAATTCATGAAAATCCTCTGGACGAGAACCAAAATATTAATTTTATATGGCCTTAACTATAACGTTATTTAAACATGCGTGTTTAATTCTGTATTGCTTCTTCTTTTATTCTATCATGTATACAGTCATGTAGGCCTATAGTATTTTGGATCGACTGGCTGACTTTCTTATAATTATTTTCTTTCTTTTTATTTTATAATGCAAATTATCGAGCTATAGTCAAGTGATTCCTTGCCCTACCTGGGCTGGAGTAATCTTTGAGTCTGCTTTGCGCCCTCTGCATTATATTTATTTAAAGTTGGACTTTTTAGCAAATCGCGTGTTCATGTTCACGTTGACTATGTACAGGTGAATTGTATACAGTTCCATGAAAGTGGTGATGTGAAAGGCTTTTTTTTTTTTTTTTTAAAGAAGGAGTAACTATTTATACAATCATTCAAATGACTGGGTTCAGGTGTAACATGAACACCAAATGAAGTTGTATTACCCGGTACTTTTTTGAACCTTTAAACCTGACATGTGTTAAAGCTTTTGTTAACTTCAAATAAGTTGGGCATTGATTAAATTAAAAATTGAAACATTATTCGAACAAGTGTTTTTGTCTCAATTCACCCAACTGGAAAAAGATTTTCACACTGTAGCGATGTTAATGTTAGAATGACACCTGTTGGTGAAGATGAATTAGCAGCCACACACCTCTTGCTGTCTACTGAAGATAGCAGCCATACATCATTTGCTGTCTACTGAACATAGCAGACATACATCATTTGCTGTCTACTGAAGATAGCAGCCATATACCCTTGCTGTCTACTGAAGATAGCAGCCATATATCAATTGCTGTCTACTGAAGATAGCACCCATTATACACCCTTGCTGTCTACTGAAGATAGCAGCCATACGGTACATCATTTGCTGTCTACTGAAGATAGCAGCTATACATCATTTGCTGTCTGCTGAAGATATCAGCCATACATCTTTTGCTGTCTACTGAAGATAGCAGCCATACACCCTTGCTGTCTACTGAAGATAGCAGCCATACATCATTTGCTGTCTACTGAAGATAGCAGCCATACATCATTTGCTGTCTACTGAAGATAGCAGCCATACATCATTTGCTGTCTACTGAAGATATCAGCCATACATCATTTGCTGTCTACTGAAGATAGCAGCCACACACCTCTTGCTGTCTACTGAAGATAGCAGCTATACATCCTTTGCTGTCTACTGAAGATATCAGTCATACATCATTTGCTGTCTACTGAAGATATCAGCCATACATCATTTGCTGTCTACTGAAGATAGCAGCCATACATCATTTGCTGTCTACTGAAGATAGCAGCCATACACCCGTGCTGTCTACTGAAGATAGTAGCCGTACATCATTTGCTGTCTACTGAAGATAGCGGCCATATATCATTTGCTGTCTACTGAAGATAGCGGCCACACACCTCTTGTTGTCTAATGAAGATAGCAGCTATACATCATTTGCTGTCTACTGAAGATAGCAGCAATACATCATTTGCTGTCTACTGAAGATAGCAGCCATACATCATTTGCTGTCTACTGAAGATAGCAGCCATACATCATTTGCTGTCTACTGAAGATAGCAGCCATACATCATTTGCTGTCTACTGAAGATAGCAGCCATACATCCTTTGCTGTCTACTGAATATATCAGCCATACATCATTTGCTGTCTACTGAAGATATCAGCCATACATCATTTGCTGTCTACTGAAGATAGCAGCCATACATCATTTGCTGTCTACTGAAGATAGCAGCCATATATCATTTGCTGTTAGTCTACTGAAGATAGCAGCCACACATCTCTTGCTGTCTACTGAAGATAACAGCTATACATAATTTGCTGTCTACTGAAGATATCAGCCGTACATCATTTGCTGTCTACTGAAAAAATATATATACATCATTTGCTGTCTACTGAAGATATCAGCCATACATCAATTGCTGTCTACTGAAGATAGCAGCCATACACCCTTGCTGTCTACTGAAGATAGCAGCCATACATCCTTGCTGCTAATGAAGATAGCAGCCATACATCATTTGCTGTCTACTGAAGAGAGCAGCCATACATCATTTGCTGTCTACTGAAGATATTAGGTATACATCATTTGCTGTCTACTGAAGAGAGCAGCCATACATCATTTGCTGTCTACTGAAGATATCAGCCATACATCATTTGCTGTCTACTGAAGATATCAGCCATACAACATTTGCTGTCTACTGAAGATAGCAGCCATACACCCTTGCTGTCTACCGACGATAGCAGCCATACATCCTTGCTGCTAATGAAGATAGCAGCCATACATCATTTGCTGTCTACTGAAGATAGCAGTCATACATCATCTGCTGTCTACTGAAGATAGCAGCCATACATCATTTGCTGTCTACTGAAGATAGCAGCCATACATCATTTGCTGTCTACTGTAGATAGCAGCCATACATCATTTGCTGTCTACTGAAGATAGCAGCCATACATCATTTGCTGTCTACTGAAGATAGCAGCCACACACCTCTTGCTGTCTACTGAAGATAGCAGCTATACATCATTTGCTGTCTGCTGAAGATATCAGCCATACATTATTTGATGTCTACTGAAGATATCAGTCATACATCATTTGCTGTCTACTGAAGATAGCAGCCATACATCCTTGCTGTCTACTGAAGATAGCAGCTATACATCATTTGCTGTCTACTGAAGATATCAGCCATACATCATTTGCTGTCTACTGAAGATATCAGCCATACATCATTTGCTGTCTACTGAAGATAGCAGCCATACATCATTTGCTGTCTACTGATGATAGCAGCCTCACACCTCTCGCTGTCTACTGAAGATAGCAGCTATACATCATTTGCTGTCTACTGAAGATATCAGCCATACATTATTTGCTGTCTACTGAAGGTATCAGCCATACATCATTTGCTGTCTACTGAAGATAGCAGCAATACACCCGTGCTGGCTACTGAAGATATCAGCCATACATCATTTGCTCTCTACTGAAGATAGCAGCCACACACCCTTGATGTCTACTGAGCTAAAGATAGCAGCCATACATCCTTGCTGCTAATGAAGATAGTAACCATACATCCCTTTATGTCCACTGAAGATGAAGTAGCCGTAGGCCTACACCGCTTGTTTTCTACGGAAGATAGCAGTCATATACCCCTTTGATGTCTATATATATACTGAAGATAGCAACCATATACCCTTGCTGTCTATTAAAGATAGTAGCCACACACTTCTTGCTTGAATTAGCAGCCACACGCCTCTTGCTATCTACTGAAGATATCAGCCATGTATACGTCCCTTGCTATCTACTGAGGATAGCAGCCATACACCCTTGCTGTCTACTGAAGATAGCAGCCATACATCATTTGCTGTCTGCTGAAGTTATCAGCCATACATCATTTGCTGTCTACTGAAGATAACAGCCATACATCATTTTTTGTCTACTGGCTATCAGCCATACATCTCTTGCTGTCTACTGAAGATAGCAGCCATACATCATTTGCTGTCTACTGAAGATAACAGCCATACACCATTTGCTGTCTACTGAAGGTATCAGCCATACACCCGTGCTGTCTACTGAAGATAGCAGCCATACATTATTTGCTGTCTAGTGAAGATAGCAGCCATACACCCTTGCTGTCTACTGAAGATAGCAGCTATACATCATTTGCTGTCTACTGAAGATATCAGCCATACATCATTTGCTGTCTACTGAAGATATCAGCCATACATCATTTGCTGTCTACTGAAGATAGCAGCCATACATCATTTGCTGTCTACTGAAGATAGCAGCCATACACCCGTGCTGTCTACTGAAGATAGCAGCCGTACATCATTTGCTGTCTACTGAAGATAGCAGCCATACATCATTTGCTGTCTACTGAAGATAGCAGCCATATATCATTTGCTGTCTATAACACAAAGAGGTTGGCCCGACGTCGGGTATTGGTCGCCATGGACGGTGGCTGAACGTCGGCTCAGATGTCGGCTCAGATGTTGGGTATATGACCTGCCGACGAGGTCGGCCCGACTTCGGTTCGACCACCGGCCGACGTAATGCCGACTGCTTAAAAGCCGGTGCCGACCCTAACCCGACTTTAACAACGTCGGCCCGACCTTGGAACTACGTTGGACCAACCATTATCCAACGTCGATCCAACGATTGGCAAGTTGGCCCAATGAGACGAAAAATCATGAAAAAAAAATCAAAAATATTATTTAGTAGCGTATACTCTGCTTACACCGAGTCTTACACTTACCTACTCTCTATTTTACAACGAACACAAATTTCCTAGCTTCATTTACACAAGTCACTTACCTTAATGGACCTACCGGGATTCGAACCAGGGACCTTCGGTTTATAAATCTGGTGCTCTACCGATTGAGCTACCGAGGTATCTATATTTGATGAAGTGTTTTAAGTTAATATAAGCAATATTTTGATCAAATTTACTGTAAATATTGATAACATTTACTAAATTTGTTGATTTTTTTTCTTTATAAAGTAATATACATGTAAAAATAAAAAATTTGGTCAATGGATGGATTAATAACATTGGCCCAACATCAAAGATTTGATGAATTTCACCGACCTCAACCCGACGTCACCCCAAAGTCAGCGGGCCGACATTCACTTAGTGACGTAGGGCCGACCTCAACCCGACGTCGCCCCAAAGCAGCAGGCCGACGTTCACTTAGTGACGTAGGGCCGATGTCCGCCCGACTACTTCAGCAGGACCCCGACCCCTTGCCGACTTCGCCGACCAGTCGCCTACGTCGGGCCGACGGCATCGTGTTTACCGACCTCTTGTTGTCTACTGAAGATAGCAGCTATACATCATTTGCTGTCTACTGAAGATAGCAGCAACACATCATTTGCTGTCTACTGAAGATAGCAGCCATACATCATTTGCTGTCTACTGAAGATAGCAGCTATACATCATTTGCTGTCTACTGAAGATAGCAGCCATACATCATTTGCTGTCTACTGAAGATAGCAGCCATACATCATTTGCTGTCTACTGAAGATAGCAGCCATACATCATTTGCTGTCTACTGAAGATAGCAGCCACACACCTCTTGCTGTCTACTGAAGATAGCAGCTATACATCCTTTGCTGTCTACTGAAGATATCAGCCATACATCATTTGCTGTCTACTGAAGATATCAGCCATACATCATTTGCTGTCTACTGAAGATAGCAGCCATACATCATTTGCTGTCTACTGAAGATAGCAGCCATATATCATTTGCTGTCTACTGAAGATAGCAGCCACACACCTCTTGCTGTCTACTGAAGATAGCAGTTATACATAATTTGCTGTCTACTGAAGATATCAGCCGTACATTATTTGCTGTCTACTGAAAATATCTATACATCATTTGCCTGCTACTGAAGATATCAGCCATACATCATTTGCTGTCTACTGAAGATAGCAGCCATACACCCTTGCTGTCTACTGAAGATAGCAGCCATACATCCTTTGCTGCTAATGAAGATAGCAGCCATACATTATTTGCTGTCTACTGAAGAGAGCAGCCATACATCATTTGCTGTCTACTGAAGATATTAGGTATACATCATTTGCTGTCTACTGAAGAGAGCAGCCATACATCATTTGCTGTCCACTGAAGATATCAGCCATACATCATTTGCTGTCTACTGAAGATATCAGCCATACAACATTTGCTGTCTACTGAAGATAGCAGCCATACACCCTTGCTGTCTACCGAAGATAGCAGCCATACATCCTTGCTGCTAATGAAGATAGCAGCCATACATCATTTGCTGTCTACTGAAGATAGCAGTCATACATCATCTGCTGTCTACTGAAGATAGCAGCCATACATCATTTGCTGTCTACTGAAGATAGCAGCCATACATCATTTGCTGTCTACTGAAGATAGCAGCTATACATCATTTGCTGTCTGCTGAAGATATCAGCCATACCTCATTTGCTGTCTACTGAAGATATCAGCCATACATTATTTGATGTCTACTGAAGATATCAGTCATACATCATTTGCTGTCTACTGAAGATAGCAGCCATACATCCTTGCTGTCTACTGAAGATAGCAGCTATACATCATTTGCTGTCTACTGAAGATATTAGCAATACATCATTTGCTGTCTACTGAAGATATCAGCCATACATCATTTGCTGTCTACTGAAGATAGCAGCCATACATCATTTGCTGTCTACTGATGATAGCAGCCTCACACCTCTCGCTGTCTACTGAAGATAGCAGCTATACATCATTTGCTGTCTACTGAAGATATCAGCCATACATTATTTGCTGTCTACTGAAGGTATCAGTCATACATCATTTGCTGTCTACTCAAGATAGCAGCCATACACCCGTGCTGGCTACTGAAGATATCAGCCATGCATCATTTGCTATCTACTGAAGATAGCAGCCATACATCATTTGCTGTCTACTGAAGATATCAGCCATACATCATTTGCTGTCTACTGAAGATAGCAGCCATACATCATTTGCTGTGTAGTGAAGATAGCAGCCACACACCTCTTGCTGTCTAACAGCAATACATTATTTGCTGTCTGCTGAAGATATCAGCCATACATTATTTGCTGTCTACTGAAGATATCAGCCATACACCCTTGCTGTCTACCGAAGATAGCAGCCATACATCCTTGTTGTCTACCGACGATAGCAGCCATACATCCTTGCTGCTAATGAAGATAGCAGCCATACATCATTTGCTGTCTACTGAAGATAGCAGCTATACATCATTTGCTGTCTACTGAAGATATCAGCCATACATCATTTTCTGTCTACTGAAGATAGCAGCCATACATCATGTGCTGTCTACTGATGATAGCAGCCTCACACCTCTCGCTGTCTACTGAAGATAGCAGCTATACATCATTTGCTGTCTACTAAAGATATCAGCCATACATTATTTGCTGTCTACTGAAGGTATCAGCCATACATCATTTGCTGTCTACTGAAGATAGCAGCCATACACCCGTGCTGGCTGCTGATGATATCAGCCATACATTATTTGCTATCTACTGAAGATAGCAGCCATACATCACTTGCTGTCTACTGAAGATATCAGCCATACATCATTTGCTGTCTACTGAAGATAGCAGCCATACATCATTTGCTGTGTGCTGAAGATAGCAGCCACACACCTCTTGCTGTCTACTGAAGATAGCAGGTACATCATTTGCTGTCTACTGAAGATAACAGCAATACATTATTTGCTGTCTACTGAAGATATCAGCCATACATCATTTGCTGTCTACTGAAGATATCAGCCATACATCATTTGCTGTCTACTGAAGATAGCAGCCATACACCCTTGCTATCTACTGAAGATAGCAGCCATATATCATTTGCTGTCTACTGAAGATATCAGCCATACATCATTTGGTGTCTACCGAAGAGAGCAGACATACATCATTTGCTGTCTACTGAAGATATCAACCATACATCATTTGCTGTCTACTGAAGATATCAGCCATACATCATTTGCTGTCTACTGAAGAGAGCAGCCATGCATCATTTGCTGTCTACTGAAGATAGCAGCCATAGATCATTTGCTGTCTACTGAAGATATCAGCCATACACCATTTGCTGTCTACTGAAGATATTAGCCATACATCATTTGCTGTCTACTGAAGATAGCGGCCATACATCATTTGCTGTCTACTGAAGATAGCAGCCATACATCACTTGCTGTCTCCTGAAGAAAGCAGCCATACATTATTTGCTCTCTACTGAAGATAGCAGCCATACACCGTTGCTGTCTACTGAAGATAGCAGCCATACATCCTTGCTGCTAATGAAGATAGCAACCATACATCCCTTTATGTCCACTTAAGATGAAGTAGCCGTACACCGCTTGTTGTCTACGGAAGATAGCACTCATATACCCCTTTGATGTCTATATATATACTGAGATAGTAACCATATACCCTTGCTGTCTATTAAAGATAGTAGCCACACACTTCTTGCTGTTGCTTGAATTAGCAGCCACACGCCGCGCCTCTTTCTGTCTACTGAGGATAGCAGCCATACACCCTTGCTGTCTACTGAAGATAGCAGCCATACATCCTTGCTGCTAATGAAGATAGTAACCATACGAGGGTTGGTCAATACTATCCCGCAACCATTATTTATCTCCACGCATGCATGACTTAGATGACTGTTACTTATGATCAATAAAGTTTGTACCTTTGTCTTTCAAAACACACAATTATTAATACTATAGTAATTATGTAATCTCATTTGCATAAAGTCATTGCTCTATGTACACTGACAATTGTCAACATTGGCGGGAAATTTGTAGTTGAGAAACGTGTAATAAAAAGAAGCAGAAGTAAGGACCAAAGTTGTTTACAAGCCTTATTTTTAGTATGAGGTAATCTGAGTATATTCAATTGATAATTGTGAAAGAAGAAATGTATCCGTCAACAGATGAGGAAATGGGCCGTCTTTGAACTTCACCAAAAATAGGCCTAAACTACAAACAAAAAAGGTGTGAAAATCGCGAGAAAAGAGCACACACGGTGGAGGAAAGAATCCAAATTATCTCCAAAGTAAAACAAAACAAATATGATTATTGGTATGGTATGAGAGATCATAGTCAGGACAATAGAATATGTTGCAATAAAAATAAAAATATTGAAAGTACCCAAAATGTATGAAAAAAGTAAAATTTCATCAAAAAAGCGCTAAAAATATGACTAATACAAGGTTTGCGGAACAGTGGCTGTGTGAGTGAATTGCTATACCCAGTCTTATGCTAAAATTAGGCACACCTTTCGAAATTCAAATTTCTTATTCAATCCAGAGCCTCGCTATGGCGTGCAACTTTGATTACAAAAACAAGACCTTTTGAAAACAAGGGTTCATTAAGAAAGAAATGTTTGTGATTTCACCACTGGGACCTCCCTTTTTAATAATCAGTAGATACCCAATCAAACCAGGTACCATTGGTTAAATTTTGTCATCGATTAATCTTTCTATCTCTAATTATGTAAAGAACAATGGGTGATAAAGCCTACTCAAAATTGGAGGTACTCAACACGATCCCATTCCTTTAATAAAAATGGTATAGATCTAAAAAGAGTACAGCATCATTTCTATGTTATCGGTCTACAAAGTTGCAAAAACTGGGGCAGATTCCATACATTTATTCTCGAGATATTTGGAATTATGTAACAATACCTCAATTTGGCGCGAGATTTTCTTGACTACTTTTGACCATAAATCAGGCAGTGCCCATACGCTATTGTGTTTATGCTAATGTCATTACGTAATCAAGTGTTCAGCATCGCTAATACATATTTGTTTTGAAAGACAAAAGTACAAACTTGTATTTAGCGTAAGTCATCCAAGTCATGCATGAGCGGAGATACACCGTAGTTGCGGGAACTTATTGACCAGCCCTCGTACATCCCTTTATGTCCACTGAAGATGAAGTAGCCGTACACCGCTTGTTGTCTGGAGATAGCAGTCATAATACCCCTTTGATGTCTATACTGAAGATAGTAACCATATACCCTTGCTGTCTATTAAAGCCATATTATAACATTTTCAAACAAACTAGATTAGCATTTTTGCCATAAAATGTTAGCTTTTACTGTCAGATATATCCCCTTTATTTTTGAGCTGAACAACTACGGCAAAGCAAAGAAAATTGGAATTTACTACCAGCGCACATGTCGCCAATACGTACCACTCCTTCGGCCACGTTGTGGTACGACCCTTGGTTGTGTATATCACCGTCCCGCACGCCGTGTACGTACTGTGTGTTGTGAACATCGTGTATGCGTTCGACTTATAATTCCATCGTAATAATAAAGCGCCGGTTCCGGCGTTTTATTCAAAATCTCGGATTTTGACAAAACTACAGCACCTAGAGTCTTGATTTTTGCAGGGTATAGGCCTATTGGTTTAATAAAGTACAATTTAATCGTGTAAAGAAAAAAGAATGTTAAAAATTCAGTGAGGGCGTCTTCCTCAGCAAATGTTATAATATGGCTTTAAAGATAGTAGCCACACACTTCTTGCTGTTGCTTGAATTAGCAGCCACACGCCTCTTGCTATCTACTGAAGATATCAGCCATGTATACGTCCCTTGCTGTCTACTGATGATAGCAGCCATACACCGTTGCTGTCTACTGAAGATAGCAGCCATATATCCTTGCTGCCAATGAAGATAGTAACCATACATCCCTTTATGTCCACTGAAGATGAAGTAGCCGTGCACCGCTTGTTGTCTACGGAAGATAGCAGTCATATACCCCTTTGATGTCTATATATATACTGAAGATAGTAACCATAATTTATACCCTTGCTGTCTATTAAAGATAGTAGCCACACACTTCCTGCTGTTGCTTGAATTAGCAGCCACACGCCTCTTGCTATCTACTGAAGACATCAGCCATGTACATACGTCCCTTGCTGTCTACTGAGGATAGCAGCCATACACCCCTTCCCAGCAAACACAAAACGTTTTTGAACGTTTTAAATGGGTTATATTTTGGGTTTGGGTAAAAACGTTTTAATAACATTATATGTCAGGGTTAAGTGTTGACAAAATATTTGACATAAAATTTTACATTATGTTAGAATATTTACAGTAAGTTATCAAAAAGGGTTTTTGAATGTTATGAAAAGGTTTTATACCATTTATATACCCTTTATAATACCCGACATTTAAACGTTTTCTGGCATCCTTTTCTGACCTTTTGTCTAGTGAAGATAGCAGCCATTCACCACTTGCTGTCTACTGAAGATAGCAGCCATACATCCATTGCTGTCTACTGAAGAAAGCAGCCATACACCCCTTGCTGTCTACTGAAGATAGTAGCCGCGGCCATACACCCCTTGGTGTCTACTGAAGATAGTAACCACACACCTTGCTATCTATACTGAAGATATCAGACATGTATACATCCCTTGCTGTCTACTGAAGATAGTAACCATACACCCCTGCCTACTGTTCCTTGAAGATATAGTCACCATACATCCCTTGCTGTCTACTGAAGATAGTAATCACACAATGCATATTGAAGATATTAACCACAAACCTCTGGGTGAACTTGAATTAGTAGCCACACACCTCTTATTATCTACTGAAGATAGCAGCCATACACTCCTTGCTGCCTACTGAAGATAACCACACACACACCCCGCTGTCTAGTGAAGATGGTAGTCACACAGCTCTAGCTGTTTAGCAGCCACACACCTCTTGCTGTCTACTGAAGATAGCAGCCATACACCCCTTGGTATCTACTGAAGATAGAAACCACACACCTTGCTATCTATACTGAAGATATCAGACATGTATACATCCCTTGCTGTCTACTGAAGATAGTAACCATACACCCCTGCCTACTGTTCCTTGAAGATATAGTCACCATACATCCCTTGCTGTCTACTGAAGATAGTAATCACACAATGCATATTGAAGATATTAACCACAAACCTCTGGGTGAACTTGAATTAGTAGCCACACACCTCTTATTATCTACTGAAGATAGCAGCCATACACTCCTTGCTGCCTACTGAAGATAACCACACACACACACCCCGCTGTCTAGTGAAGATGGTAGTCACACAGCTCTAGCTGTTTAGCAGCCACACACCTCTTGCTGTCTACTGAAGATAGCAGCCATACACCACTTGTTGTCTACTGAAGATAGTAATCATACACCCTTGCTGTCTACTGAAGATAGTAACCATTCACCCCTTGCTGTCTACTGAAGATAGTAACCACATACCCTTGCTGTCTACTGAAGATAGTAACCATACACCCCTTGCTGTCTACTGAAGATAGTAAACACACTTCCTTGCTGTCTTTTGAAGACGGTAGCCACACAATTATTGCTGTTGGTTGAATTAACAACCACACACGTCTTACTATCTACTGAGGATAGCAGGCATACAAGATACAAGATAATTTATTTCCCATAATTCACAACAAGTCACATAATAATCAAATATAAATATAAGTATAAATTTTAAGAAACAAATAAACAAGAGAATTTATCATATTTTGAGATCAACTCACGATTATATTCGGAAATGTTTCACTGAATTGGCTGTTTTATTGGGTTTGGCAATGAATTCCATAATATTGGACCAGCAGTACGAACGGCATGGTCAGTAAATGCTTTATTGTTCTTCATTAAGTTGAATTTACTAGCGTTTCTCGTTTGGTAATTGTGAATATTGGAACGTAGTACAAAGAAATCATCAAACACACCCGATAATTCATTATTACTGTACTTAAGCATAAATACCCCCCAATTCAAGCTTATAGGTGTCGGCAAGAGTTAAAATATTGTATTTGGTAAATAAGGGAGCAGTATGACTTCTATAATGACTATTTGCTATTGTCCTCACAGCCAATTTCTGTCATTTCATAATTGTATACATCCCTTGCTGTCTACTGAAGATAGCAGCCATAAACCCCTTGCTGTCTACTGAAGATAGCAACCATACACCCCTTGTCAGTGCTTGCTGTCTACTGAAAATAACAATCATATATCTCTTGCTGTCTACTGAAGATAGCAGTCATACATCCCTTGCTGTCTACTGAAGATAGCAGTCATACATCCCTTGCAGTCATACATCCCTTGCTGTCTACTGAAGATAGCAGTCATCCCTTGCTGTCTACTGAAGATAGCAGTCATACATCCCTTGCTGTCTACTGAAGATAGTTACCATACAACCCTTACCATGCTTACTGTGCACTGAATATAGTAACCATACACTCGTCACCTATGTTTCCGATGGACATTTTATATTTGAAGATTTGTGTAGCCCCTCTTGAAAACTAGTGCATGCATAATGTATGAAAACTAGTGCATTGCATGCATAATGTAGGCCTACTTGCCCAATTAGCATTTAGTGTAAATTTTATTGCAAAATGGGGGTTCTTTGTTATGAATCTTTTCATTTTACACGTAAAGTTTACGGAGATTAGAGAAGGCTTGAAAGGGTAGTCCGACGAGTAGCACTTTTTCTTTACCTCTGACTACTATCTCACATGGCGCAGGAAAGACGAATCGCGAATGTCTACTGACCGCGCCGCCCAAAATCGCGGTCAATCTTTATTGAGCGATAAGAGTCTGCATGAGTTGGTAACTAAGAAAAAAACAGGTCCTATTCGTCGGATTCTGAAAGGGCATTATCATTTAGGCCATTTTAGGCACTTGATACTCATAAACAAGAGCACCAATGGTGCTGTAGTTCATTTGTTATGGTCAGGAATTGAAATTCACTGTGTTGGTGGTTGTGTGCAGGTTTTATTTGTTATGTTGTTTGTAAGTGCAGTTGTTAATTTTTATTAGTTTGTTGACAGGGCTGTGATAAAGAGTGTATATAAATGTCAAAATGCGGTGTGTGGTGCAAAAGGGCAACCCGCCAAACAGGCACACAGGCCCACTAAACACACACCAAATAAAAGAACTGAAATTACACAGTAAATAATTGTAAGTTTTACACATTAAAAAAACGTGTGCGGTGTATATTGCATGGAGATCACTGGCTTGCACGATGCAATGTTGCGCAATTTGTATTGGAAGGTGATTGGTGGCTTGAGTGACCGTTTACCAGAATATGATTGACGAAGAAACATTATTTACTACGAGGCGGTCAACCGTATTTGGCGGTTCTCGGCTGTCACGATTACCTGGCTAATGGTAACTTTACCCACCAAGCTTCATGCTGATGTATTTTTGCGGCTGACAAAAAAGAGAAGAAGAATTGTCAGCAGCAATTTCTTTTGACCAATAAATAAACAAATTTTATTTGGGCACTTCGATGATACCCAATCATATTGGAACTATCCCCACTTTTATTAAAGTTATTGAAAGCAACAATGTGTATATAATAGGCCTGTGCAGCGCTGCTCTTTACTTCCGGAAGTTACTCCTAAGTATTCTATTACTTATTAACAACTTAAGACAAAAAAAACAACTTAAGACAAAAACTTTCGAATGTAGATTGGAAATAGAATTGGATAAAGAAGATGTTAACGATATTTACAATAAATTTATACACACCTTTAGTAAATTATATGATGAATGTATACCTTTAAAGAAACATAAGTGTAATAACAAAAAAGAACCGAAATCTCCGTGGATAAGTAAAGGTCTTCTCACAAGTATTAATGTTAAAAATAAGTTATATAAAAGATATATTCAAAAACCATGTGATGACAGGCTTGCAGCATTCAAAAAATATAGAAATAAGTTGAATGCTTTAATACGAAAATCAAAAAAAGAATATTATCAAAAGAAATTTGAGTCAGTTAAACACAATTTCCAAAAGACATGGAAAACAATTAATTCTATAATTGGACGTAAGAAAAATAGAAATGTACAAGCTCAATTTAAAAATACTCAAGGTGATATCATACTTGATTCTGAGAAGATTTCAAATGAATTTAAAGATTTTTTTGTCAATATAGGACCAAAATTAGCCTCCAATATCAAATGTACTGGGAAAAATTATCATGATTATTTAGAAAAACCATTCAGCAGCAGTATGTATATGAAACCAATCGTAAGTGAAGAAATTATAAAAATCATACATAAGTTCAATCAAAATAAGAGTGTTGGTCATGACAACTTTGGTAACTACATTGTTAAAAGAATTGCTAAAGAAATCTCAGATCCATTAACAATAATTTGTAATCTCTCTCTCAGGGAAGGTGTCGTTCCAGATGAATTAAAAATAGCAAAAGTAATTCCGATCTATAAAAAGGAGAATCCTGAATGTTTTTCTAATTATCGTCCTGTTTCAGTTTTGCCATGTTTTTCTAAAATACTTGAAAGACTTGTATTTAACAGATGTATGAATTATATTGACAAATATAACATATTAAATGATAAACAGTTTGGATTTAGATCAAAACATTCTACATATATGGCAATTTTAGAATTTATTGACAAAGTCAGTAATTCAGTTGAAAAAAAGAAACAACCTTAGGAATATTCCTGGACTTGTCAAAAGCCTTTGATACTATTGATCATAGCATATTATTATATAAATTGGAATACTATGGATTTAGAGGTAATGTCTTAAAATGGTTTGAAGATTATTTATCAAATCGAAAACAGTATGTATATTATAATTCATGCAAATCTCAATATAAAAATATCCAATGTGGAGTACCCCAAGGATCAATCCTGGGCCCATTATTATTTCTTTTGTATGTAAACGATATCACAAACACCTCATCGATTCTTGAATTTGTATTGTTTGCCGACGATACCACCATCACCTATTCACATACAGACATTTTGTCTAAGTATGATCTAGTTAATAAAGAATTACTTGAAGTCAATAATTGGTTTAAGGCGAATAAGCTGTCAGTAAATGCAAGTAAGACAAATTATATGGTACTTGGAACTAACCATAAAACATCACGTATATCAAATAATGTAAAAAAAGATATCATATTGGACGATACTACCCTAGAACGGGTTGACAAGACCAAATTCCTAGGCGTGACAATTGACGAAAATTTGACGTGGAAAACTCACATTGATAATATATCAAAGAATATTTCCAGAGGTATTGGAGTAATAAACCAAATTAAGCACTTTGTACCAGAGAAAGTTTTATTTTCACTATATTGCACATTAATTCTTCCTTATATAAATTATGCTATTTTAGCATGGGGAAATACATGTAAGAAATACTTAGAGAAGATTTTTGTACTGCAAAAAAAGGCACTTAGAATCATTTCAAATAGTCATTATTTGTGTCACTCTGCTCCTATTTTAAAAAAGTATGAATTACTTAATGTTTATGACACATATCATATGGAATTAAGCATATTTATGTATAAACATTTTTCAAATCAGCTGCCTGTAGTATTCGACAACTATTTCATGCAGTCGATAAATCGACATAAGTATCACACAAGAAATGCCGATGACTATAATATATGTCATACAAAAACAGAATTTGCTCACAAAACAATAAGAGCTGCCGGTCCTAGGAAATGGAATATTACTGATAAATATATAAAGATGGCAAAATCAGTAAACCAGTTTAAGTTACAAATAAAGAAAAGTCTAATAAAAATTACATCTAATATTTAGGCATTATTTAATGACCTCCCCAGCCCCAACTATCAATTTCTTGTGTGAACTGTGGAATGTCTATTTATTGAAATGTTATAAATATTTATATTGGTTCTTTCTTTGCATGTTCTTCTCCTCTTTCTTTTTTCTTTTATTTGTTAAGTTTGTGTACTTGTATGTTGTAACTTAGGGTAGTGTAAGGGGTGCTCGCTTCAGGCCTTTGGGCCTTTTGAGCATCTCCTCATTCAAATTTTGTGTCTTTTATATAATATTTTGTATGTTGATTTGAATGAAATAAAATGATGATGTATGTATGTATGTATGTACTTGGGAGGGTTGTGTTAAATTTAGCTGCGAGGCCATGGCAAATTAGTCAGAGTAGGGGTGTGTGTGTGTGAAGTTGGGTATATTCTGGTGTAAATTTACGCCAACTAGTACCCACGTAAGCGTCTGAACATGCCTTTTTACATGTTTAACTAAAATATAATTATGTTCATCAACTGCAACCATTTCCAATTAAGGTGGTACAGGTGTTTAATAGAAACCCAGAAATCCATCATTATATCAACATTTGGTTTTTTTATTAGTAGTACATACATGTACTTTAGATAATACATTTAAGAAATTACAAATTATGTTTATGCAAATTGGATTTTAAAAAAGCTCTGAAAACAATGTGTTTTTATTATTTTCTTTGTTTTTCTTTATTTTCAAACACATTTTTTAGACTATTTCCTAGAGCTTGGACCTACAGTCAAATTGAACTGGGACATTGATCATGTTTATAGAAATATTTAGTCAAATTAATTTACACAATTTGGTACATAATTACAAAAACACAAAACCCTGATGTTAGCAGAGGTCCATGTATATCTTCGCAAGTTCTTTCATTTGACACCTCGTGTATCTTGATAGGACATTATAAAGTGGGGCTACATTCTTTTAGTTTGCAGAATTTTCCCTAATTAAATATGCAAATTAGCTAATTAATATGCTTAACATTTGAGTTAAAGTATTTTTTGTTTATATCAGTTACTTTGTACCAAGTTTTGAATTTCTATGATCTTCACACAAAAACAAATTACACCTGCCTCACCTTAATATAAAGCAGGGCCAAATTTTTACGAGCTGCATAGTCAATAAGATAACAATAATGTTAATTGGACCATTAAGTACTTATCTTGCAGACAAACATGCTGGGTGAGAAGGAAAACTAGAAACAATTATATTGAGGGTTTAGGACCATACACTGCAAACCCAAAGTGCCTATATTTCAGCAAAACGTCTAGAATTGGTTTGGCAGTAACAATGAGTGATTAATTACTAAATATAGGCACCTCGGATAGGCACACATTTAGACCACTATTTGGGGAGTATACCTCGAATCCAGAGAAGATCAGACCTCAAATGATAAATACACTCAAAATTAGACACTATCAGCCCAAAACAGCATAGGGTGCATTTTACACATGGGTGGTTCTAGAATAAGAAGCAAACATGGGTATCATTATGGGCTCTTATAAATCATTGAAAAGGAGCAATTTCCAGTTCAGTGAATTGCTAGCAATTAATAAACATGGATTTCAATAGTGATGTTATTAAAAGTATTATTTGAACAGTAATTTTACATATAGTTGTACAACAATCAACATTGAATAATAGTTAGTGATCTTTAGAAAAAGTGTAAAACAAAACATTTGGGCTGGTAAATTGGGCGCTAGCAGACCATGAATGTGTCTATAATTGTTTCCATAGGTAATTTTGTCCAGTATCAGTTTAACAAAGGCTAATAGTCTATTCATAAATCTCCAATACTAGAAGTTTTGCTGAAATTAGACGTTCTGGGTTTGCAGTGATAGCTGCTCCATAGACAGTTGGGTAATTTCTGCATTCTATATTGTACACACTTTACACCTGGCAGCTATTGCAATTTGCAGATATGGTTTTCTTGCCCTAAACCCCTAATGTGTACTTTATCTCTTATACACAAAATTGTAAAAACACATATGGTTTATGCAATAGCTGTCAGGTGCTCTATTTTTAAGATTATGTACAATATAGAATGCAGAAAGGGTCAAAATGTCTATAGGGTAGCTATTGCTGCCAGATAAGACCTTCTCCAGATCATTAAAACTTTCCCAACATGTTTGCCTCGCCTAATTAAGTGTATTTAATTAGCTCTCAGTTTATTTACTCAGTATTTTATGACTGCTAAGCCTTTATAGTTGTTTACTGGTCCCTCCCAAATTCTCCCAATTGGAAACATTACACATATTAGCACATAGTAGAACCATTGAGTTATTAGTTGGCCTTTGTGCGATATCTACAGACTTGCGAATGTACGGCAAAGCAACCCTGAAAAGCAAACATTGAAGCAATTAAATGCAGCATCTCTTTTACAAAATGCAACAGCATCGCCAGATCAAGGAGTTTGTACAGTGTTTGTAATATGATCAGCACGACAAACACCCAGCAAACACAAAACGTTTTCGACATCATTCGCAAAAGGTTATAAAAGGTTGTCAGAAAACGTTTAAATGTCGGGTTATATAAAGGGTATATTAAGAGTATAAAACGTTTTCATAACCTTAAATAACATTTTTGATAATCTACTGCTCAGCAAACAAAAATGTTTTACAGAAAACGTTTAAATGTCGGGTTATATAAAGGGTATAAAAACGTTTTAATAACATTCCAAAAACATTCTTGAAAACTTGATACAAAACATTCTAAACATAATATTATTTGGGGGTTGAAAACATGTTTTGCGAAAAATGTTTGCCCAAAATATTTTCAATAACGTTTTAAAAACGTTTTCATGACCTTTATATAACCCGACATTTAAATGTTATTAAAAGGTTATGAAGAAAACATTTTAAGAATATTTCTGTGTTTGCTGGGTTCAAACATTTTAACATAATGTTATATAAGTATTGACACAATATTTGGCAAAAATGTTTGTAAAAAAAGTTTACAATAACATTTTTTGAAAACATTTAAAAATAATGTTATACTGTGTTTTCATACAAAACGTTTTAAAACGTTATCATGACCTTTATATAACCCGACATTTTAATGTTATTAAAACGTTTTTACCTAAACCAAAAGCCAAAATATAACTTATTTAAAACGTTTTTAAAACGTTTTTGTGTTTGCTGGGCAGTCTGCAAAGGAGACTATTCTCTGAAATTTTATACAAATTTTCATCACAAAATGCTCCAAAAATCACACTTCCGGTCCGAATTTTTCTAGCTAAATAAGTAACAATCATGAACAATCATGCAAAGATCGCCCCCTCAAATTACCAGCTCCATTACTCAAACGATGTAGCAAGAGAAAGTAAAAAACAGAGAAATCTAGACCATGACAATAGTCTCCTTTGCGTTGCACATTTGCGTTGCAAATGAACTAAAAAACAACACCCACACAATAATGTAGCAAAATTCGCATCGAATGCTAATTGAGCAAGTAGGGGCCTACACATATAATTAAATGACTTTTGGAGAGGGGCCTATGGCAAAACCAATATACTATACCTTAGCGGTTATGAAACAAAGGTGTGTTCGACTGCTATATCTACGCAGTAGACAGCAAGGGTGTGTGGCTGCTATCTTCAGTAGATAGCAAAATATGTATGGCTAGCTGTTATCTTCAGCATGTTCAGTAGATGACAAGGGGTGTATATGGCTGCTATCTTCCGCAGTGGACAGCAAGGGCATGTTGCTCTCTACTGAATGTAATGAGCTAGCCATACACATATGTTGCTATCTACCATGTCTACTGAAGATGTCAGCAACACCCCCTTGATATCTACTGAAGATAGTCGCCACATCCCCTTCAAAGATAGTAGCCTTACGCCCCTTGTTGTCTAGGCCTACTGAATATAGCAGTCACACACATGTTGCTGTCTACTGAAGATAATAGATAGCAGCTATATATACTTGCTGTCTACACCTCTTGCTGTCTACTGAAGATATAGCCACATCCCTTGCTATATATACCTACTGAAGATAACAGCCACACACCTGATGATATCAGACATGCATCCCATGCTGTCTACTGAAGATAGCAGCCATACGTTCCTTCCTGTCTACTGAAATATCTTTCTGGGTTACAAGCATGGAAACGGGACCACAACACACCTACCCACCCGCCCCGCTCCTCGCACATAATAATCGTATACACATTCAGTTTTGTTTTATGAGTGTCGGATTGTACGATGATTTTCGAGAAAAATAGAGATTTGGAACGCGTATAAACTAGGTTTAACAAAAACCGGCATGCTTCTCGAATCGATAAACCTGGGTTTTCTAATCGAAAAGAACTAGTTTATCAAATTCGACAAGGCAGGTTTTTGATAAACCTGGTTTCTCGATCGATAAACCAGGTTTATCATGTTTATCGGCAAGACGTTTTTTTTCCAAAAACCTCTGCTTTCCGAATCGATAAATCTGGTCGAAAAAAATTCGATAAGCTAGGTTTTTGAAAAACCTTGTTTTTCAATCGACAAACCAGGTTTCTCGACCGATAAACTAAGTTTATCAAACACTTTGCTTTTCGAATCGATGAACCTGGTTTTTCAAATCTAAAAACCTGGTTTATCAAATTCGAAAAGCTAGGTTTTCGAAAAACCTGGTTTAACTTCGGCCGATAAACTAGGTTTATCAAAAACCTGCATGCTTCTCGAATCGATAAACCTGAGATTTCAAATCGAAAAAAAAAACTGGTTTATCAAATTCGATAAGGCAGGTTTTTGAAAAACCTGTTTCTCGATCGATAAACCAGGTTTATCGGCGAGACGTTTTTTCAAAAAACTTTGCGTCTCAAATCGATAAACTTGGTTTTTCGAATCGAGAAACCAGGTTTATCGATCGAAAACCTGGTTTATCACAGTTTCTCTCTTTATTGTTCAAAATACGTGCCATAGACGAGTCCGAAAACCATCCTGACACAGAAAACTAGGGCCGGATTTACCATTGGACCATTATGTGCCCGGGCCCAGGGCCTCCAAAATTTGGGGGCCCAAAAATGTTTTGGACCAAAATATGGTAGGCCTAATATTGCACAATTTTGCGCGCACTGGCCCTTTGCACAGCAAAATTCACCTTCATTTTGGGTTAAAATCGTGTGAAATTGAAATTTTGTTCACGGGGTTTGCACGCAAATGTCCATGTAAAATCGGAACAAAATATAATAATTTATGCTTGTATCCCTTTAAACTGTAATGCTTCCGCTGTCACTGTAGAATGGTACGGTAGATCTTATAGTAGGCCCCCCTATGCCCTATTTGTAAACCAAAACTTGAGTGCACATGCCTTCCTAACCATGCTCACTCTGAGTTTGGTCCAAATTTTAGCCTGTCACCCACACACCTAGATTAACATTGTAGTTCACATGAAAATAAATGTCCGAAGCTTCATTAAATAAGGGAAATAATTACAAACAACATTTGACATATTTGTATTCACAGCTAATTAGGTCCTGTTAGTGTAAACACATCCTATTTACCGATTCATACACACCCCTATCACAAAACAAATATTGAATGTGTACGATAAACACACCCACATAATTGCCTGGGATATTGCTCAATTCGGCATCGGTAATCGCATGCCCATACTGGGACATAGAAGCATTCAAACATTACAAACAATAGCGCATGGGATCAATTTATGATGCTAAATCGTTATTCTTAATATATAAATTTTCAGGGGATATAGACTGGTTCTATTGGCATGATTGGGAAAAAATCGCGTTTCTAGCGGCAAGTTTGCGTAAAAGTTGACAACCCAGCTTATTTTTGTTAATTTGGGTATGCTGAACTCGAATCCGTTGTCTGCCAAGCAATATTTTGAGACCGTGACCGTCAAAAAGACCCCATAGCATCGTATAGGGGGCAAAAATTAATTTTATTCCAGTAGGTTGGCCACATGGATCCCAGAAATGTAATGGTTGTGCGTGTACGATCTATCGTTCAGAAGTTATTGGGTATAAAGCTAAAGGTCAGGTCGTTTTGCTTGTGTATCGGTCAAAAGGCAAGCTGCTCCAATTCTCGTAAAGGTTGAGGCAAATTGTTCGACTAGCTTAGCTTAGAGGTTTCAGAAAAAGAATAGTTTGCACTATCTGCGATGTCTATAGTTAGCATGTTACACAGTAACGAGTCAAAAGATATGGATAATCCATAGGATTCAATGGAATTTGTATTTATTTATCATATCTATCTTTTGAATTTGACATCGCAGATTGTAAAAACTATTCTTTTCCTGAATCCCTTGAACTTATGAAACAGTTTGCGTCCATTTTTACTAAAAACTGAAGAACTTTTTTTTTTCACCCCTGTGTATAGCATGCAAATTGACATTGGACCTATTGAGCCTCATGTCCAATGTGCAAGATGTTACTTTTTTGTGACCCTTAGACCCAGACGAAAAATATGACATATTTTTCAGTGAATTTGCATGGAGTATGTAGGGTATTTGTGGGTCTTTTTAGGGTCACGAGGCTCATATATCATGAATATAGCTTGGCTGACAACATTTTTGAATTCAGCATACCCGAATTAACCAAAATAGTTTTGTTGCCAGCTTTTAAGCGAACATATTCCCAAAATAGAACTAGTCTAAAAGAAAAATGACGCATCGTACACTGGTAAAATTAAGGGTAGACTATAGATATTGTTGGTCGAAGTAACCAAAAAAAAGTATTCATTATCTAAATCAATATATTATTGAAAAACAACACTTTGATGTTTTGCAAAAGTTTATTCTACAAATCATATACTTTGAAAACTTGCTTAATTTATTGTTGTTAACGAGTTATGTACGTTTTATAAAAGTGTTGTTGTTTCAGCCCTCTTTACAGTGTAACTCAAGAAGGACAGAACCTACAAAAGTATATCTGTGATATTTGAATTCTTCTACACGCTCGCTAGTATGAAATGATCAATGCAATTTTTGCCAAAGCTCACCATTCGCAAGATGCTGTGAACTACCAAATCGCAACAGTTTAAAATAGTTGCTTACCTTAACATGAAATTACAAGTGAAAACACGGAGCTTTTACTCTGGTTTATCTGCCCATGCATGTAAGTTTCCACTTGTAATTTCATGCTTAATTGTGCTAGTGTGCGATGCGTGATAGCTTTATTTGTCTATGATTTGTCTCAATATTTAAGTTCAAACACCGCCTAGATTAAATTGAGAACAATTAGACAACATTATTCAGTGAGCATTGTGCGTATTCAAGTTCAATTAACCAGTCAATCAATCAATCAATGACGTAAAGGCAACAGCACATGTTAAACTGCAAATTAGTCGAAACTGAGAGTGCTAGAATCTAAGACGGAAAAACCAGAAAAATGAAACCAGAGCTCTGAAGTCCAACTATAAACATGATAAACGGAAGTGTATAGCAAGTAAAAAGTAAATATTTATTTGGTTTTCGAAAATGAAACATAATACAAACCATGCAAACGATAACCATGATAACACAAAAGCGTGTGGGTGGGTGGGATTTGAATATTATAATACAATTCTAGTATTTTTATCAACAATAAATTATACAATAGACCACGCAGTTACATAACTATGTGAACTTTTGCAGAAGACAGATCTGCCAGGGGTGGGCAAATGGGGCAGTCAAAACAGCGGCGGCGGAAGCATTTAAATTTAAGGGTCGCCGGTCGAGCACGTCTTGTGCCAGTTCTGCATGGACATTTGTCATTTTCAGACTAGCCTATTTTAGCCCAAAATGAAGGTGAAAATTGTGAAATTTTATCCCATTAATTAGGCCGGGCATTTAGGCCCAAAACATCAGGGGGGGGGGGGCATTTGGCTCGCGCTTCCGCCGCTTTGTCGGAATACCAATCATCCTATGGGTCGCAATACCAATCCTGCATTGTATTTGCACGTATGTTACAAACGGTCAATACATGCATGGGGAGGGGACTAAGCGGGAGCGGAGCAAGTGTTCCAATTTTGGGGGCTCCCGCTACCCTGTCCCCACTTGCGCCATTGAGAATTACGGTTGCCTACTTTTCAGAATTTTAGAGGTGTTCAAATTTCGCAACTTTGGGAAATTACTTGTCCAAAAGTACATTCTCCAAAGTCGACAATAACTTTTCAATTGATAATATACTAGTATTACTACAACTAACATCATTATGTCTATAATTATATCGATACCATTTTTTTTAAATTTCGACTTTACTAATTTAAGGCAAAAAACAAAGTTGCATTCTTATTCCAAACCCAAGGCCGATTTTTAAAGTTTTGCCACAGATGAAATTCACACGCAACTATCAGCAAAATAACATTCAGGAAAAACATTTTTTGTGAATTTTATACCAAAAATATGAACATTCAAATATGAAAAACAAAAGCAAAACGCGACCCTAGATTTGGGTCAGTCGGAAGAGGGCAATAGAACTTTCTTGGCCTTTTTATGGTTTTAAATTATGGTTAATTATGATATGTATGGACCAATATAATAAAGGTTCTAGATAGAACCTTTTTTGTCCTCTCATGAGAACCTTTCCTCTTGAACCTCTAAAAATGATCTTTAATTTTGAAGAACCCTTAACGGTTCTCTAAACATGTCTAAACAACCGAAAACGGCTCTGTATCACATTTTGGGGCCATTTTCGATGGTTTTGGAACTATTTTTGATTCTTTAGAGAACCTCTAAGGGTTCTATGAGAGGACAACTTTAGAACCTTTATTTCTTAGAGAGCGCAACTGAATACCAATTATTATACAGCTCAAAACACGGCGACTATGTTTGTACAATAGCATCAGAATTCATAATTATTTTAATATGTCCAACAGTTTGTCATTACAGATCTTTTCATAAATGTCTGCATCAAAACAGTATTTCTCGAGGATTTAGAAACGCAGGCCTAGGCCTACTACTATAGTTTATTTATACAGCCCCGTCCATGGACTGACTTGGTTCAGCGGCCCGCGGGGTTCAGGACAGTTTCGTAATTACAATGTTCCAAGGGTTATACAGCACAGCACTATGGGTTTACAGCAACTTCAGCAAGAATTGGTAACATATCCACTTATAATAAAGGTAACGTGATTTAGTCAGTGCAATATTTATAGCATGATCTTGGTCATGTCTCTGTTGCAGAAGAGTACAAAATGTATAGAGATTGAGAGAATCATTGTTTTTGACGGGGTTTCGAACTTTTCAGAACGAAATCTAAAACATCAATTTTGGACATAGGCCTATAGCCAGTTCAGAGTTCTGTTAAGGTGAATCAATCGATGACGTCACTACCTTGAGGATGAAGATGAACACGCAGTATGATGAACCCGGACGTGCCAATGTTGGTGGCGATGGGCTTCTAGGGTGTGGTTTCGATTACCATGCCACACCCTAATATCATTCATTGGTAGGCTCACTGGTTCACTATAAATTTGAATTATGACAACACCTTGCACATTGATTTTATGATCAAAGAAATATGTCTTCAATGTTCTTCACCGTATTCCTCTCCTATAACATTATGATATGATATGTTTAAAAGCGGGTTCAAAAATTATCCAATTGAGTCTCCTCATGCATGTGCAGGTGTTCGCATGGATGCCTTGAGCTGCATGTACACTTATTAATTGGTTTCATCAAAAGTTGTGTTTATAGTTCAGAATCAACGACGAATCACTCGGCATACGAACGATAATGTACAAAAAGTTATAACTATTCACATGACATCCGTAAATCACAGAATGTCGAAGTCCATGAGATGTCTTCGGGAGCATGAACCAAATTAAGATATTAAGATCGATGTCCAAAATATTGTCATGCAGATGAGTATCCTGCAATAAACCCTACCGTGGAACAGATGCAATGTAATGACAATATTGTCTCTATATTTCCAATCCGGATCAGAAGCTTGCAGAGTCCGGATCGCTGCCTTGTCTAGGGTCTACTGACGTGAAATGGATTCTCCAGCTCCAAGCGGCGTTGAAACCGCCATCTCCTGCGCACTCTGCATCAAAGCACAGAAGCCACAGAAACAGTACATGAGCAGATCCTCTACCAGACCTCCCTCGATACCCTTATTGTCTCGCACCTTCCCGCGGTTCATTATAAGAGCGTAGATATTTAGACACGGAACCAGAAGGGCCAGACCACATAAAAGGCAGTCATCACCTACGCTCTCGGCAACTTTACCGAACGTGTAGCAAGGAACAAGGCATGTAAAGATGCACATACCGATGTTGTTGAAGCAGCCAAAGAGTCCATTATTCCATTCACCCATTTTGAAAGATGGTTTTGGTAGCTTTTGGTTTCAGATCCTGCGGAAATCGGTATATGAGAGCTTATGGCGGTCTGCGACCTGTCGTGATGTAGATACAGCAAGCGAGTGATAAATTTCGAAATGGGATGGGTCGTGCATGTACTTTTAGTGTGTACTTGTTATTATGCTAATTATTAATCTCTTATACAGGTTTACCATGTTTACAATAAATATAAACTAAGCAAGGCAGCAAAACTTCGTTTGTATTATGCTGAACTGCGCTTGGAGCAGAGTCCATTAAAAAGCAGACTTTGATCTCTTGAAAGTTCAGTGGTGTGTCACAATCAATCTATGAAATTGATTTAACATGTTTAAAGGTTGACCAAAGTCTAAACATCAACCAGTTTAATTAACAAGGCGTGTCGAATAGTAATATTATATAATCATGGTTGGTCAACTCCAAAAAAAAAAAATCAATTTTCATTGTCTAGATAATAGGTGATTAATGAAGTTAATACAAGGGCGGGATGGGTAGGCCTATACGTAAAGCAAGGGCATGCAGTTTCAAAATTGTTCAAGGTATAGGCATATTGTAGTTCTTGAGATATTATATGTGTGTGTCGTTTTATGAAGATGTTTCGTTTCGACTCTCTTTACACCATAACTGAAGAACCACAAGACCTACAACAGTGTAACAGTCATATTTGAATTCTTTGACAATGACAAGCCCGCTTCAAAATAACGACAACAATTTACGCAGATGCCATTACTATTCACAGGTTACCTCGATTCGACCAATTCACAACATCTATAAGTATAACTATTCCAACACACCTTAAAAGTGCTAACTTGTGTGGTGCATGGCCAATAAGCGTTTAAATATTTTCCCGATTTTTCCTTCAAAATCTCAGTAAGTCCTAAAGCATGCTAAGTAGGCCTATTGGTTGAATGTTTCTTCTGCAGGCCTGATCTTTGCTAGCTATCCGTATGATCGGGAATTTGAAATATTAAATTCTTAATCCAATGATCTTATTAGACTCTTAATAATGTACTCCCCCAACGCTCCTGACGGAATAAAACACAGGAGGATATACATCGTGCGCATGCAACGATGAAGTTTCTGTGTTTGCTTCCTATAGATGCTGATGCTGTTTCTTTGAATGTATTGCTTATGACTTCAGGTAGTGAGTTCCACTCGGGTATTAATTGTTTTTGGGAAATTTTTGGTGATAGGATATCGTGTGGCCGGGCCGGCTTATAGCGACCTGGCCGTAGCCTAATTTTCTGGAAACTTTCCTCCCCGGCTTTCCTCCTGGTTTGTAGAGGCTCCCACCACAGTTCTTAGAAATCTGTATTCCCACCATGCCCACTGCAGTCTTTCCAGCATTTCAGTCACAGACTCACTGAAAGCTAGCTGTATATAGGCCTACTCCAGGTGCGGTCTGATTCAAGTCTTGTAAAGCAGCTGATTTGAGATCTGTAGGGCACACAGCAGAGATGTAGATTTCTGTGGACAATACCCAGGACTTGAGTTAAGGGGATCAAAACTTATTTCCCCCTCCTGATAAAGTTTGTGCTTATTTCAAGCCTCATAGAACCCATTCTTGTGTGCCAGCTTCATTTGTCTCAATATTTCAGTGCAAACATATGCCATGCTCCCCTCCGACCCACCTTACCAAAAGATTTTTAATATGTTCATCTCCACATTTTTTATAGTCCGGGTTTATAGTTTTGGGTAGTAAAGTATCAGTGGAAAGCCCACATTTTCCTCATAAGCTGTTGATCTCAACACAAGATAGACGTAGGCCTACCTCAACTTTCGGCATAACTTTAACCTTCATCGGATCGGAAGACTGGCAACCCAAGTTCGAGATCAGCATTGGATGCTTGTCCCCCCAATACTTTGTTGTATACCTCAACTTTAAGTTCGAGATCAGCATTGGATGCTTGTCCCCCCCAATACTTTGTTGTACCTCAACTTTAAGTTCGAGATCAGCATTGGATGCTTGTCCCCCCAATACTTTGTTGTACCTCAACGTTTCTGGCATACCTTTAACCTTCATCGGAAGACTGGCAACCCAAGTTCGAGATCAGTATTGGATGCTTGCCCCCCCAATACTTTGTTGTACCTCAACTTTTCTGGCGTACCTTTAACCTTCATCGGAAGACTGGCAACCCAAGTTCGAGATCAGCATTGGATGCTTGCCCCCCCAATACTTTGTTGTGCCTCAACTATTCTGGCATAACTTTAACCTTCATCGGAAGACTGGCAACCCAAGTTCGAGATCAGCATTGGATGCTGCCCCCCAATACTTTGTTGTACCTCAACTTTTCTGGCATACCTTTAACCTTCATCGGAAGACTGGCAACCCAAGTTCGAGATCAGCATTGGATGCTTGTCCCCCCCAATACTTTGTTGTACCTCAACTTTAAGTTCGAGATCAGCATTGGATGCTTGTCCCCCCCAATACTTTGTTGTACCTCAACTTTTATGGCATACCTTTAACCTTCATTGGAAGACTGGCAACCCAAGTTCGAGATCAGCATTGGATGCTTGTCCCCCCAATACTTTGTTGTACCTCAACTTTAAGTTCGAGATCAGCATTGGATGCTTGCCCCCCCCCATACTTTGTTGTACCTCAACTTTTTCTGGCATACCTTTAACCTTCATCGGAAGACTGGCAACCCAAGTTCGAGATCAGTATTGGATGCTTGCCCTAGATTTTGTGAGAACTTAAAAATGGTTGTAAAAGGAACAGAAAAGAGCTCTGGAAAGGCTAGAAAGAACTTTTTAAGACCTGAAGGGTTCTGAAAAAACAGAAATAACCATTTTTGGGTCCTTTCAATTTTCAAAAGCCCTTTTCTCTTGAGGGTTTTACACAACAGCCAAGAATCATTTTCTCTAAGAGTGAGTCTCAATAACAAGGTCTCAAGAATACTTTTTGTGTGATTTAGGCTCATTTATTAATAATAAGTTTATACAAACTACTTAAGACTTAAACATTAATCAGTGCTGTCATTGTGGTAACTTATACTTTGAAACATTATACACCCTATATTAATTAAAAGGAAAATAGTACATATTTTGTTTCAATTATAAACATGTGCAACTTATATACTAGTATCTGTACACAATTTACAAGTTTGCTATGATTTTGCCCCATGTCATTTCATCCTTGTATCAATTGGTCCACAATCTTTCTATGATTTTGGGTTTAGGATTAAGGAAGGGTAAGACGAAAATTGTAAAAGAGGAAGATCCACCAGAACAGTTCTTCTAGGGTTAACCAAACCAGCCTGGTTATCAAAATAATCAGTGACAAGGTTATCTCTGAATTTGACAGGTGCTAAATGATGCAATAACATTAAAACATCAATTAAAGTGTAAAATTGAAAGATAAACTTGTCACTGACTAATTTGAGAACCAGGCAGGTTTGGTTCACCCCAGAAGAACTGCTCTGGTGGGGCTTCCTCTTTAAGCCAGGTCAGGTTTTATGACAGGACATCTAGGGCTAGATTTAAGATTGATGAAGGAAATGACAATTGTTTGGGTTATGGGTATGGGGACTCAAGGGCTAGGGGGTGAAATGACACATGGGCGAAATGGAAGAGGGCAAAGAGGCAGCAAACCATTAACACTATCTACTCAGGTGCCATATTGTATAGCGGTACATTTTCATGAGGCTTTTATTTTCGCGGTTACCCAAATAGTTCAAATCGCCAAAAATGAACACCATGAAAATATCACGCTTGACAGTTTATTATATTTTACATCATCATGATCATTGGGAATGTACATAAATCTTAAATCATCTTCAATGCTTTTACAACTTTTACACTACAGGCATATTATTGTATTCTTCTTTAACAAGTTAATAAATAACTGCCTTTACACTTGGAAAATATTTACAACACTGAATCTGAGAATAACCCAAATTATACATTTCCACCAGTACAATGTATAAATATTTATTTTATTAAAATCCCACATTTAATTAACCACACATTTTATAACTCTTTAAAAGGAACTAAGAAAAATATGGAAATTAACTACTACAATCATGTTAGTGTTATATAGATTTGACACTGTGACCCAATCAATTAAAACTGAGACCAATATTGTGGTGAAGTCACTTTCAGCACAGATCCTGTTATCTCTAGAATTTATGCTTTCAGAATATGCGTCATAATAAAGAGAATTTGAACAAGCTTAAAAGTGACCAAGCTTAAAATTATTCTAGAACACTACTGTGATTCTTTCACAAATGGTACCCATCTAATTTGATCCAATTGATTCCAATAAAACCTAGGGAGGCTTAATGTTACAGAAACTGGTAGCAACTTGCACCATTTGGCTAACAAATTAGCCACAAATCATTATAAAGTAATTGATTTGGGGTTTTGTTTTGTTCTTATTTGGTTACATTTTTGACCAACTTAAAAAAATATACCTGCAGATAGTCTAGGTTTGTGTATAACAAAATGACCACCTTCCTGATAGTTTGGAAATATCTTCCACAGGGGGGAGTATGACTTTAAAATGGAATTCAAAATGAAAACCTCCCTGATTGGGGTGCATGAATCAGAATCACATGGGCTAATCCATTTGAAATCCACACTCCCCTGTGAAAGATTTTGGAATTATCTTCCACAGGGGGGTAAATAGAATAGCACATTAACCAACTCTATTTGAGCCCCACCCTCCATTTTGTGGAAGATTCAGGTTGAATCATTCTCAGAGGGTGTTTGAATTTCAAATAGAGTCGCTTAACATGTCCATTCCATTTGTAATTCATACTTCCCTAGTTATTTCCACAGCAGGATTGTGTGTGGGGTTCAATGGAGCCCATTTCACAATAGTCTTATGATAATGAAACTACACGTTTTTTTTATAGTTTCCTATTGCCACCTACGCCTCATCACCATCAAACTTCAATCAAATCTGTTCCCCATCTCCATGATTATGAAGCATTGTACCATACCTGGTGATTTTACTGCCTAGTACCACTCCTGAGGAGTGGAGTCAAAACCCATGTATCACTCCCATGTTTCACTCCAGACATGACAAGTCACATGGGAGATCACTTGTCACACCCTTTACATAACTTTAAAAATAAACAGACCCACCCAGAGAGTGGTCATACTCCAGACCATGTCCAGACATAACATAGGACATAACCATGACCTCAGTATGTTTGTAAACATAGATTACTTCATGTGGGTGTGTTAATAGTAATAGCTGTCTCATGTCTTTTGATCATTGCTTCCTTTATCAAGTATTTAATATTACATTGTAATTGAAAATCCAACACAGGGCAGCTATTGTGTAGTACTTGTTATTAATAAATGGATGTAGAGTAACATGAGTTCAGTAGATTGTAAACAACAAGAATGTAGTATAATAAATAACAGGTTGGCTAAAGGTTTGTCCTTGTAGAGTGCTTTCTTTCGCCATGTATGGTACAAGTAAACTTATTTCACTCCTGTGATGAAAAACAGGTGTTGGCTAGAGTTTTGTCCTTGTAGAGTGGTCCTTTTGGCCATGTCTCACTCTGGGCTGGTACAAGTCACTTATTCCACTCGTGGCCTGAAGGCCACTCGTGGAATAACTATTACATATCACCATTGTGCTGCCCTGTATTGTTTTACATCCATGTTTTAAATGGACATTCAGAACCAGACTGGTTGGTCAGTAACCAACAAATCCCCAGAGGCAAACAGGATTCATAATTGAGACCTGTTCTCACAAAATTGGATTTGGGTATGGAAGTGCAGCTAAAAATTTGGACCCATCAACAGGCATGGGAATACGCATTCATGAAAAAGTCTGGAAAAGCGCGTAAAATTGGACAAAAACACCTGAAAATGGGCTGAAAATAAATAAAACTGCAGAAATTTTGACAAAAAAAAGACTGGAAATTCTCATGCCTGCATCAATATACCAAAATACCGGGACCAAAAGTTGAAATTTTCAGCCAAAATTTACCCAAATTGTCTTAGTTTTGACAAATTTTCCCCAAAATTTTGGCTATTTTTCAAAATCTTGTAAGAAGGAGCAAAAAGACCCATCCATATACCAAAATTGGCCTAGAAAAAGGGGTCATTGATATACCAAAAGGCCGAAAATGCTTCCCATATGTTTTAGGCATGAACATTTTCAGCGTTTATCTCATTTCAGCATTTTTTATTGTTTTCAGTGTTTTTCAGCCTATTTTTGAATCAAATTCACAGAAAATGGTAAAAAAACATGGTTTTCAGTGTTTTTTTTCAAGACCAGTTTTCATGCCTGATGTTTGCGACACATCCCGTATGGTCATTTGTACTGAGTACCCCCCCAACATAACATGCATAGGGCAGTCTTGGATATATTGCATTTTGCATTTGAACTCTTTATATCATTACACAAGCATTCCAATCATGTTTATTCATATGATTAGGCCTAATTTACCTTAATAATCCGTGTTGTTTTACTGATTAAACAGAATTGATTAAGATCGATCTGATAAGAAAATTAAAGATTATCATCATCATATTTGATCATCTCTTTCACAAACATGGTTAAAAATTAATGAATATCTTACACTACATAATTTTGCAATAATTATTTATAAATTTTTACACTATTAGACGACAAAGAAAAAGTTACCTGTTCTGCGGGAGACCAGATTTTGTATTTTTGTTTTTAATTATATGCAAATAAAAACACCCATATTTTGGACACAGTGGATTGACTTTAACGGAAATTTTTTGAAAAAAATTGACTGAAATTTTTTGAAAATATTGATTAAAATTGTTAATTTTTTGGGGCCATTTAGCCTCTTCCAGGAAAAAAAATTCCAACTAAGCTACCATACTTGGAAAGTGCATCAACCTGCAGAACAAGGGTTTTTTTTTTCGTCCAGAAAATCATAGTTTAAACAGAAAATACAAACTTATAAATCTCATAAATCTGTTTTGGTATTTAAGGCCAAGTAAAAATAAAAATATGTTTCTCGTCCGGGTTTTTGAAAATTAGGAGGATGAGGGGCTTTCTATTTTCTATTTTTTATTGGAAAACGGTGCTAAATACATGTATTTGGCACCATATTTTGGGTATTCGACATACAGATTGATATCTGAGAAAAAGGAGGAGGCCCTTTTTATTCTATTGTTTTGAGAGGTAGGCCCCTCTAGTGATCACAAAACTCTTCTGAAATGATGTATTATGCATTTAAAAAGCCGTAAAATAAGTTTCAACTTCTGAAACATCTTTTTCAACAAGTTATAACTTAAAGTTTACAAAATAAAAAGAAATTTGAAAAATCTTCAAAAAAGGAGGAGGGCGCGGACGAGAAACATGTATTTTTTTTACTCTGCCTTATAACATTCAAATCTAATCTGTGGGCAGTGGCAGCACCAGGAATTTTTTCAGGGTGTGGCAAAGTGCATTATGGCGGGAGGGCAAAATCAACAACTTTGTGCAAAATTGCTGCAAAAAGTGGAAATTTTGGGTTTTTACTGGGGAGAGGGCAACTGGAGGGGAAAGAGTTCTGACTGGGGGCATTTTCCCCCATACCCCCTTGGTGCCACCACTGTCTGCGGGACAATTAAGCAGTCACAAGCCAAGTCACTTGAAGTATTCCCCTAAAAGTTATTTTGACTGGCTGACAGTCAATTACAACATCCAATTGATGCTGTTAAAATTATCAAAGATATAAATGAAACATGTTCCCACAATGTTAAAGACAAGTAACAAAAATGATTTTCCTTTTTGAATTTTAGAAAGTTTATATGTTATGGAAAATTGCTTATCTCCAAGTTATCATTTAAAAATCTATATTTTTACCTTTTTTTGTTTGTTTCTATGCAATGCATGTTAAAAGAGGATCACAACATAAACAGAAATACTTGTTTCTCACTATATGTGGACAAGCATCATTAAATACCATCATTTTACAAGTTTTCTAACAAATCTCTTTTTAAAACGTGCATTATTTACCACTACAACAGATTTGGTACAATTCTGGTTTACCCTGCACACCCTGTGTATTCAATACAATTCTGGTTTACCATGCACACCCTATTTTTAGGGTTAGGGTTAGGATTCAGGTTATACTTGTGCACAGGGTATACCAGAATTATTCCACAGATTTAAACAAATAAAAACTACATTCAATTTATTCACTTTGGGCTTTCTCAGGTTGACTCAGATCTTGCGCATCATTAGGATCCTGACTACTGCTTACAATAGCTTCAGTACACATGTTCTCCTCACTGTCTTCCAATGGGTCATCAAGATCTGCGTACATTTCTTCCATGGATGGCGATTGTCCATCTATGCTATCAGGAGAAGTCGAGGAACTACTTTGGCTCTGTCCTGCGGGTGCTATCTCATCCATCTTAATATGCATACGTCGCATGTGTCTACGCAAATTTTTCGACAGAGTGAATGTCTCATTGCAAATCTCGCACTGATAGTTGGCGACTCGTGTGGTGGTATTGGAATGCGTACGCATGTGTTCACGCACGTGGCATTTGCGTGAGAACATCTTTGCGCAGTGTGGACACATGAAGGGTTTCACGCCTGAGTGGGATTTGAGGTGTACTTTACGGTTTTCTTTGCGAGCAAAACGTTTGTCACATACTGGGCATTGGTACGGTTTCTCACCACTGTGTGATCGCATATGAATTGTCAAATTGCGTGCAAGAGCAAAAACTTTACCGCAGTCTGTACAGGTAAACTTTTTACCATCACTATGGATACGCATGTGGCCCTGTAGATTACTTAAACATGGAAAACTTTGGCTACACTGTCCACACTTGAAAGATTTCTTTTGAGTTCCAAATTCCGACTCGTTATGCATTTGAAAAAAATGCTGCTGCATATCGGCTGTCGAGAAGAAAATCTCTGGACATAGAGAACATTTGAAAGTTTTTTCTTTGGTATCATGAATTCTTACGTGATTGTTCAAGTTAGAAGCTGAATTAAATGATCGTGGACATTCCGGACAGTGAAACTGACTTATATCCTCTGCGCTTGGATGTGATAAAACATGATTTTGAAGCTCAGCTGTGAAGAAGAACGTTTGCGAGCATTGCGTACATTTGTGACGCCTAGACTCGATGCCATGTTCTATAGCATGAGCTTGAATGTCTATCGGACAGCTAAACATGGCATGACATACTGGACATCTATAGTCTTTGTCTGGAAAGGTGTGGTCTACCAGATGGCATTGCAGCTTAGCAGGTGAATCAAAGACCTGATTACAGAGTTTGCATTCCAGATGGATGCCTTCTGCGATCACATGGCTTGTCACATGGAGCTGAATTTCTGCTTCAGTGGCAAAGTTCTGCTGGCATTTGATGCATTGATAAGTCTTGTTGTTGCCGTGTGTGGGAAGATGTGCTTCCAGTTCTTCATAAGATTCAAATTTGACTGAGCATGTTGGACATCTGTAGATACCATTATCTACTGGAAACTGCATGGTTGAAACACCAGTGTTTTGACCTCCTCTAAACTGAGATTCCAGTGAAGTCTTTATACATGATATACACATAAAGCACGGGCGGCCACTCCCATCTAACTTTGGTACAACATCAGTTCTGGACCCAAATGTCTTTCCACAAACATAACATGGGTAAAGTTCCTGTACACCAGTGATTGGTGGCGCTTGTGTGTGATAGCGAGCATGCAACTGTAGCTCAACCATGGAGTTGAGAAGCTGAAGACAAGCGATACAACGTATTGTATTTCCCGGTCCCGATATCTCGTTATTGTGCTGTTGAGCATGGCTTAAGAACTCTGTTTCAATCCTGATAGGTTGCTTGCATACATAACACATACAAGGCCATGAAGTAGGACTTCCTGGTTTGGGACTAACACTCCCTGTTGGTGAAGCTCTTGGAGACTTGACTCTCTCCAAAACCGAGTGACTGTTAACATGTTTCAAGAGTTCATATTTTGATTGGAATTGCTCTGTACATATATCGCATCCATATTTAGCAGATTTACTACCATTGGAGAGATCCATTGGTGGGCTGACACTAGATGAGGTCATCTCAGATTTGATAGTTGCGCTTCTTGCTTTGATATCATGCTCACGTAAATGATGTTTCTCGAGTAAGATTTTCAGTGGAAACTTCTGATCACAAATTTTGCACACAAAGCAGCCTTCCTCTTCTTTACTTGCATTATACACACCCACCTTAGACTCTTGCACTACAGCACTTTTGCTTCCTTTTGTTTTCTTATCTGTTTCATTACCATTGACTGGTTTGGTTTTATCTGGTTGCACAGGTGGTCCAATACCAGAGGGATAATCATGAGTGGCGTGAAGATGCACCTCCAAAGATTCTTGAGAAGCATACGGGGCATTGCAGAACGGACAGCGATACTGCTCCGAGTGTGACGTCAGGTGGCACTGGAACTCAACATCAGAAGAGAAGCTCTGACAACAAAAGATGCATTTGAAAGGTTGAGGAATCTTAAGATGCTCAAACTTGACATGAATTAGAAGATCGCCCTCGGTGCGATAGACGACTCCACATTTGATACAGCTGAATAGCTTGCATTCATTACTGTGCTTCACAGCAAAGTGGACTTGGATAGAGACTTTGGAGTCAAACACCTCCTTACAAAGTGAACACTTGTATAAATGATGGGCGTGAATCTCAAACAAATGTTTTTGTAGTTCGTCTGGTTTCTTGAATGATTTACCACAGTCTTTACACACAAACTCTGCTGACATAGTCTTGTAGTGTGTCAAGACATGAACAACAAGCTGATCCTCATTGCTGAACTCATTGTGACACGATGGGCATCCGTATTTGCGGTCTGTAGGGCTCTCATCATTTTCTGGTGGTGTCATTTTGCCATCAGTAAGCGGCGGTGTTTGCTTTTGAAGATTTAATGGTGACTTTGTTTGCCTCTCTTTCTTGATTTCATTGTTAGCTTTGGTATAGGAAGGGACGTTCAATGTATTAGTAGATGCAGTTGAAGATGTTGTTGGCATCTTGTTGGCAGCAGGTCCACCTTGATGATGGTCTTCTTGGAGATGAGAACTCAAGTCTTCCGCCGAGTTAAAATGCGCTTTGCAATCCCCTTCAGGACACAGGTACACTGGAGCACGGTCACTCTTGTGGTAAACCTCGACATGAAGCTGCAGCTGCTCGATGGAATCAAACAAATTCTGTTTGATGCAATAGGGACATGGGTACTTCATCTTATCTAGTGGTTTCTTGTGAGATCTTTGGACGTGTTCTTGAAGTAGCGTATGATTTGGGAATGCTTTGCCGCAGTGAGGGCAGTGTAGGCTTGATGGAAAAGTTGGCATTTCTGTTACACCGTGGACATTCCGTAGATGATCTTCCAAAGCTGTCTCGCCCGCGAATCCCAGACTGCATTTCGGACAGCGAAGATTGCCGTCTTCGTCACAAGAGATCATGTTAGGAACAGAGTGTACACTCTTGACATGGCTATGCAGTAGAGCTGTCGATGAAAACTGCACGGTACAGTATCCACATGTGTATGTACTGGTACCATCTGGAGAGATTGGGCTATCTTGGGAGTCCTGCTCATGCATCGCAGAAATATGCTCAGATAAATTAAACAAACTTGGATATTCCTTTCCGCATTGGTTACAACTGTGCATCTGCAATGGTTTATCACCATGCATGGTACTGAGATGAATATTAAGAACCGCTAGACTCGGGTACGTGATTTTAGGGCAATATGGACAGTTGAATGTTTGTGGTTCATTTGGAGCTTCGCAGTGCTTCTCCATATGGCTTTGAAGAAGGTCGTCCGATAAAAACGATTCATAACACACGCTACACTTGAGTTTCTTATTAGCAATGTGAGCAACCTCTAGATGCACTCCTAAAGCTTGCTTGTTACTGAATGACTCGGAACAATAGATACAAGATGTAGCTTTGGGTCCTTTTGCTTTGGAAGTACCATGGGTGGTTAAGTGATCTTGTAAAGCCTGGGATGTAGCAAACATCTGGGAACACTGAACGCATTTGAACTCTTTTACAACCACCGGTGGCGCTCCTTTGTGGCAGTTTTGCACATGAGATGCAAGAGCTGTTGAGGTGGTGTAACCACGGTTACATATGGTGCATGGATACGGTTTGCTGACATTGTGAGTCTTCAGGTGAATCTTCAGATGGTCGCTACGTGAGAACGACGAGTCGCAATGCACGCAACGGTACTTTTTGTCACCCGTGTGTAGCTTAATATGACGATCTCGGCTTCTTTTATGCTTGAACAAACGAGAGCAGAACGTGCATTTAAACGGCATCTTGTCGCTGTGGACTTGCTCGTGACGCTTGAGGTAGGATAGACGTGAGAAGGACTTGTCACAGAATTGGCATGGATATGGAAGGGAGCCATTTATATTACCCACAATGCCTTTGTGTTCTAGCATGAATGGTGAGTCTGGGTCTCCATCTATTTCCCCTAGTGGCAGCTGGTCACTGCAGCTGATGTCATCATCTGAAAGATACAAAAACAAAGACTTATGATTCATTGATGATGATAACCAAATTTCATCAATACTCGTAGCACAATGGGTAATTCCATTTAGAATCCATACACCCCATATGGAAGATATGACCTTAATCTCCCACACAGGGGGTGCAGATTTCAAATGGAGTCACCCATTGTAACTCCATTCACACCCCATTATTAAGATCAAGTCTTCCATAGGGTGATGGATTTCAACTGGAATAGCCCAAGCATTTATAATGCAGACCAAAAGGTGATGAGGGAGGGAGTCTTTTTGTTGTTGTTGCTAAATTGACAAAATACAGCAGTTTTCATGTAAAACTGACATTCCTAACAGTTTTCAGTATCTGCCAGGAAAACAATGAGGTCCTTTAAAAAAAAATGTGGACTGATCTCAGAAAGTGAGGAGAGAGGTGAACATAAGACAATTTTTTTATATTTGGCCTTAGGTTCCAAAAGTTGGGCCTATTGGAGTGTAGACTACCCCGTAGTCCACTTGCCCATTGTGCATACTCTGGATATTGTATTTAAGCTTAAAACTCTGATTTAATTAATGTGTGCACAATTGATAGATTTTCACATCTGATCTTTTCAGTCACCCTACTCCCTCTGTTTGTTAGCTTCCCAAGTGGACTACTGACATTGGATTGCGGTTTACATGCTTAACACGGCTGTCTATGAGCTTCTATGGATGAGATTGTCGAAATCTGGCCTACTAAAATTGGCGATGATGTAATGCATCTTTAAATGGATCTGGCTTGTGATTGGTCGCACAGATCTCGTTATGGTTTAAATCCTCCGGTACCTGTCATTACCATTAATAACTACATGGTACACAAGTATGTGGCCTACGCCGCCTTTGTGTTGTGTAATTGCATGAACGCATCAGTAAGTCAATGAGCGCGTCTTGTATTTGCTTGCGGTTAAATTTGATTGATAAACAAGTATGATTGACAGTGTGAGTGTTAGGGACTTTGCCTGTTCAAAATCACATTTTTAATTGAATGTCCATAGTCTATTTTTAACCTGGAATTTCGCGATTAATAAACTGGCAGATTCTAAAATCATAATTGTTCAGTACTGAAGTGCCAATACAATTATGACATTATGATATGTTGCATTCAATAATATAAGCCTTTACTTTTACTGTCACTAATATAATTATATTAACTTTTTCATAACAATTTTATACTAGTATTTTGATGTATTAAATATCAGTATAATTTCGAGTTCAACTGAATGCTTTCATCATGATTAACATGCTTTTATTTATCAAAAATAGACTATGGCATAGTCTAATTGGAGTGCAAATTTGAATATTTTGTAGGCACATGTACACGTGCTTTTTGTTCCAAGCACTTATATGCAAGTAGAATGATTATAAACATTTTGTATTTGACATAGAAACATGCAGTATCTTATGATCAACAGTGAAATATATACATGTCTGAATATCAAAGTTCATGTTCATATAAAGTCAAATACAAAATATTTGTATTAATGCATTCTACTTCCAATATTTGTTTTGGCAGAATTTCCACACGGATCTAAACATGTATTAATCAGAATCAGGATGAACAAACAGGAAATATACTCTGCATGATAGCCATAGGTTTCAACATAAAAAGTCCAAATTTTGAGATATTTTCTCAAAGTATCACAAGCTGTCTTAAGAACCACTGAACCAATACTAGGCTTGTTTGTACTCCTTTTAATTCATTTTTCAAGTTGATTCCAAATATGGTCATGAAAATTTACAATTCTGAAATTTTGTTGAATTGTTGAAAAAATATTGAAACTTGTCGTCTGCAGTCAACACCTGCGTGGAGAGTGATAATCATTATTTTGTCAAGTTTATTTTGATCAAATACAACACATTTAAATCCTTAAAGGCTCATTCAGTGATTCCAGTGAGAGTAAAAAATAAAATAAACTTGTGTATAAATTGCCTAAAAGTGAAGGATAAGTCATTAAAATTGGCATTAGGTATTTTTCAAATGAAAAAAATTGGGCAATAAATGAGGAAAATAATAATTGACAAAGTTGAAGCTCCATTCAAATACATGTAGATAATTTCTTTACTTACAGATTCATGTAAAATGACTTATTTTGTCTTTAATTTTTTGTCTTATCCATTAGCAGGCTATGCTAGCACAGTAGCACATCTATGACACTAACAAGGTGCCAAAATCTGAATTTTAATGATTTTTACAATCATCTGGATGAGCAAATCACTGAATAGGCCTTTAATTTTAAAAATATACAATTTGTTATATTTTTGCTGAAGAGTCAAATCCAAATCCTAGTACCAATCTCTGGAAAAAGATCTTGTCTAAATGACCTACCTGAGCAAGAGAGTTTCTCTGATGAGTCCTTGCCCGTGTCTCCTTCACATGAATCTTTGTTCACTGTAAACAAAAGTAGGCAAAATGCAGGATTATTATTAGAAAGAAATTTGCACTTGTATTGCACAACTATCCCCCTCTGATAGTAAACAAGGTTTCTTTACATACTAATACTGCCCTCTAGAATCTAGTCTGACACACATGTTGGAACATTATTTGTACGGTACTGACTTTTGCATAATCATACTGGTTAGCCTTATTCAACTAATGACATGGCAAGTACCATGTAACTTTTAATCCAGTTCTGTAAGTTTATAACAAGCAAGATATATATATAATATATAATGAAAATTCAAAACACAGCATTTTTTCACGGCAGTGAAATGATGCCACTTGCACCCACATCTCATATGCACAGTTTATCCCTTACATATCCTGTGTCTTCATAGCTATATAGCCCACCAACATTGTGGTTAAAGAGACTAAGAAATAATTCCTAATATCTCATACCTTAGTTTGTATGCCTTTATCTAATCTTGCCCCACTGACAACTTACTATTTAGCCCTTGGCCGGGGAAGAGTCTGTTAAATGTAGGAATTTTTTTGCCTTTTTTATAAACATGTTTGTAATTGGCTTATAGCCATCACATGATGACAATACACAAAACTGATTGGTTACCAGGTCATGGCCAGGCCTGATCACAAAATAATTATCATCTGTGTAGAAAACTATGCAGCAGGCGATTTACTTCAGAAAATTACTACATTGCACAAAACTAAGTCCATTATCTATAGTTAATTGAATGTTTATTGACTCTGATAACCCATGTGTATAAACCTGTATAATATTGGTGTTCAGTTCATAAAAACAGGACCATGACCCTGACAAAAGCTAGCAAGAGCAAATGGTTATGTAATCAGTGTTTACTTAAGTGATAAAGGCATCTTGCAATTTTCTTCGTATACTTAGAGCCAAATTTGTTTCCTGTATAGGTAGCTTAATAAAAATTCCTTTAAAAAAGGAATGGGGCGCCCAATGTGAGCTTGGTCGTGATGTGGTGAATTTCATGGTGTTTAGATTTGGTATAATTATTATCTCTTGCAAACCCGGTGACACCTCATTATAGAAATCAGACCTGTCGATAGGTTGTAAGAGGGATAGCCTTTTCCAGGAACAAATTATGCCATATATAAAGAAAGTTTTGCTACTTTGCAACACAATAAAAACTTAAATGCAAAATGAGATCCTGTAGGTGGCTCGAGGGGGCTTAAAAACTAAATGCAAAATGAGGTTTTTAAAAATATTGTTTTCAGAGACGCAGGTATCATTATTAAGCCTCATATCACTTATTTATTGTCGAATAAGTGCAGAGTAGGTTAGATATGAATATTAAATGTTAGACCAAAGTAGCTCAAAGTACATGTACTGAGTACATATACACCTGATCCGTGAACTTGTCTTTTTTAAAGACAAATTCTTGTTTCGTATTTTTATTGTACACTCTCAGAAAAGAAACCTGTTTTACATCAAGGAGAACCTTGGTGGTTCTTAGAATAAACCATAGAGGTTTGTCTTGGCCCATGATAGCGGTCATCGATGTTCTGTAAATTTAGAATCTTTTTGGTTCTCAAAGGGTTGTAAATTTTTAAGAACCTGGTTTGGCGAAAATCTTGGAACTTTTTGGAAAATCAATAAGTTGAGTTTCAGCGATCCAAAAAAGTTCTTCTGACTGCCCTAAGACCCTCATTCAGCATCAGTAAGGAACACAGTTCTATACATACAAAAGAACCTACATATAATGCAATAACCATCACAGCCAGGACCATCTTCCAAAGTTTGTTTATGGACAATTACTTCCTTGCCGAGCAATTTTTAAGCTAACTCCATTTTGCCACTGCAGGTAGAAGTTTGGTGGCATCCTTTATGCTAAAAGCATGCTATGGTGAGTGTCAAAGTGGTCCACTTTTTATGACAATCAGAACTTGGTAAATGTTTTGCTACCTTGAAACAATTACTTGATCATACCCTCAAAACATGGTGAATTTGTGCTGGGAAGTGATGCATGTGTGGTTAGCATTGGTTAGATACAAAAGTAATGGATACAATGTGTCTAAGTGTAACACATGCTGGTGTTATTCAGGAAGATGTATTGTCATCAATTTCTTTACAAAAGACCTATGATGAAATAAATCCTGCCTATCTATATCACAGTTAATGCATGGAGTTGCAAAATCTGGCTATTTCAGGAAATAAGACTTTGAATCAGTTGTTATACCGTAAAAACTCGATAGTTAACGCTTTTGAAAACATAAAATTGTAGCAAAGTCCGGCGTTTTACCAACTGAGCTAATGATGAGAGACAGGTTTACTTTAACTATGTGTATCGATGGTTTGCTCAAAACCCTTTACACTTTTGTGGATGGGACTCTTCATGTTTGCATGTTTTAAAAGCGCTCGATAGTAAGCACATTAAGCTAACTATCAAGTTTTTACGGTATGTGACCTGCTACCATGAAATGAGTCGGCAAGTTGATAGTTTCGAGACATCCTGGCTGAGGAGTTAACATTCTTTGTTTGCCACGTATCTGTACAAGCCATATAGCCCATTGTGCCCCCATTCGCAAAGGATATCTAGAACTAGGCATGCTATTGGATCAAACAGGTGCATGTGAAACAAAGGACACTAATGCAGCAACCAGGATGTCTTAAAACTACCAACTTGACACGCAGCAACCAGGATGTTTTGAAACTACCAACTTGCAACTTTTTTTGTGGTAGCAGGTCACATGACTACAAGGTGCTATTAACACTCACCTGACTCACAATCAAAGTTCCTATGGTCCATAAACTCTCCAATACTGGTAAAAGAAGCTTCACAATTATCACATTTATAAATCTCTCCCTCCTCTTCATCTTTCATCACTACTCCTCCTTCATCTCCTCCAACAATACCAGCATCATCTGTTTCCATGGCAACTAGGTCATCGCCCACATCTTTGGCATCTACATCAGAGAGACAATTGCTGTTTTCATTGGTTGGGTGTAGACTGGAGTGCTTTGAATGGGTGGATCTCTGGTCTGTACAAGATGATGTGTCACTGGTTGGTGATGTGAGAAGAGTTGCGATACCTGCATGCAATAATGGATCAATATAACATCAATATCAATGAAATCTGATTCCCTGAGTTCAGACTCAAAATTGACCCTGAACACAAACATGACAAATGTCCATCCACTGCCATTAGCCTTTTCAAGATATGGCGGACGCAATAGGATGGTGTTGCATGAAATGGGTAAAGTCTTTTGAATTTGCCGGGTTTTACCCATATTGAAGACTGTCCTCCTAGATTGTGTATGCCATATCTCGAAAAGGCTACATGCTTTTATCGATTGACTTTATAATGTAAATTTTGGATTTATAAAGCGCCTTTCTCCAGATCTTAGAGGACTCAAAGCGCTGTAATTTCGCTGCAATGATGAATCATCACAATCAGATCGCATCAACTAGGTTGCTGCCGAACGGCGCACACCTATCCGCATTTAGATTGTAACATCCACCAATTTTCTGTGCAGCTCCCCAAATTCCATTGGGTGGAGGAAGTTTTTGATAACCAAACAACTAATCACCGATTTTTGCAATACAGGAGGAAACCGGAGATCCCGGAGAAAACCTGCGAGAGCGAGCATGGAATCGGGATAAACCAAGTGCACATGAGTCCTTGGACCGCGCCGGGGCTTGAACCCGGGACCTCAGTGGTGCAAAGCGAGGGAACTACCGCTGCGCTAACTCGCCCTCCCTTTATACAAGGGATTCGAACTAGTATTTCTGGCATTGCAGTCTATTCAATCAACTGTTGGGATTAACCTCTGGTGCACATTTTATGTTTTCTATGGAATAAACTGGTATGGTGTCCATGTTAGAGATATTGGTATGCTTCTATGAACTGAGTTGAACATTTGTCCATAATTGTGGCTTTGCTGCATTCAAACTTGAAAGCTGTGTGGAGACACACATCCTGGAAGAGTACATTCAGTGGCATTCCTTCTCTGATACTGAAATAATTTGTCTTATCCTTAGTGTAAGAGAGCACGAAATACTAATAGGATTAGAGTTACGGTTAGGGTTACGATTTAGGGTTTGGGTTAGGGTAGGATTAGGGTTAGGGTTAGAGTTGGGATTTGTTTGGTATTCTCTTACACGAAGGATACATCAATAATTTTGTCTCCTTAGGATTATCCTTTGTTTTCGCCAGCCCATTCGGGGCTGGTACCTGTTTCAGGTTTGGGGTCAGTTTACTCAAGAGATTATATTTTAGTGGTATTGGAATGATTTTTTTTTTTTTACTTTTTGTGGTTAAATTTTTAAAAAATATTTTAATTCGATTTGTTAGGAAAAGTAAGTATGTTTTGCCGTTTCAACGAACTAAAACGAGTGAGTATTACCAAAGTTATGTTTGAACTAATTAATTATGACTTTAAAAGTTTAAAGGCCTAAATGTAACAATAATAGTTAATATATATAGCATCATATGGTCAGCAGAAGAAAATCTGACATCACCTATGATGTCATATCAGTGTCCTTGACCGGGGTCCTTACTCCTTGACCACTGAACAGCGTGATATCATGTTGATAACAGATCTATAGAATCAAAATCTTCATCATATCCCGGATCATATCACAGATTCTCAACAATCTGTGATCATATGGACCATATTGATGAGAAAATAGTTATCTATCATATCCTGTGTCGCTTAATGGATAAAAATGACTCAAAATGTTATTGATGAAATGGTTGCTATCATAAACATCAGTTTTGTCTTTTCAACGGGAAAAATCCGATGCAAAAGTTTTTAGGGCCTAGCTATAATATGGGCATAATTTATGCATATAGTATTGAACAATGTACCCCATTTGACATGCACTTATAGATAAATGAATTGTCTTACTTTATTAATTTAATAACTTCTTTATTATAAATAAAATGACACATAACTATTTGATTCATAAAATTGCATTCAACAAAATGATTGAAGAGAAAACACACAAGGCACTAGGCAGACTGTTATAGAATGGAGTATGTAAGATGCCATGTCCATAGCTTCATGCAGGAGTTTCCGACTAGCAATCAACATGATCAGCACATTCAGAAAAACACAGTTTAAGAGTGAAGATTGTAGTGAGTAACCAGTCCTTTATAAATGTGCTGGCCACTATCTATTATAATATAGTAGGCTTAAACTATACATTGCGAATTAATTAAGTTATTTTAAAATAAAATGTACATGTAAGTTAACTCAAACCGCAGTGTATATATCGAAAGCAGTGAAATCGGACATTCCTAAGCGAAGATATTGAGTTCGTAAGTTCTGGTATTACAAAATTGGAAATTGAGATATCGTGGGTAAAAAGCTGAAAAGACAAAAAAACCCAACGACAACAACAACAACAACAACAACAACAAAACAAACAGACCAGAACAATTTGGAGTACATGTAATGAATTAAAAGAGTTGACATGAGATTAGGAATTAATGTTTTCTGCTGTTTCAGTGTGCATGTTCTCATCGTTGATGGTTTGGTGGACTGTCATGTAGATGTAAGCGTGATCCTAAAAATGCCTTTCACATTGACCAAAACTAATTACAAGACCTCTTCTACATTGAGGCTGGCTTTCCCTTTTAAAGGGAATTTTTATATAGTATAGAAGCTATTTTCTAAGCATGTCATACCCACCATTGATCTCTCCATGTACCCTCCTCCATTATGTTTCCATACCTTTATGGTTGCCATCCACAATGCCCAAGTGGAGGAGCTTATTCCCTAGAATGCTCTACCTGTAAGGTTTGGTTTGAAGTACTGTATAAGTGGTAATTTTCGCAAGGGTTTTATTTTCACGAATTTCGCGATTAGAGCTCCAACCGCGAAAATAACACCTCGCGAATGTATGCAATAATGTATTACAAGTATAGGAAAGGACTGGGCAATCGCGAAGATAACATTCGCGAAAATGTGTCTCTGATTCCAAATCGCGAAAATAACTGTACGCGAAAATTACCACTTATACAGTAATCTTCCTTAGACCCTACCTTTATATCACAATTTCCTTAACTACTCTCCTTAACTACTCCCTTCCTTACCTTTGTTCTGGTTGGCATCCATGATGTCTAGATGGAGGAGCTTGGTAGCTGGTATGCCATCTATAAAGGCTGGTTTGATATCTTCTTCCATTGACTCTGTACCATCCAATGATGAATCGCCTGCAAATTAATAGAAACAAAAAAAAATGTTTTGGTCTGAAATTTTAATACAAAAATAAACATTTCAGGTACCAGTTCAATGATGATCCTATTATCTTTTTTCCACCGCAGGTTTGATCCATGATGTAGGTGCATTAGGGGCTATCTCTTTCTTCGAAGGGGTCATACATTTTGGAAAGAAAAATAGGGGTGGGGTTATAAAATGTTTGATGACCAAAATGTAGGGAGTCACAAGATTACCACAGATAGTGTGTTTATTTTAATCAAAAAGACTGGGATCCCAAATCTGGAAGAGTGTATACACATGTGTACAAGGGTGGTTTGATTGGATGATTGCAGTACAAGGCGTAGAAAGATGTCACTTACAAACATGAGGAGAAACAAAGTATGTTATTGAAGCTATAGTCATTATATAGTAAGCAATAATACCCCCTGTTACATTTGGATAAATCATACATATTAAATCAGCTTACTCTGGTGGGGTAATATGTGTACCAGCAAATCAGTCTCTCATCCCCCAGTTAATTTCATATTTTTCAAATCCTGAGTACTTAATAGATTGTGAACATCCACTTATATTCTGAATATCCAAACAGTGTCAGGACATATCGGGACAGTCAGCATAGGCGTGGATCCGGTGGGCGGGGGATAAATCCCCCCATTATTTTGCCAGCGGGGATGGTCCATACAATCACCCCCCAATGTTGATGCCTGTATATGGGTTTCTGACCAAAATAACCTCATATTTGGCCATTTGAGCCCCCAAAGCCCATTTTGTTCCGCGCTACGCATGAATTTAGTCCACTTTTACACAATATTTCATCAGTTTAGCTTCAAAATGGCAAAATTTTTCGTGCGCATTTGTACCATGTACTGATTCTGTTGTAAAAAAGGTCCCGGATTCACTATATTTCAAGAATTTTTTTCCAACCCCATCCCCCCCATGTCAAAAAAGAAATCTACGCCATTGACAGTCAGGGGTTAACACCCTACTCTTTTCTCAACCGACTGTGAGCTACATTGTACAAATATGACACATTTTTCAATAACTGAGATTTTCAATGACTCCTCAGATGACCAGGCTGGTTTATATCTATGGACCTGGACAACTTGGACTTTTGGGATGCGGTGGATTTGACGGAGAAGAGCGGTACTGAAAACTTTTGATAAACAACATAATACAAACCAAAACAAAATGATATTTAGTATACTGGAGAGAAAAATATTAAATAAAAATGAGATGGAAATGGGCTATTCTAGTTGAAATCCATATACCCCTATGGAAGACATGGCCTTAATCTTCCACACAGGGTGGTGTAGACCTCAAATAATGTCACCCATTTAGGTAACCCCATTTAAAATTCACACTCCCTGTGTGGAAGATTAAGGCCATGTCTTCCATAGGGGGTGATGGATTTCAACTAGAATAGCCCAATAATGATATACAAATAATCATTGAGCAATGGGACATCGCAGGGTCCTTAACAATTCATCGTATCCATGGAAATCCCATGGTAACTTATGATATGAAAAGTTTCCATTATCACATATACTAGTCTCATACAGCCTCTGAAATATTGAACGAATCTCTTATCTTCAAACAGTAAAGGTATGATTTAAATTGTAAAATTGCAACATGATTTGGGTCTTTTAATTCCACTGTGAGTACACCTTCGACTATTATATTTCATAGATTTTAGTAAATAATCATAGCAAGTCTTTTACATGTGATAAAACCAAATGGTATTAAAAGCCTATTTACTTGAACCAAAATTTGATAGAATATCTACGCCGTGTGAAAAGAAATGGTGTGGGAATTGCAAACTACGCAAGCAAAGCTCTAAAATAAGTCTCCATAACCGTAGCCTGATACACTAAGAGAAACCATCGATGACTTACCACATATAAATATTAACAGATATAGAAATACCCTATTTACTTTCATTTTTATTTTTTTTCTGTTTACTAACTAGGTAGGGAAGATTACATGCCAAGCATCAGAATATTTCCCAGGACAGGTCTTAAAACTTTTTCGCATAAACTATAGAATTCCCAGTGTCCCTGTCGCATAAAATGACATAAACAACTGCCATACAAAGAAGATGGCAAGGGGAAAAATAATAACATTGGGAAAAACTCCCAGAACGTGAAGAGGCTCAACATCGGTGTGTTGTGAATCAAATCCGTATCATCCTACCTCTCACAAGTACTCGACACATCTATGCCCTATTATTTTACTTATTCAGGTTAACTGTTCAAAATTGATTTCTTATGGTTTTGCTTATGAGTGATCATGTAACGTAAAACAGATTTAGTTTTTATGTAAAATGCAAGGTATATGATGATGCGCAAGTCCGGTCCAAGAATATTTACTCAATTTGGTATTTTATCCTCCTATAGTGGACGACTTACTTGGAGAATAGAAGATAGGAATTACTTAAGTATCTATCATGTCATAGAGGATAGGTAGAGCCAATATTTTTAGTGGATGACAGCACAGCCACTAAATGTAGTATCTACTAACCAGATGGGTGGATACCCAATGAAAATGCCATGAACAAATCATGAGCTTTCTATGCAGGGGCGTAGCCAGTTTTTATGGTTGGGGGATAAAAAATTTTGGGCAAAGACAGAAAAAAAAGTCCGGTTGCAAAATTTTGACCCAGTATTATCGATGGGATATATAATACATGTACCAGGTTTTTTTTAGAGAGACTGTACATATAAAATCTTTCAGCTTCCCAAAAAGGGCTTTATTAGGACAATGTGCGCACGTAGTGTGCAAAAATTTGGTATTTTACACTTTTTAGCCCATGATTTGGATGAATTTTGCCCTTTTTCTTTTCCTTTGCCTTCCCAATTTTCTCTTCCATTTTTTGTCAGAGGGTACTTTTCTCTTTCAATTTTTGTCAGGGGGAGAGGGCACTATACCTTGTGCGTCATAGGTAAAAGAAGGCATTTTTCAAATCACTGCATGTGTACGATGTAGTGTGGAAAAGAAAGACATTTGACAACTTTATCTTATAACATGTATCCCAGTCAAACTTGTGAAAAACTTTTAAATACCATCAGTCCAATCAAACATAAAGAGTCAATGACCATTATATACTTAGCAACCACCCCGGCAACCATACCCTCTTCTCCGTGCAGAGTACCTCACATACCCTCTAGACGATAAAAAACATCACAATACTCAAGCCCCAAGTTCTCACAACTATTCATGTTGATATGGGTGCTTACGACATAAGCCTTTCAACATTAGGGCATGTATCTAGTAACACCATCATCATCACCATCTCACCTAAGCTTTTCAAGTCAATAATCCCTCCTGTGCTCTCCGGCTAAGATGTACGCATCCCGTTTGTGAGACGACAATCAGTACACGCGAGGACGTAAATAAGATCAACTTACCATACCAAATAGAGTTGAATAAAGATGGTAAGATAACATCATAGTGGCAGTGTGTAGAAGCCTTATGAGGGCAATGATTACTATCTTTATTTGGATTGGACGATAAAAGGCACTACCTAAACGACACATTTGAAACCAGATTGGAAAGGCGAGAGTATACGCAATATCATGTGACCCGTTAGACGTATTTTAGTGTACAGTTCTCATAAGCTTCACTAAATGTGGTGGTAAACACATTGTGCAGTGGCGTAGCGTGGGTCATCATATTGGGGGGCACCGACCATGATGGGGTGGCACCGGGTCTAATTATGCCACACAAACACCAAATCACTCCAGAAAAAAAGTTGTCAGGATACAAATGTCCATGAAGGTCCTTATCAGAAAGACAAAATAATACAAAAAACAGACCTGGGGAAAAGGTCTGATTTCTGAATCCCCCCCCCCAAAAAAAAATTCTGTGTGTACACGGGCCTGATGCTGTGCATTGGTTGCTAACCACTAGTTCGTCCTTTCCCATTATATCCATGCGCCTATATTGCATCTTCATTATTGAGCCTAATCTGTTATAATTCTAACTTAATACAAAACCTTTACCTTAATTTTAAAGCAATTGAAGACCCTGAAAGTACATGAAAATGGATCAAACAAAGCACAAAAAAGGCTGCCAATAAATCTGATGAAAATGGAACAATTGGACGATCAGGTTTTCACCAATAAAAAAATTCAGATACCTGCAACTCTAACCCTTAAAAACCCAAAATCATACAAAATGGCTGAAATCAAATGCCAAAGTAAACAAAATGGCGCAGACTGCAACTTCCGCCGAAGTATTGGTAGTGCGTCTACAAGCCTGAACTGCATCAATACGGATTCACAACACTTGTGTGAACACCCCCACTGATGGTTTCTTCTCATCCTTATATTATCTTTAAAAGACTGTTAGCATACTTTATAGCAACATCAAATCTCCAGTGAGGAAAATCCACTATGAGCGTATGTCCCGTACCCTGGGACCCCTAGTCAACATATCAGTCTTTCACCTTTATTTTATAGTAAAGTTAAGTACAAATTCTCGCTCATGTCAAAGAGCTTCAGCTTCTTAATCTCGATTCTGCCTCTTGTTTTTATATTTTAATCTTTCCAATAAGAACTCTGACCTTTTATGATACATGTCATGAAGCCCTGCTCTAATTTTGGTGTTTTTTGTCTTATTTAAATGTTTATTATTGGACATTAACCATTACAGATGACATTAGAGCTTTTTTGTTCAAAAAAGGTCCAAATTTTGGGGAAAAAAGTCCACTTTTCACAATTTGCCCCTCCCCCCTTGGAAAAAAAGTCTACTTTTTCAAAATCAGCACCCCCTCCCACAAAAACATTACAGATACCATTTTATCTATATTTCATTTTTCCTTATTTCAACCACACAGTTCCCTCATACATAATTTACGCCACTCATAATAACTCTGCCATTTTTATGTTGCAATGTTTTGAGCCACCCTGTTATTATTATACAATAGTGCTCATCGCAATTAGTAAAGCCAAGATCGTTTTCAAATAAGACGCTTTAGAAAGAAAGTTACATCGCTGCGGGACCTCGTCGTCGATCTAAAGCCCAGATATTTGAAACTGAACAAGACCCATCTTACCCAGGGGAACCCAATTGGATGGAGCCTTAGGAGGCCTGACATTTTCGTCTGTGAAAACATAGGCGAGTACCGTTGTGCTAAATAAAGAAAAAAAAAAAAGGAAAATGTGGTATTTATTTGTGATGTATTATTTATACCCAAATGACATAATATAGAAATGGTTGATTCAAGCGATGATTATCAGAAGTGAAAACTTCAACTCTCCTTCTTCAATGTTTAACATCCGGATGGGTGCATCGATGGTATTATATTATCGTCACATGCTGTGGTAATTTACCTTTCTTGTCTCTTGCCAGATTTCTATAATATCTTTGTTGGTTTCTGTGCGTTTGAAAAGCATATGAAAATTTGTTTTAAAACTGTTTTGTTATCAGTACTGTTCATATTATTACCAATTCCAAAGACATCATAGGCATAGATCCACAAATGTGTGTTTTTGACCAAATAAACCTTATTAACCATTTTTACTTTTTAGCTGTAAAACTGCACATTTTGAGAGCATTTGTTCCCATTTCAACATTATATCCAAATAATTCAGTTCTCATATGAAAATTATTTTAAAACTGTTTTGTTATCAGTACTGTTCATATTATTACCAATTCCAAAGACATCATAGGCATAGATCCCACACAAATGTGTGTGTTTTTGACCAAATGAACCTTATATTAACCATTTCAGCTTTAAAAATTTGCAAATTTTTAAGGGCATTTGTTCCCATTTTAACAGCATATCCGATATCAGTTCTTAGCTTCCGAAGTTCTGGGCGTGTGCCGCACCCTTAATACCCAAATTCTGTGGTGGCACCATTTTTGTCTTTTACAGGGATGGTGAGGAGCAATGGGAAGTGGCATAGCCAAGAAGGGACATCTGCCCCCTGTGGTAAGTCTTGGGCCCTCTTGCCCTCCCCCCCTGTGGGATGCTGGCCATCCTGATATTTAAGATTTTAGGCCTTTTTTTGTATTTTTATGACTATTTTCGTAAAAACTTTTCCCCTTAAAAAGTTGTCTTTCCCCACATTGCCCACTCACTGAAAAAGTGCTGGCTACGCTACTGGCAATGGGGAGAGGAGGGGAGGACTGATGATTTTCTTGAAAGTGGAAATTTCCTCAATTTTTAATAGACATGGCATTATTCTAACTCTGCCATTTAATATTCTATCTCAATGCAGTCATCACATAAAAATTCTTGTCTGTCAGAATAATATTGAGTCACTATATTTTCATCGCTGTACCATCTATGGACCCAGGAGTAAGCTATATACCAATTACACTCCGTCACATGGGTATTAGTGAAAATTATCTCATTTGTTTCTGTGGTCATTTCTTACACTGATTATATTGTGGTCATATTGACTTGACAATATTTTGTTTAGGACTTAATGAAAAAACAATAATAATTTCTGATCTTATTTTAGATTTTTCCTGCTTTCCCACGGTGGTGCAAAATGGGTTGGTGTCTGTGATCCTTTCGGTAAGAGTACGAAAAAGTATGGTTTGATGGACATTTTGTCACATAAAGTTTGATCTAAATAATTAGCTGAATTTTGTTGCATTTACAGCAGTTATCTATTGCTATAATGTAATGCTGGTGAGTTATCGCCAAGATCGATGCTTGCAGAAAAGGGGAGAAATGATCTCTCTATATGAAAGATCATCACTTTCATCCTGATACTTGACTATATATGGGCTACTCACAATATGGTCAGCTGAGGACATGAAATAAGTAGTACCGACTGCCACTCTGTGCTTCAAAAGAAGGCTCCAACTGAAGGCGATTTTCACATCAGGAAGCTAGTACAAGGTGTTTCATTGTAGTCTTTGGATTGTAAGAACCATCTGCCCTTCTTGGTAGATCATAACGCTCACAATCCTGGGCATGGGTAGTGGAGATAGGACTTCACCAGATAGAGCTCCTGCATGGTATAGTGACCCAGTGCAACAAGGTGCTCCACTTACTTCCTGTTCTTTTATGCATACTGGAACATTTTGCTTCATAGCACTTCAAAAAATCTAAGTCTACTTTTCAGTCCCATTTTAGTTGTCAACCCAATAAGTATAAATAGTGCCGTACCTAAGGGACCCTTCCTCTTTAAAGCCACCTTGCCCCCCCCCCCCTCCCCATTCCCCTATCTGGAAAAATCCTGGCTATGCCACTACTGGTAAAAGTGTCACCCACTCGCATCACCGCAACCAGACTGCAAACATTAGAAACACACTAATTGTATTGACTTTTGTTTCACAGATCTAAGAACATGTTCAGACATTTTCGGATCATGTTGTAAACCAAGAAACACAAAAGAGTGAGTAACATGATCCAGGTCATGTCACAGGTACATTTAGTCCGACGAGTAGGACCTTTTTTTTCCTAAGTTACCAGACTATACTCAGCTTAGACTATGATCACTATCTCACATGGCGCAAGATAGGCAAATCACGCAAGTCCAGTGATCGCGCCGCCCGAAAAAAAAAGTGTTTTTTTTACATGGGGGGGGGGGCGGTTAGTGGATTTTTGTGGTTAATCTTTCTTGAGCGATCAGAGTCGGAGTATAGTTGGTAACTAAGAAAAAAAACTGGTCCTACTCGTCGGACTAGGTACATTGTACTTCTTCTAGCCTCTTTACAATTTTATACTCACTTCTGAACTTTTAAATGGGAACATTGTACTTTATCATGTTTATGAATCACACATTTGTGATGTGACTGCATGACTATTTTGCTAACTACCTTGTGCACTCTTCCCAGAAAGTATCACAAATAATTTCTTCCATGTTCACATCCACTCTATGGCGATATGCATCAATACAAGCAATATGCAACTAAATGAAAGGCAGACACCCTCCACAAAAACATTACCTGGAGTTTGCGAAGTATAATACTGATACAAGTGACTGTGCAAACATGTATTATTGTAAGATCAATCTATTGTAATATTTTCGCCTGGAGCCCTGTAGTGGGCCTCGCGGGAAATCGCCACCCCTCGGTATGGATCGCGAGGTCTTTTGACAAAAACTTGGAGGGTGCAGCACCCCAAGACACAAAAAAAGAGTAGAGCTACAGAGTCAATGAAATTATTACTCCGATTATCTCTACCAACTTGGATCTATGTTTGAAAAGCATGTACACCGCTCCGGCATGTACTACATTTTAATGAATTTCCCCCATTTTATACTATAAAACTTTCTTACTCCTATACAGAAGCAACTCTCTAATGATTTGAAATGATGATTTGACAAGCAGCGTTATGTTTGTCTAACAGGAAATGCTACAAGCATTGAACCTCACACCACACACCCCAAACCTTGCCTCCCCCTGTTCTCAATCCACTACGGACTTCATACCAAGGGAACTAAATCAGATGCAATAAACATGGTGTTGCCAGATTTTTCACCACAAAATGGTAGCAAACAAGATTATTTTGTTTGGTTGAAGATTCACTGCTTCTGAAAATGCATTGGGTCAAGATTCACCCTATATTGCTGTACAGTGATCAAAATTGTGAAGTCTGGAGGAGAGTAGTGTCAGTATTCCCTTTGACTCCTGCATAAGACTGTCCTCCCATGGAAACAATGCTGTATCTACAAGTGACTAACAGAGCAGATACATCAGTTTTTCATGGGAGGGCAAAAGAGGGTGTTGTAAGAAGTTCACTTGCAGCAGCACAAGACTATCACCACCCACCCACAATTTTCAGTATTAATGCCTTAGTAACCTCATTGGGCTTATAAGGCAGGACAGTGGCAACCCTCTAACATGTCTAAGACTCTGTCATAATTCTCCATCATGTCCATTGGGGTGTTTGACTTGATCTCCATAGTTAGGTAGCTGGCTAAGAGATGACAGGTTTCTAATCTGACTCATGTTGAGACAGATACCATGATTGAATCCTCATAGGATAACATTAGTACTCATGGGTCCATCATCAACCTGTAGCCATCTTCAATCACAGGCTATTCCATATGAAATCCACACTACCCCTGTGGAAGATTTAGCCAAAGTCTGCCACAGAGGGGGTGTGCATTTTGAATAGAATAGACAATTGGGTAACTTCCATTTGAAATACTTACTCCAGTTGTGGAAGATATAGGTTGTGCCGTATACAGGGGGAGTATGGGTTTCAAAATGATTAACTCTGACCAATTACATTAAAAAAACATACTCCCCCTGTGGAAGATATTTCCAAAATCTACCACAGGGGTAGTGCGGATTTCAACTGGAATAGCCCTTATCACAATTTGTCTTCAGGTACATATATATTGCAAGTATAAGCTTATCTAATGATATGTTATCTTCTTGTCTCATGATTCTGAAGATATATTTTACTGCAAAAGTTCATAATTCTGTGGAATAAGCATATGGTTCATGATTATGAATGAAGATAAGCGAAGATAATTCATGTCAACTTTCTCTATTTGACAAGTTGAACCTAAATGTTCATCTTGTAGAACAGTTATTTTTACTCATGATTTTGGTGATTTGTTTGAATCAATTCGAATACAAAAGCAAAAACAAAAAAATACCTGCCTGACCGACTCAACCTGAAATGTCAGCCCCCCTCTGTAGAACAGGTGTTTTTTCGTAGCCTTTGAACATCTGATGTAATTTTAAAATTTCAATCAAACCTTTTAGAAGTGTATATTACAGAATTCGACATATAGGCCTAGTTCTTTCACACTTACAGTGTGCCCCTGATTATCACATGTAACATGTGTAATGCAAAACGACTTTGCTTGTTCCGAGAGGGATTCAATTAGTCAATCAGGAACCCAAAATTCATATAGACCTAGTTTCTATGCATATCACAAAAGTGTCAGTTGTGATCAATAGATTTGAATTCTAATTCACACACCAAAGTGTATCGACCAATCAAAACGAAGCAAAGACCACTCATGATTGGCCGATTCCTACATGTAGTCTCCTCCGCCGCCATTCTGATTCCGTTCACTCCCCACACAACCATCAGCCAATGATAATATCTTTTTTGATTGGCTAAATCTTTTCCACCACATCAGTCACGTCATCAAGTATGATTTGAAACGAGGCTCTCTGCTACTTAATATTCTTGAATCATGAACATAGCAGTGGCTCTGGAACCGGGGGTCCATTGGGCCCCTCGCAATATTTAACATCTTCCGAAGCCTCTGCATAGTCATGTGGATTGATTGTATCTAATACGCATCTTCAGGGTTTCTCTACCGGATGTTGATCTGTACCTAAATTCCTTCTCACAAGGCTGGTGATAGGCATATGTGACACGATCAAGGGAAATGAGTCAGATGTCGCTAATATTAATTTTGAGATATTGGGCTATTGGCAAAGAAAGTGTTAAAATTCTTTTGTTTTTTATTGTTTTCATCGCTTGATAAATTGATGTAACTTCCCCCCAAAAAAGTTGTATCAACATGGGGTTTTTAGTTTCTGAAAGCTCTTTATGTCCTCTTTAGAAACCTATGTAAAACTCATTTTCAACCAGGGTCGACATGTGACTCATTCCTCTTGATCATTTCCCATGTTACATAACAATAGATAGAGTTCAGAGGTTAATCCATCTCTTTGCTATTTATTACGCATATTGTATATTGTGGGAAGGAATTTCGGTCAAATCAATCCGGTAGAGAAACACTACAGGTGCGTATTGTATATCAAACTCAGATGTATAGACAAGAAAAGTTCTTGGATCTAATTGTTTCATATTAGATCTATGATAGCCAATCAGGAATGGCGATATACATTAAAATTGGCAGAAAGTTTGCATAGAGTGAACATAATCAAAGCTGCGGAGGAGACTACTGCATGCCGTGCACTTTGACATGTTTTCTTCATCTGTCTATCAATCTGACTGACTTAAGCTTTCCTCCGTCCCACTGACAATAATTATCTAGAACAAAAAGAGAAAAATACTTCAATAAAACAGATCAAAGAAATAAAAGGAGAGATCATAGAAAGATAGGACACCAAGCTTGACACCACACTGGGGAGGGTATCAGTAATAAATCATACTTAATCGTAGAATTAATGTCAGATGAGTCAGGAAGCACTGTAGGCATGTCAGCCCCATGTGGAATGCTCTCTAGAGGGCACACACTCTTAGAATGTACCATTATCTGTGGGAGGCAACCTTGTTTTCAAGTAAATGTTAGATTTGTCGCAGAAAAAACAATATCGGTAAGTGGTGCTTCATCTGCATTGTTTACTTAAAGCTATACCAGTATAAAAACTTTTGTTTTATTTTCCCGAATAAAGTGCATCTTCTAGACACCGTATCAGACCTGGACACTGTCGCATCTTTGAAAGCAATTCTTTCTCTAAGATTGTTTCGTCAGAGGGTATAGACGAATCCAACAAGCCAAGTCACGGTAAGGATTTGGTCGGCCATTACTGGGTCCCCGCAGCACCAAACTGGTGTTGTGACTGCCCAATTGGGTGGATTAAAGCTGCTTAAAATTCGATGTTGGGATTCTTTTGTGTCATCATTCTTTTGTCTTCGTGTAACACGGGTGATAGAATGCAGTTTAAAATACCCTCCAAGGCCGCATCATTTCACATTTTAGAGCCGACGGGGACCCAGCTATGGCTGCCATTGAGGTGTAGGAATGTGTGAAGTTGGATTCGTCTATACATGGTAACGTAATATGGCTGGTCTTGCGTGCAGTGTGGTCTTTAGTCTTTATTTGAGCGTGTCAAAATTATCATTAGAAAATAAAGGAAAACAAAGCGGGAGAGTGTTGTGGTTTCGTCCCTCTGGTACATGAGGTCACTGGTTCAATTCCCATCAGTCAGGCATGCAGTGAAGAGGTGTTTGTGGTGCAAATGCACCCACCCAAATCCCAAAAGGTGTAAATTTGAAAGAAAAAAAATCAGCATCATTCAGTTTGAAATTTAATATTTTGTTCAATTTTACATCTGTACACTTCATCCCATTTGTTATGCAAATTTCATCATTTCTATTCTTGTGACCAACAACAGAAAGTGCACTAGTCTTGTGAAATTAAATGTTAATCTTTTCGTGTAAATTGTTCCACCCTCACGCTTACAACCAACCATCCAACCAACCAAATGACGCTTAAAAAATTACATAGCCTATCTCATCTGAACCCTCCAGAGAACCGTCCCAATCTTGACTCACACATAGCCTTCTAACTTAAAACTTATCTATCCATTTATCATCACCGAGCTTAAACCAAAATATTCCCTGAAAATATAACTATTCCCTCGCGTCGGTGAGCAAAACTGAGCCGTAATTTAACTTAGACATGTTAGATAGTGTTAACTCGTCTTTTTCTTTTATATTATTATTTTGTGGATGTTGTTTTTGTTGTCACGGTAGCCGTAGGTGTGATTAAGAGGAGGGTCAGGAAGCATAGAATCATGCACTGTTAAGCTCTAAAGATTACGTCTGGTCAATGTCATTGATAACAGGGTGAGTTTCCGTATAATGCGTTATATTAACAACATTCATGTTGTGTTGCTATTTCTTATGCAAGATAAATTTATTGTTTCATTAGTAGTTAGAACAGGAATTTGTTTCCTAAGCTATATCAAACAATTTGCTACTGAATGGAAAATAAATTAATTAACCAGTAATTGGACTGATTCCAAATTGAATGAAAGTTCGTTCATATCAAGTCATTTCAACTTAAGTTGGTAAGATGGTTGTCCTTTTGAGTAATACATATTTGGTTCATGAAAAAAGTATGAATGTGTGCATGTGCATCTTCTATTTAGAAACCCATTTAATCTTGATCAAAATTCACCTGATAATGGCAAAATTGCTTATTTTGTCACCGTAAAATGCTCCTTGATCATTTGGGGGAGCAGCCAGGTTCGTACGCAGGATTTATTAGGCCAAGTAAAATAAAAAACATGTTTCACGTCCGGATTTTTGAAAAAAAGGAGGAGGAGGGGGCTTTTTATTTTTTATCTCAAAATCGGTGTAAATACCCATAATTAGAGCTGTTTTAGCATACATAATAATGTCTGGAAAAAGGAGGAGGCCTCTTTTTATTTGTTGTTCTGAGAGGTAGGCCCCCTCTATTTATCTCAAAACCTTCCAGAAGTGTTTCTTGTATATTTTTATTAGCAAGGCTATAGAAAGCATCTCTACTTCCTAGACATATTTTATGAAAAGTTATAACAGACATATTTTATGAAAAGTTATAACTGAATTTCAAAAAATAAAAAAATTATTGAAGAAACCTCCAAAAAGGAAGCAGGAGGGGACGTAAAACATGTTTATTTTTTTATTTGGCCTTATTCTCTTTTGGTGGTGTGCAGGACTTCCCAAACTGAGCCTTTTTCATTTTTTAAAATAAAAGTGTGTTTGCACAATTTTTTGTAAAGAGCATTTTAAAGAGCAAGGGTGTTAATCTGAAACTGATATTAAACAATACACCAGGTGCTCTGTGAATATGGGAAGTGGAAGCTTCAGGCATTTGAAGACATACTCATTTGAGTCTGATTTCAGATAATAGACAAGATATCAATGATACATTGATACCATAATAGCTACTAGCACTTGAACTCATCAATTCTGAACTGATCACATAGGAAACTCACTATCAATCACCAACTCGCCAATTTTAACTCATCTTTTTCTGTAAGTTGTAGCCCATATAGCTGCATTGTGATTGGTCAAAAGTTGATAATGTGGATAGAACATGCTTACAGAGTTAATAATTAACTTTTAGTAGATTAAATTCTGGTGCATGTATACCTTCATTCTGCACATTAGCCATAATGTACGATCTTATACGGTAATTAAGTAAATTGTATAAATCTAATATTAAGTTAAAGTGTATCTAGCTAGGATGAAAAGCCATCCCATCATCATATGGAAATTTTGACCTCTCGTATTGAAGATATAGATTTTTCCCCAAAACACCAACAAAAATGTATAGGCCTTTTTGAGACAAAAATGTATATCTTCAACATGAATTTCCAATTGATGGTTGGCTTTTCATCCCAGCTACACACACTTTAAAGTACATATCATTAGATTTACAAAGTTTACTTTGAGGACTGTAAAATACCTAAAATTTGTATTATATCTTGAATATCTTGAATTTCAAAAAATCTAAATTATTTGATATCAGAAGGACATTTTTTACTAGTATTCAGAATGCAACTCGATATGTCTGATATGCTCTCAGGTCCCACAAAAAATACCGTGCAAATGTTGCTATCCGATTCCTTAATAACATTTAATTGTCGGGTTATATAAAAGTCATGAAAACGTTGTTAAAACATCTTATATGAAACAATACTACAACAACAATTTAAAAACGTCAAAATATTATTGTAGACTCTTTTTGGCAGACATTTTGGCAAAATCGTTTGTTAACACTTAAATAACATTATGTTAGAACATTTTGTAGCAAGTTCAAAAAAATTTATCAAAACGTTTTATACCCTTTATAAATCCTAACATTTAAACATATTAACGTTTGGTGTTTGCTAGGGTACTATTTTAAAAAGCACACTGAGCAGCCCATCCTATATACACCAAAAGCAGCAGCCGCAGCTTGTCATTATTCCATGAGCATTTCAGTGTCCTCTCTCCAATACCTATGAATATTGATAACCACACCATTACCTCTACCACCTTACACACATCTAAATTAAAACACAAACTGAAATCCCTCCCCTGGGACAGTACCACACGGCAGCCCCCGAGTTAAACTTACTCGCATGTGAGCATGTTATCGCACAAGACCTGATTCTCACGTCGGTCATTACGATGTCCCGAATGTAAAGGTATTGAAGAAATGCGAAATAACATCATTAACCTTTCTGCGTGTATACATTTAGTGGTCCTAGAATGCCCTTAGGGGTGAGCTGCTAGATAGGTACTACCTGACCTAATTCAACTAATTAACAAACAAATATCAAATGTCTCTTTTACTATAAATGAAAATGAAGAAAAAGTTACAATTATATATCTTTGATATGATGAGGTTTGTGTTTCATACAGTTTAAGGGGGTACTACACCCCTGGCCAATTTTGTGCCTATCTTTGCATTTTTCTCACAAATTATAGCGCATTGGTGACAATTAAGATATGCATGTTGTAGGGGCAAGGACTACAACTATTGCTCTGAAAATTCAGCAACTCAAGAAAAGTAGTTATTGATTTATTGATCAAATACTGGTTTTCCCTCATTTTTGACTGCAACTCCACAACTGCTGTCTGTGCTGAAATAAAATTTCCAGTGTAGTAGTTGTAGTCCTTGCCCCTATAATATACATATCTTACTTGTCACCAATGCGCTATAATTTTTGAGAAAAAATGCAAAAATAGGCACAAAATTGGACAGGGGTGTAGTAAGCATACAATCCGGCATACAATCAAGGCTGACAACCATGTATATTTTTGGCCAAAAGGTGTGTGCGATAATAAATAGTGTGTATTAGCCCATCATGTCCTTTTTCACAATTTCAGGGCAAGTTTGTTTTCAGAACGGTGGCATACCAACTGGGAAATGGGAAGGGGGAAGTCCCCTGCCCCTCCCGCCACAAGTCCCCCACCCTTCCCGCCACAAAATACCTGGAAACCTGACCAAAAATTTATCATGTGCATCTCCCTCTTGGTCAGTGGTTTAGGCCACAATTATTCTCATTTTGGCCCATTGGGCTATTCCAGAAAACAAGTGCGCACCCCTTTTAGAGGAGTACCGTTTCAATAAAAGAAATGTCTGGATTTCCAAGTTTGATTTATAAAAGGACGAGCTTGGAAATCCAATTAAATTAATGAAAAATCACGGAATTGTCCAAATGAGCCTCTCAAATTTTAAAAGAAGTATTGACCTTTTAATAAAACTATACTGCCAATATATAAAAAAAAGGGTCTTCACTATCAATATGGGTAAACAACTAATTATTACTAATCAACTCTACTGAAGAGAAGAGAGCATTAGATAAACAATAACATGAACACAGTTGATCATTAGGACAATAACAAATCAAATGAGATGGAAACGGCAACGACATGGGGTTTCAAATTTTGTCTAGAGTCTGAAATTGCACAAACATCACTAATTAGTTTTCTATGACTTAAAGCATTTTATCTTGATGTCTAAGTTGTTGGTAAGTTGTTGGTCCCTGTGATGGTCTGGGTTGATAGGAACGTCATACATCAGGAGTGGCCAACCCGCAGCCCTTGGTGACTTCCAATGCGGCCTGTGATGCTCGTGACAAAATTCAAGACAACTGTCATTTATTACAGAATTAATCGCAAATGGCTGGTCCTACAGATATCATTTTTAGTAATATTGATGTGCGCTTATTTTAACGAGTGTGAAGCGCAAGCAGCCAAAGTAAAACCTCTCTGGATAAGTGGATATAGTATACTAACTAAAGCAACAGAGCCCAAAAGAAGTGTTACACAGGTCCTGAGACTGCCCATCCCCTCTGATCACGAAATATTTAGTGACTGCTGTCAAATATCATTTGTTTATCATTCCTTGGTCAACTTGAGGCAAATAAATTTGTGATCAAATCTAGGACCCTGTTCACATTAAAAAAATTTCTTCTTTCAACGAACCTCGAATGAAGATTAAAAATCGTTTTTTCCTAATGTGTACGCACTTTTCTTCCTTCGACGAAGATTAAGATTGCTTCGTTCAACGAAGCTAAAAAGGTTGTTTCGACGAAGGAATACTTTGTTCGACAAACCTAATTTTGTAATGTGTACGCTCGCTTCATTTGACGAAGGAAAGTGATCATGTAACAAGTGACCCTCGCCGGCTTAAATAATAGCCGGGCATTAATAGCTTCGTTTGAGCTTCGTTAATTTTCATGAAATGTGTACAGTGCAATGTCTTTGTTCAATCTTCGTTCAGCGTAATATGTACGCATGCTTTAGTTAATCAAAATTAACTTAACTTCGTCGAACGAAGAAATCTTCTAATGTGAACAGGGTCTATGTGTATGTCAATTAGCCACTGATCATACTAGTGATAAAAATGCATTACAACGATGCTGAAGTTACTAAACTAATTTCTTGCGCAAAATCTGTTATTTGTGCATATGCAAAATCATGCATGCCCTCTTTGCAGACCAAAGAACTCTAGCAAAGTTCATTGCACATGTAAACGATTCTAGCACCATTGATACCCCCAGGATGCCTAATCTCTATCCGCTATCAGCCACACACGCCATGAGCTGCTAGGGACCCCGCATCATTGTCTGGTCATCAATCCCCCGCCCGTATCTTGGGGAAACAAAAGAAAGAGATGAGGGAAAAATAACACAACCATCATCATCGCTCGCAATCTATCGGGAACCATAACCATCAGAGAGATGGTACACAGAGATGAGATTGCACATGGCAAATTTGGCAAGGAACCGGTGTTAACATGGCTGCATTAATGAGTTATAGATCGAGTATACATGATTCTCATAGGATGCATATTATAACTAAGGTGCTAGACATTAGGATTACTGTGGATATCGATATAGCTCCTGAGCAAAAGCCGAATGATTCGCAAGTTTTCTCAGAGGTGACTATGTATGTTTTAAGAGAAAGTCACAGACCGGGGTTAAAATTAATTTTAACACATATGGTTTAAGATTCGCTCAAAGTACAAAACTAATTGTCCTGAAACTTTTTATCTAATGCTTTTATATATGGTGTTGACTAGTTCAAATTATGGGCTCTTCTGCTCTTCCAGATAACAGGTGCACACCCTCTACAATGGTGGTTTGGAATTAATGAAAAATTCCCAAAAAATTGTTCAATCAAAAATTTGAAATCTCAAAAGATGAACTTTAGTCTGGGCTAATCCATATGTGCAAAATGCATGATATGATTTTGCATATTTTACTCAAAAAACAGGGGGATAAATTGCCCAATTACCCCTGCAATCTTTGAGTCCTGGTAAATGGTGACAGTGCGAACTGCGAGTGCAAGGGGCTCGCTTACTACTATGCACTATACTCTCACACAGCCTCCACATGTTAAACAGTTTCTTTGAGTTCCACCGGCTGTGGCATAGACTACACTGCATCTTTATTTTAGTCAAGAGGGGGGAATATTCAGGCAGACTGTCACGTCTGAGCAGTTTACTGCAAACAAAGTGCACCGCTCTTTCCATATTCAACTCTAGACTTTTAAATCGTATGTGTAGTTAGCAGTCAATCCAGTCAATATCCATCATGCAAACAAATTGCTGCGTTTCTAGAAACTAACATTAAAATAAAATAATTTCGCAACTTTACAGGGTGTAACAATAAAATTTGTACAATTTTGAAAATAGAATGACACAAGTATGCCGCTTATATTTTGGTTTGATATTTATATGTCTATCAAGATAATTTCTTTAGCCACCAGCTAAGCTTTGTTTCAATAAAATCGACGGTATATAAGTGAAGATATGGCCAATTATGTAACCTAGTCTTAAAACCGCTTGGGCCAATTTTGTCCAAGTGTTACAAAAGTAACTGAATAGAGTTGAACCATGGACCAGTTGGACGATGCTCTTATGATAGGCAGTTTTAAACAATGAGGTATTCGAAGTGGTAATAATGATTACATAATGGAATATCTCCTTGAGTTTTTGAAAGTCACAACTAAGCACTGACATATATCAACTTCATTTACTAGAAATCGTGGCTGCAGCTCAACAACTTCAACCCCAATTCACGTTGGAAGAGCGTATTTTTATGGTTGTGAAATTCGGTAGCACATGGAGTCAAGCAGAAACCATAAGATTGTTTATAGCTCATTTTCCAAACTGACGTCTTCCATCAAGGCATACAATTACATATAACTATGAAAAGTATGTAGAATTTGTTAACAGAAATGCTGGCAATAGTGGTCACCCCAGAACAGATAGATGCCCAGCTGAACTTAATTTCAAAATCTTATTGTTTTGTACTTATGCATGTTGTTATGGATGCAAAAAACTGTTTTACCAATGATATATCTCAGGGATATGAGAAATTACTTTATTTATAAGATAATTTGAAAGAAATTTCATGACTTCATTTTTGATTTTAAATAAATATCATATTATTATTAAGTTCATGTTAATTATATGAAGAAACACCACTTATAATTTATTCTTTTGTGTCAGTCCTCCGCTGTTTAATGCACAATAAGCATATCTACGCGGTTCAAACTTGATATGCGCAAACATGGCAAAAGTGGCCCAACACGTTTTCTGGATGATTTAATTAATCGGACATAACTTTTGAACCCAAGCTAGTAAAGAAACCAACTAAACGTCTATTTTTAGCCAAGATATTACTGATTGCATTGCATATAACATTTGTGCCATAACGCTTTTAGTTTTTTCCTGACAAGTCAAAATGCAATTGTACAAATTTTATTGTTACACCCTGTATAACTGTGAGACTTGCTATTCTTTGGTTCACCTGGTAATGACGTATGATGTGCATATTGCTGGTCACAGTATCGAATCATGTGCGTAAATCTAACCGCACAGAGCATACACGCACATGCACAAGGGCAGCTTGTTGGTATGCTTGCAGCGCAATCACAAAAATCATGGATGTCACTATCAAACTGGAGGCGAATCAAAGAATATGTGTTTCATAGACCTTTAATATTTGGATCTTTCACAGTACAATTACCGAATAGGGTGCAACTTGCTAGATTTGAGTCCAGTCCTCGTTTACAGTGTTTAGGGTTATGGTTGGGGTAGGGCAGTCTTGTAATAAGACTAGTTGAGTTACACCCTATTCGGCAATTGCTCCTCTTTCACAAATTTCATAAGATGCACATTATATTTGTTTTCATTCAGAAGTTCATTTTCAGTAGGGTCTGTCATAATTATGAGAAATCAAATATTATGGAATTTTGTGCCTATATTATGCATATGTGACACGATCAAGGGGAATGAGTCGGATGTCGCTAATATTGATTTTGAGATATTGGCAAAGAAAGTGTTAAAATTCTTTTGTTTTATATTGTTTTAAGCGATTGATAAATTGATGTAACTTCACAAAGAAAAGTCGTATCAACATGGGGTTTTCAGTTTCTGAAAGCTCTAAATGTCCTCTTCAAAAACATGTATAAAACTCATTTTCGACCAGGGCCGACATGTGACTAATTCCACTTGATCATGTCACATATTAGCTCATTAATATTCAAATGGTTTGATAAGATTAGCAATTTTCACCTTCTTACAACTCCAAAATAGTCATTATTTTATCACAAAATTAAAATATACAGAACATGTACTAATAAAACTCCTTACAAAACTCAAACTGAAAAGTATCATTGTTTGACCTCCAATCATTGCCAGAGTACAGGTGTGACAAAGCTTCACATGCTATACTACAACGTGTGAACTCTAGTCTCACTCTAGAAATGAGATACCCACGCTACGCATGTAACACACACATGGGATACCCACACTACGCGTGTATAATACGCACCTTCCGGATTTGTTTTCAAAAACCATTACTCCAACACCACTTGTCAACTAATTTGGTCAAACTCTCATTTTGCATCACATGTGTCAAGATTAATAGGGTAAGCATGATACTCGTCATGTTCACACGCGCATAGTATTCTCGAAGATTGGTGTGCTCGAGAATTGCTATTCCTAAGTCAATCCCCGAGTGCGTGTCCACAGGACTCCATTGAAGCCTGGAATCCTCGAGTTTTGCGATGCCTGATGACATCAGCTCTGGAATTACAACCAGACTTACTGTATTAACCCATGCATCTACAGTTTGTCCACTCTGAAGTACAAAGTGACAATGCACGCGTATATATAGCGTGTAAACAGTGCGCAGTTATGCGTCTCTGCTGCAGGTATGCGTGCCTTCAAAGTCGGCACAATGTGTGTGTCCGCGTCTGTACTTTGTATTTCAGAGTAGACTGACTGTATAGGCGCCAAACTTATATAATTAAACCAAGATCATAGGTTAAACTCAGCACACGAGAATTGCAAAATGTATCATTCACATGGCGACTCGGGATATCATGAAATCCCCGAAATTTCTTGGGGATAAATTTTAGGCCAAACTTAAGGATTGAAATCCTTGAGACTGTTCACACGGCGAATTTCCCCATATTTTTCTAATGCACCGATATGCTCAAGCAAAAAGCCCTGGGTGTGGACCTGCCTTCAAGCAAATAAGAGGTAGAATGGATACCATAGATAATATTTAATTTGAAACCAACAAGGTTGGAAGTCCCAATGCTGCTGTAAGATCAATTATGATGGGATCAACCTTTTTTTTTGTTCCCATTTAATATGTTTACCCATTTATTATGATGAACCTGGACATAGAAGCTTTCAACTAATGTATATTTTACATTGTGTGTGCCCAAGGTGGTTTTGGGAGCTCCTGCTTCCTATGTTTATGCAAAAAACACATAAAATTAACCAATTTGGGCCAATTTCAGTCATACTCCCTCCCCCGGGTGATGGTTTCTGAGTACACTCCTGCACATCTAACAACTGCTTTGTTCAATTTTTTCCTTTAAACCCTACTTTCTTTCCTTCTCCAGAACCAAAAAGCCCTGTCAGCATAACAAATAAACTCAAACCATAGCTTGGGTTAGAACAAATTAGCCCAAGACTGTGAGATGCCCAATTCCTTGAACATTCTTCCATGCAAATTTCAGCTCATTGCTTCCAACTGCTCTTTATGGACCATGGGTGAACATGCTGCAAAGCTCCTTGCCCATGTTGCCAGAGCAAAGGTTTATACCCAGTACCATTTGGATGTATAGGTCATGTGGGGCTGGGGTGTGTGTGGTGGTGGGGGGGGGGTCTGTGCATGATGAAGATGGGTAAGTGTCAGTGGATAGGTGTGTTTCACATTCCATGGGCCCATATACAAACAAATAAAGATACAAAAAAGTCATTGTTATAAGTGAATCTCTTACATTATCTTTAAAAGCTTCAACAGACATGGCAAAAATTATTGGTTACTGTAGTATACAATTTATATAAATCATAACTCTCCTTGCATAACATATTGAAAAAAAAACAGGAAGTCTATCTCCTCTCTTCCTTTAAATATCTGCTGATATAAAACCCAGCAGCTTTTCTCCTTGCTTTCGTATTTGCATTAATTTGATGATACTCTCAACTAGAAGAGAAAAAAAGATAAATAATCGTCAGGGGATGAAATCGCCTCACCATAATTACCTGATGGGATGTGGCACAATGCATTATGGGATACATAAGGTGTATCACAAGACCTCTCCTGGGATACACACTACCTCCGCACCATTGGCTGTTCCAAATCTCCACGGAAACACTAAAGGTTTTATTTTTTTTCTCTACAAACTGCATAATATGTGATCTGGCTGCTCGCCTTTGATAGAAAATTTATGTGCAGCTGGAGAAGTTCCCCAAGCAGTTCCACATGGACCATGCCATGCATCATAGCCAGCACCCCTTGGGACGACTCCAAGAGAATTGTGGGATTGATAATGCATTTTATTATATCTCCCTACAGAGCACTACCCTGGTATATTGCATACAAATCTCCTAGGAAACCAGAGCTTTTAAATTATGATAAAATTGGAAAATATTGCAAGAGAAGACAGGGTAGGAACACACATAATGTATCACAAATATTGCAATTGTGACCTATTTCAAGACAAATTTCTATTGTTTCTATATTTTTATACAATTCGGTGCGCGTGAATTTAACTCATGTTTAGAGAATGTTGTCAAAATTTAACAAAAGCTCAGAATGTTCATATATTTATAAAACACATGTAGGCCTACATCAATGGACTTATTATTAAAAGTACAAAAATATAGTATTAAAATGTTGATTCTTGAGATGGCTCAATATTTTAAATATATGATAATAATAGGTGGTTAAGGGGGTACTACACCCCTGGCCAATTTTTGCCTATTTTTGCATTTTTCTCAAAAAATATAGTGCATTGGTGACAAGTAAGATATGTATATTATAGGGGCAAGGACTACAACTACTGCACTGAAAATTCAGCAACTCACGGCAAGTAGTTATTGATTTATTGATCAAATATTGGTTTTCCCTCATTTTTGACTGTAACTCCACAACTGTTGTCTGTGCTGAAATAAAATTTCCAGTGCAGTAGCTGTAGTCCTTGCCCCTATAATATACATATCTTACTTGTCACCAATGCATTATAATTTTTGAGAAAAATGCAAAAATATGCAAAAAATTGGCCAGGGGTGTAGTACCCCCTTAAAGGAAGTTAGGAACTTCTCACATATAGAAATTGCATGGCATGCAAAGATTAAACTCCTCTTTTACTAATGAGAACTAAAAAACACAATTTTTCACGTTGAACATATAAAATAAAAGTATGGGTAGATGTCTCATTTAAGACAGATTAGGATTAGGTTTAGTAACCCCTGGCCCTAATTAGCATATCGTGATGGTCTACCAAATTATTACTCCATATTTTTGCCTTTATCTCCATTTTAAATTTGCCGCCTTTGTCCTCCATGGACCAGATCGTGTCACATTTATGTTACTTCATAAGAATTAAAACTTTCTCAGTGATTTGCTCAGTGAAAGAATTTCCTTTCTAAGTATTTTTTTCTTCATGCAATGAAATAAAAAAAATTGGTTGTTTTGCAATGTCAAACTTGTTAAAATTTAACATGTTTTGCAAAGGACTGTGCATGCAAACTGATGATTATAGATCAAGAATCATACTTATTCTAGAGTTTTTATAGAGTAATTATGTTTGGTGTATGTATGAGACATAAAACCAATGGTGTCTGATATTTAGCATGCCAGAAACTTCATTTGTAATGTATTGATAATCTATAGATAGTGATAAGTTTGTGAATTGCAGTGCGTATCATCTTGGTAAACAGTTTACAGAAACAAGGCATACACAGCTTCTGCACTCTAAAAACAGGTGTTAATAAAACAGCACTATTTGATCAACACTTTTTAAACACTTAACACTTTTATTAACACATTTGAACACAAACTATTTTAACATGTTCAAAATAATGTTTTAAAATGTAGGGGAGCAGCGTGGCAGCCTGGTTAAGGTATTTGCCTTTGGTGCGAGAGGTCCTGGGTTCAATTCCCCGCAGAAACCCCAAAATAATCCTAAAATTCCGCTCTGACATGGCTCATCTGCTAAAGGCGGGGCAGATGATAAAAGACCTTGGTACATTCGTTTCCGATCTGGATAATAAGCCAGATTGTTGGCTACACATGCCTGTCCTGAAAGTGCCCTGATCAGCTAGCTCTACTGACAACCCCTCCCCCCCTCCTGCATCAGGTCACTTGTTCCTGGCCAAAGTTTCATCAGCGTTATCTCCTAGATTTCAGCTGTTAATGCCTAGATATGCTTGATAATAATAATTTCAACACTTCTGTTAAACATGTTAAAATATAAACAGATGTTAAAGTGTTAAAATTTTAATGAAAGAAACTATTTCAAAACTGTCACCATAAGTGGACCAATTTGACATCCCACATTTTCTATGATTACACACTGGTCCCATCTCTCAAAATCACTATATATTAGGTACATATGCTTCTTGGAAAGAAATTAGCACCATTTCCACATTTAATGTGTTTACACACAATTTTTGGTGTCAAAAATATGATTTTTTGTGAGATCATATTTTGAGCTCATAGTATTATAGTAACCATGCATGCATGCATGCTATCATACCAATTTTACTCTATAGAAACTCATGCTAGAAGTGTAAATCTTGAATATAAACTGAGCTCAAAAAGAAACTTATAATTTTTTACAACTTGTGAATCACAAGGTTATATCTTAAAATACTGTCAATAAAAATGAACCAAAATTACACACAGGATTACCTTAATACTCTACTCAAAACACATGTCAGTAACCAAGCAGTTGTCCAACTGACACAACAGCAAAATGCACTGTCATGGGACAGCTTCCTGGACTTCCTTCACTTTCACAGCCCAACATTTGGCACCCAGGACAAAAAATCTGTGAGAATGCACACAAGATCCTTGCACAGATGATAAAACGGTGCTGCTTTCTGCTTTTCATACACTTTTTTCATGAAACAGGGCTGGGCTGTGAATGTGGTCCAGGAAGCTATCCCATGTCAGCGCATTTTACTGTTGTGTCAGTTGGATAACTGCTTGGTTACTGACATGTGTTAAGAGTAGAGTATTGAAGTAAACCTGTGTGTAATTTTTTGTTCAATTTGATGTACAGGATTTCAAGATATGACCTTGTGAAAAATTATAAGTTTCTTTTGAGCTCAGTTTAGTTTGTATGTTTCTTCTGCTTACAAGAACCATGAGAACAGTCCAGTCCAATGCAAAAAGTTTATTGCAAGACAATTTTTATCAAAACTTGAAGAACGGTAATGACTCTGCATCAAATATAAAGGGACATTTTGTGATCAATAGCCTCATTCCCCAATTTTCTCAAAAAAAGTTGAGATTTTTATACCACAACATCTGGCTACATGTTTGTGTGTAAAAGATTTCTTGTAGATTCAATTGCTTAGCAAACATATTGTCAGATTTCTATTGATGTTAACAGAACAAAATTACAGCACAGTCATGACAGTGGTCGATCGATGGAGCAATGTAATATACATAATTATGCATAATTCACAAATGAAAAATTGTAATCAACTAAAATTGGGAATCAACTTTATTCATACCATAAAAAGAGGATGCTAGAATCACAAAATCTCCTCTTTTTACACAACTTGCAGAAAAATGAAGAAATTACATAGTAACATTTTATGTCTGAAGATGACGGTCTTGGTGTGTATCACAACCAAGTTATATATCACATGTAAGATCTGGTATTGGTATGTATAGAAAACTAACTTTTCAAGAACCAATGCACATGGAGGAACTAACTAGTACTAGTAACATAATATTATATCTGGCATTGTTTTCCACCATGTTCAAAATTTCCAACTGGTTAATTGCAGTATAGTTTTAAAACTTTGTGTCATTCACCTAGCTTTTCAAAGAACCATTTTTGTGTCATAAGTCAGCTACATCCAAAAATATAAAAAATATACACAAATATAACTCTTACTTCAACATATAATTCTACATATTTCATACTTTTATTTTCTATTCTGAATCCCCACTAATCACATATCTTTATGGTAATGAAAAAAATCTACACAGATACACATCCCTTGAGTCATATTTTTTGCAAGTTCTGCAGCAAACAAAATTAATAATTTCATAAATAATTTTCTCTCCTGAAAACTACTTGTAATGCAGACACTGTACATACATGTATTATATATAGCCGAGCATAGAGAGACACAAAGCAGTATGGGAAGTAGTTGAGCAAACAGGGAGCGCACCGAACCTGTCCCAAAGGCAATCAGTTCCTGATGTCGCTTACCAATCCCACGAGGCCCAGTGCATTGTGGGTATTGTAAGGCTTGACGGAGGTTTATTTCCCTGTAGGCCCAAACCCTGGGCCAGCCGACTCACTGCCTGTATAGCACACAGGCAATGTATCTCCCATGGGCTCACCCATCAGGGACCTGACATTTGAGGCGAATAGAAAAGAAAAACAAAAATCGAGACTGTTTGTTGCTAGGTCATGCAAACGTAATTACTTGAATTCAAGAGAGAAACTGATCTCTTTGGGTTTTCCCTTTATCTTATCTTTTTCATTATAGCGTTCATGTTTTATAGAATATTTAAGATTTTCTTTTTGTAGCTGATAGAAATGTGGTATTGCACATGGGGAAGCTATAAATATTTTGCCAGCAAGCCTGTTTAGAATATAGTTGAAGTATTATAACTTGATACAGTAAAATGGGGCCATCTTGTAACATAAAACATGAACATTTTTTTGACGTATGGTAACAAAAATGGCTAAAAATTTTATTTGACCACCGAAAAATTATTATCATAGTGGATTATTACTTAGATATGTTGGTAAATTATCCTATACAATCCTGTAAATGTGTTGAAACAAGAAACAATGATGATTCAGTACGCAAAAAATTACTTTGTTCTCATCCTGCCGTGATTGCTATCTTCGGTAGACAGTCAAAATGATAATTATTAAAAAAATCATTAAACATAAAGAAAAAAAATAGCTAAAACGGATTGTTTAAAAAAAAATGTCATGCAAATAATATCACAGCATAGATAGATAAATTGTAGAAATAGGCCCAAGTGTATTTCAGTATTGAAACCTGTAACTCTCCTATACATTTTTTCTTGAAATTTTCATTTTCAGGTTGAAAATCTTTCAATAATTATTGTATTATTATGCTTCAAGTTTTAGATACACACAGTCATTAATTAAAAATCAAATTTGAGTCTCCGGGGACCCCATTTGAGAGCACCAATGGGAATAAAATCATAAAATGGACAAATTTGGTCTGCTTCTTTGCAAAAATATATTCCTAATAATTAAACAGAGTCATAAGACTGGAAGGAGTTCAAAGCACTCAAAAGGAAGACAAATGTGACCTGTCATGTCAAAAGGAGACAGTTTTGGGCAGGTTATCAATTTTTAGGTTTTTACATATTTTAAATGTAGAGATATTTTGCTCCACAAGGCCATTTTCCCCAATGAAATCGGACATTCCTAAGCGAAAATATTGAGTTTGTAAGTTATGGCATCATAAAATTGGAAATTGAGATATCGGCCTTTATAAAAATATTATTGACAATGTTGAAAGTAGAAATTACCTTGAAAAATGTCTCAAAAATACAAGATACCAGTTATATTCCAGCCTGAAACTACCAGACAATATTTTAAGCATTAATACCATCACAAATTTGCAACAAACCCAAATTGTGAAAAGATCACCCAGGCAGATATTTGGCTTTTTCTCCAATTTTGATCCTGCCCAAAAGTGTCTCCTTTGCCATGATGACACGTCACAAATCATGAATGAATCCCTCTGCTGCCCTCATCACATTTGTGACCAATGACCACAAAACCAGGAGTATAATGGTAAAATTATACTTTCTCAGATCTTGTTGTTGTTTTTACACCACACATTTTCTTGAAGATGCGGTACAATTTGTCATGGAATAGTAGTATCATATTCATAGATATTAGATATAAAAAAAATAATAATAAAATTTAAACAAATTTTAAATTTTTAGATTGGGAGACTTTTTGATCCTTTTTCTTCAAAAACTAGGTCTGTTTACCAGTGGCGGTCCATTGTAAAGGAGGGGACAAAGGTAAAAAAAAAAAACTTTTTTAAAAGCAAGTAATTTTTTCCCTTTTCATGAAAAATTAAGACATAATTATGTTAAAATTTGTAATTGTGTTTTGACAAATTATGGAGAGCTTTGAAGATCCACTTCAAGTTTGTAATTCAGCCAATCAAAAATCAGCATGGTATACCAAAAATTGGTCACCATATGTTTTTTTTCTTAAGGAGCACAAGCCATCTTATGACCCATACTTGTCCAGTAAAAGGTAACCCCTGAGGCAATGAGTGAGCAGGAGTCCCCAAGGGTCTGCCCAAGACCCATCCATTTTTCTATGATTTCAAGAACATCAATTCTCATATCACTGAACATAGACCCATGCACTATTGTATAGTCCTAATTTCAAACTTTCAAAACTGGCATGTGACTAATAAGACTTCAAACCATGGGTTTCAAACACTGACAAATGCACCAAACAGCTATCTACTAAAATACACACAAGTACAGTGTTATTTCTGATGTTTGTTTCACACAAATGGTACCACATTTCCAAATCAGCTCATTCACATCCCTCTGGCAAAAGTCTAACACCCTCATAGTACAACTCACATTACCATGGAACCTAGCCCTCTAGGGAAACAAAACTCTTGCCATCACCAACTACAAAAGTTTCCAAATGGCAGTTCCTGCAAATGACCCTTGCCCTTGCCACAGATCTCCCAAATCTGCAGGCTTTATAAATTCCCATTGACCTAGGAGTTGTGACACTAGATCTCCAGAGATTGACATCTCTTCTTCTACTCTAGTTTGCTATCAGCAATGGAGTCCTTAGGGGCCTTCATGCCAAGTATTTGTATGCTTTCTTATTCTTATAAAATCATGAGAAAAGAGTACAGCTACTCTATGCTGCAGTAGGGTATATGCCCCTTGTGTGGTATGTGCTTAGAATAATTTCTGAAAACTTCAAAGTTTGTCTCGGAAGGAAGATTTTAACGCCACTCCCATTAATTTTTTATCCGGATTGCTCCAAGATTTTTGCCGTCGCCTTGAAACCACCTGATGATTCTTGAGATGTTTACCGAGCAAGCAATTTGAAAAGATGCTAAGCTTTCAAAATTGTTTGCTTGGCTTAACAATTGCTTCCACGCATACATGACACATACTGATAATGTACTCGCACAGTATCGCATTTCCAAACTGGTTCCCTCATTCTTCACGTCTTAATGCTCTTAATTACTGCAATTATCAAGTAACGTTGTTTGTGTTGGTACACCAGCAAACATACTTTATTGATCATTAATTTCTTCGAGTGGTTCTTGGAACAATTGCTGCTTCCTTGTGGGAGGGGGACAAATAGCTTTTGACATCTCTGGGGCTGCCTACCATTTCCTCTATCCTCTACACCAGCCCATATTGGTGTACTTAAGAATAAAAACAAAAGCCACCTAATGGTGTTTTGTCTTGACGAGTCTTTAATCATGTTAATTATTAAATTAAAGAAAATTTTGAAGTTGCCAGATACTTAACGCCCTCGATCATATAGTGAAAAAGGTTGTGTCTGAACACATACCCTTTCTAAATGTAAATGGTCTGAAATAACATGAATTTTTGAGAATTGGATTAAGTCAACTTCCAGTAAAAGACTGATGAGAAAATTGGAAGCTGAGGCTGGGAGCTGAGGCTACCGATTAAACTTTGTAGCCCATGTGTAGTGGGTTGTAATAAAAGCCCTGGAAAATTTGAAATTATGAACCAGATGAAGCAAAATGAAGATCATGAAGATAATGATGACAAAAATAAATTTTACTATTTTTGCATTGCTTTGAAAGCATAATATTATCAGCTTTATATTAATTTAATAACTAAGATGTTATTTGTTTTATTTCATATATAACATGATTTTTTCTCAAAGCGGACCAGAGAAAGTTCATTTTTTAAGTTAAAAGTTAAAAAAAAAAAAAAAAAAAAAATAGGAATCAGTGCACACATGCTATATGCATGGGTGCTGTATAATATTATACCATGGATCAGTGCACTGCATCTAAGTATATGCTGTATTATGTATAATATTATACCATGGATGCTGTATAATATTATACCAGCATCAGTGCACACATGCTATGCATGGGTGCTGTATAATATTTGTGTTGGGGTTCGGACATAGAGTTAGAGTTTATCGGCGGCGACAACGTCAATGCGTGTACCGGCAACCACATCACGGCGTCGCTGAAGCGAACGATGGGAGTTATCGCGTTTAAGTGATTTTTTGCTGGATGCGTCTCGGTCGTCACGCTTTCGACGCTATTCTAGACGTACGCGGTTGTCATTTCGCGACGTCGGGCGTCGACTTCAAAATTAGGTTAGGGTTTAGAATTAGGGACGGCTATACGTTAGAAGTACATATAGGATTTAGGGTTATTGCGATGGTTAGATTAGGGGTATGATTGTGGGTGTAATTTTAGGGCACCCCCCCATTTATAAAACATTCTTCCATTTAGACAACATGGGATATTTTTAGCATGCAATAACAAGATCCATTGTGCAAAATCACAGGTCCATTGCAATGCAAACAGACAATGTAAACAGCTAGCCCTCATTTTATATTCATAACCTTGGATTAAGGGTGTAAATTACAAAAGGTGTTACATAACAAGCATCTATGGGCCATGCAGAATCATAGGTTATGTGTGTACTGTAGTACATTGTAGTATTGGGAAATTTGCCTACTGAATAGAATGCTAATGCACAAAAATTAAATGAACATCAGGGAAAAGTTAAATTATATATGTTTTAAATGAAATGCAGGCTTTTTGCTAATCAATGGTTTGTTGGATGTGTTAGCCATCTCACGATCGTCACAAATTACAAATAATTGACGCGTCATTTCAAACGGCATAACTGCGTATTTAGCCGATAAAATTCGGTATGCATAAAATTTCATTTTAAAAAAGGCTTAATCTTGTATATGTTGTTGCTACCCTATGGCGATTACAGATATGGCCATATGGCATGCATGCGCTCAGCTACATGCAGTTTCGGTCAAAGAAGAACGGCACTTGTTTACATTTTGAGAGCGTGCACAGCGTAAACACGGACGTGTGTTTCTGATCGGTGATTCAATCGTCTGACAATCATAACAACATACGCGGTAATCTGATTGGCGATTAAGCGTCAAAATGTCGCTCATTAACAGGGCGCTTCGTCAATCTGAGTAAGGACTGCCGTTCTTCTCTGAAACTGAGTGTGGTTCAACATGCATGCATGTATATGTGTACTGTGTAAGTAAGCTTAAACAAATTTTTGTGTACTCACTTCATCAAAATTGAATTCACTATAAATCCATTGACTTGACGAAAACATGGAATTGAATCAGGCCTTATAGTTAAATATATAGACCTAGCCTTTCAAGCACATGACACTGTTCACTTTCAAGTTTCAACTCTTATTATTTCATAAAACCGCCACTTCGCAATAGATAGGATGTCGCCATTCTTATTTGATTTGTTTTTCTTGTTGCACACCACTATACATGCAAAAATCCTCATTGAGCGACATGTTCATATTGATGATTTTGTCAATGCTGATGGGAACTACAAATGAAATTTGGTATCAAAATAAAGCTATTCATAAGTGATAATGTTATTATATTATCTGTATACCATGCTAATCATCAACTTCTTTTAACCATTTACTTTACAGCCCCCTCCCCACCCCACCCCCATTTTTTTTTTACATTAAATCAACCTGGTGTGGTTCTCAGAATAAAACACTGAGTTTGGAGTTTGATTCAAACCCGATTTGGTGGTGTGTAAAATCAAGATTTGTTCAAGTCTACTCACCACATACTCACAACAAGTATGCATTTCTCAATGGGCTAACTTTTAGCCTGATTACAAGTCTGTCCTTTTAAACAACAATTTCTCATTCAATTAAGCATCAAAATAAATTGCAAATTTCTAGATTTTTTTTGATTTTTTTTTTATGAAACAATATGGACTTTTCATGGTCCATTTCGAAAAAAAATCCTCTTATATATATTTTACTGGTTTGGGTCACATTTGCTTGTAAAAGCAGAAACCTAAAAATTGGACACGGTTTTTCACCTTTTACTCCTTTACTTCCGATGGCATGCAAGTGTAAAACGCTATGCTCTCAGGCATTAGCGCCAATCCGACTTGAAATGTCAGTATGTCACCAAGATTGTCAAAAAGTGGCTGAAAAGAACAAAAAAAATGTGTCATTTTGTCGAAAGGTGGGCCCCCACAATGCCTCTATGAGTTCTACATACAGGACATGTATAGTTGGGGTTCTAAAATTTGCAAGAACACCAAAAGTTTTGCCTATACAGAACCTTTTTCATGTGTAAATGATGGTTCTTTCTGGCCTTTGCAGAACTTTTTAAATTCTTTGTACTACTACTAATGGTTCTACATACTATAGACGAATCCAACGAGCCAAGTCATGGTCAGGATTTGGTCCGCCATCTTTGGGTAGCCGCTACACTACGAACTTACACACTATACTGCTGTATCTAAATACTCGACAGCTTTGTAAGGTCAAACTTTTCACTGTGAGGTTACCACGCTTGCGCGAAGCTGTTTTGTGTGACCTTTATGCTAATTCAGTGACCCGTGTTCACTCATGCTGCCCTGCACTTCCCGCCGTGAATCAAATCATCCTCCAGACACGCTCCATAAGATATGCTAATGCATGGAGTACAAAGAATTACTTTGATCAATACCAGTTAAACAGGTGATTGGTATTGTACTCCATGCATTTGCATATTATCTGGAGCGTGTCTGGAGGATGATTTGGCCGAGTAAAAATAAAAACATGTTTCTCGTCCGGGTTTAAAAAAGGAGGAATTTATTTTATTGTTCTGGTAGGTCCGCCCCCGCTAGTGATCACAGAACCATCCAGAATTGTTTCTTGCATATTAGCAAGGCTATAGAAAACATCTCAACTTCCAAGACATCTTTCTTCCAAAGTTTTGACTGAATTTAAAAAAAACTGAAAATAAATTTGAAGCGGCCTCAAAAAAGGAAGCGGAAGGGGCGAGAAACATGTTTTATTTTTATTCGCCTTATGATCTTCCGTGCAGTAGAAGCGGAAAATCCGAAATATTACTCAAATTTGGTCCAACTTTGGCCTAAATGTAACACAAAAATCGAAAATGTAACACGTTGAAACTAGCACAGTGTTATACTGTGTAGTTTTCCGATGATGCAAAAAATCAAAGTATTCATCGATAAAATCCAAGAAATTGTGAATCTTGCGATGAAATTTATACATCAAAATGTTTCAGAATTGTCAACTTGCCTAAAAATTCCGTTGATCAAAAACATGTGCCCTGAAAAATGTCATTATTTTCCTTATCTCTTCACCGATTTTCAAGGTTTAAAAAACTTCGTGTAGATTGCCATTTTGTCTAAATGGGAGTAGAAAGTTGTCAGATTCAAAACATTATTCAACCCTCAAAGACCTTTCTAAAATCCCGTGCGAACACACGAAGATTAAAAGTTCGGCTGGTCACTTTCGGCAAACATCGGCAGAAACTCGCTGAGTCGACTGTGATTGGTCAAGCGGCTGGAGCATGCGCGAGTAATTTAACAAGCATTTGGATACAGTAATATTTGTAGTGCGCTAGCACCAACCTAGTGTTTTGAGCACCCCATTGTGCAAATAAAAGCCGCCTAACACCTAGAAAAGATGCAAGGACGAGGAGGGTTAATAGAATAATATATACAATAGAGATTATCCGCAGGTAATCCCGTTGCATCTATTCATTATACATAGTCCTTTTGTTCGCAAGTACATCCATTTGTAGCGTTTGATATGGTGTAGTTAATCCGATTATTATGTCACTTCAACAGCGAATAGACCATGTAGAAGCTGTGTGTTTTGCCGAAGGGAACTATAAGCCAGGCCTATTGTGTTGTAAACTTTAATCATTCTTTTGTCTACCTGTGTTTTCGCGGAAGGTGTAAAACGGGTGATGGAATGCAGTTTAAAATTTCGCCACGGCGAATCATTTCACATTTTGGGTGCATTGTAGCCAACGGCTACCCAACTAAAGGCTGCTAGTCAGGTGTAGGAATGCGTGGATTTGGATTCGTCTATACTATTCCCTACATCATTTGGAATCACCCTTCACCCAATCTGTTTCTACTAGGACCTGTTTCTACTGGGATGATTACTCCATCTTTCAGTAGAAACACATCACTTTTGTTCATGGCATGGCGTAATACATGATGGCCCATCAAAGAGAAAAAAAGTGGGTCCTACATGTTGGACTAAGATTATCTCTTAAAACACAACACCATCATAATAGTTACATTGTTCTCAATTGAAACCAATTTGAGTGACAATCTTGAATTAAATACAACATGGTTGAAATTAATTTGGAAAACACAAAGGGTGACATCTCTTCAAAATGTGCTAAATATCAGTGAGAGTTAGGTAACATAGCATGGTGCGCTGCAATGCTTGATATCAGAGAGCATAAAAGGAAAGAAAAAACTTCACTTTCAAAATAAGTCTGGTATTGAATAATAACAGGAAAGCATTGCTTGTTTGTGTCTCGTCCCAAAAGAAATCATATACGAAAAGTAAGCCACTAGTAGGCTCTCGCTAGCACCATGAGCAAAATTAACACCACAAATCTAGCTGACCTTGTACCCCCTGGGATGCCTCCCGTTGCATTCTGGGAAGCCACCAGAGACACCCACACTATTCTGTAATCCTCCCAGGAGCAAGAGCTACGGTTGGGTTTCGCGTAAAGAAAAACACAAAGCAGAATCATTTTGGATTCTATGTCGAGTTTCAATTCAACATTGGAACAACAAACAATTGTCGGTGTGGAGGGTGTGCAACCTTATGACTTGCCCAGGTTAACTTCAACATAGTGATTATTTAATTTTGTAAAGAAGTATTTTAATATGGTGAGTTTGGTGACGATGATAGTATGCTTGCTGCGATAATTTTTATTTTACAAACATACTACTTTTTTAAATAGCTTTCAATACAAATGTTCTACTGCATCAAAATAATTATATTCATTTTGCAAAATACATGGTTATTAATGTGGTAGAATTATCATACATAGTAGATAAATAAATATGAATTTGAAAGAGAGAAAGAGAGAGAGAAAGAAAGAGAAGAAAGAAAGAAAAAGAAAGAAAGAAAGAAAGAAAGAAAGAAAGAAAGAAAGAAAGAAAGAAAGAAAGAAAGAAAGAAAGAAAGAAAGAAAGAAAGAAAGAAAGAAAGAAAGAAAGAAAGAAAAAGAAAGAAAGAAAGAAAAAAAAAGAAAGAAACAAGAAAAACAAAGAAAACAAAGAAAGAAAAAAAGAAAAAGAAAGGAAGGAAGGAAGAAAGGAAGCCTGGAAAGAAAGAAAGAAAGAAAGAAAGACTACAAGACCTCACCTTGGACCAGCTCAATTCATTTTCACGACCCGACACATTCATTTTGACGACCATTCACATTCATTTTGACAACTCGCCACATTCTCAGTTGACGAAAAGGGACACCAAGGTGTAGATTCCCCAGACTGATACCCCCCACTGAAGCCAAACTAGGCAGAAAATAGCACTAAACAAAACTCTCACTTCCGTGACTGGGTGTGATCTTACTGACTAGTATGATACAGTGATGCCACTTTGTATCACTCAAGCCATGAAAAAAAAAAAAATTGGCTGAAAATAAATAAAATGGAAACTTAGACTTTAAAAAGACCTAAATTTAGGCTCAAACCTGGAAACTCGCATCTCTGCGAAGTGTGCGTGTGTGTATACATTGTATGATGGTGGGGTGGGGACCATGCGCGTACGCGGGAATTTCTTGAGGGGGGTGTGATGAAATAAAAAAAAAAACCTAACAAAATAAAGAAATGACCGCGTGGCAATCATCCCGTCAGCTTATGCTGACGTTAGAGAAATTTCTGAGGGGGATGTGCCCCCTCAGAATTTAAAACTTTTGCAAAATGAAGACCTAATTGAAGCGATTTGGTGGACAATTTTGGCACTATTAGTGTGTAAAATTTTAATTTGAAAAAGCCGAAAATTTGTGAAATGACGGTCCATGAAGCCTTTCGTGAACACGTTTTCCCTACAGTTGTAGGCCTATTGTGTTAAACACAAATTGGTAAATGTCGAAAGCAGAAGCCAAAATGGCTACTTCTTTATCCACTACACAGGGGGTGTCTGATGGGGATGCGCCCCCCTGAGAATTAAGAAACTTTTGCAACATGAAGACCTCATTGAAGCGAGTGGTGGACCATTTTGGCACTATTAGCATGATTTAGTGTGTAAAAATTTAGTTTGAAATAAAAATTCCTTTAAAAAAGGAATGTGGCGCCCAATGTGAACTTGGACGTGATATGGTGAATTCCATGGTGTGTAGATTTGGTATTATAATGATTTTTCTAGGGAAGAGTAGAAGATGATCAAATGCAAGAGAAATGTGTTTGATTGGGGAAGGTGTTCTGACAATCCAAATATAAACTTAGTCCACCTCAAATGACCTGTAACAATTTGTGATTGACATTACTTAATTCACCTCGGATGACTTTGATATGACATTCAACATTTTCGCTTACACCAATCATATATCCATAACAATTTAACTCTTACAACTTCCTGTCAACTCTCTAATTTAAAACTTTAAATTTCAGTCTGTTTGCCTTTTCTGTCTTGTGCCATTTAGTACACTACAGTTTGTTACAATAATTAAGATAAGCAAACATTGCTGGATAGATAACAGGATTTAGTTATTTACTTAATCCAATCATGGAGTAACCGCTATATAGATTCTATGGTAATTAGCAAACAAAAGCCATCAGTTTAAGAAAGCTCAAGAATTGATCTTAACACTATGGACCATAAGAGTCTCATCCCAATGGCATAGTCCAATAACCTCAATTACATAATCATAGTGCAAAATTTGACCTCAAGTTGCAGAGTATGAGTTTGTGTACAAAGGATGAATGTACAAATGTATTAGGGTTTAAGAACTGTTCCCATGATAGATGAGCATGTTGTGGATCCTAGTGTGTGGTCAAATGTCACCGTCTATCGGGTTCTAAGGCACACGGTAAACTGGTTGAACGCATACAAAGGTCAGGATTTATTTGGTGTTTTTATAAATCCTAATTTTGTATTTTAAACAAAGAATATACGCTCACCATTTTATCCCGTGCATATCAGAAAACAATAATAAAATAAAATCCAAGCAAATTGTGGTTTTATTTCTGAGCTGGGCATAATTTTAGCAAAACAATTGCGAAGGCAATCTAGCAAGAGTGAAATTAGAAGCCGTTCACAACTTCATGCCTATATTGTGGCCCCTCCGTAGAGGGCGCCACAAAAACCGAAAATTTGTGAAATGACGGTTCATGAAGCCTTTCGTGAACAAGTCTTACTTAAAGTTGTAGGCCTAAATATAAATTGTGTTACAAATTGGTAAATGTCGAAAGCAGAAGTCAAAATGGCTACTTGTTTATCCACTACACAGAATGTCCCCCCCTTCAGAATGAAGAAACTTTGCAAAATGAAGACCTAATTGAGGCGATTTGGCGGACCATTTTGGCACCGTAGTGTGTAAAATTTTAGTTTGAAAAAGCCGAAAATTGGTGAAATAACGGTCCATGAAACCTTTTGTGAACAAGAGTTTTCCCTCCTGCAGAAGTTGGAAAAGTTTGCAAAATGAAGGTCCGATTGAAGCCATTTGGTGCATAATTTTTACACCATTTAAATCATTGCTTCAAACAGAAAAAAGGGCCCGAACTCAATTTGCACAATTAAAACCTTTACGTACGTAGCCGGGGTAGGGGTGTGACGATATGGAGAGGTGTTGGTGTTAACATGTAGGCCCTATCTATGTCAATTAACAATTAAATGGGGGTGTGGGTGTGTGTGGAAGGGGTGTTAACATTAATCGACATATTTACGTACGTTGCCGGTCAGGCAATACCGGGTATAGGGGACAGAAAAATTTGAGTGGGGGCCTATGATAATTTGATATTATGTCCCCTATGCCATGCTCATATATCTCCCTCCTCTCCTCCCCCCTCTCCCTCTCTCTTTCTCTCCCTCTCTCTCTCTCTCTTCCTCTCTCTTTCTTTGCCTTTTCTCCCCACATTTTTATTTTTTGGACAAACCCAAGGGGGGTGTTTCACACACGTAGCGCCCCCCCTGCGTACGCCAATGGTGGGGACTGCTGCTGTGCACACCATTGCTAATATAATCCCTGAGGGAAGATACAAATAAACAAAATTACTGAAAATGTCCCATCACCTGGAAAAGAGGGAAGGGAATCACCCTGTAAAACCATTATAATTGTTGTCTACACCTCAATAGTTCCTTTTTAACATTAATGTTATTATTTCCATTATCTCCCATGCATGCATGGATGCAGCATGGCCAAACCATGAGGGGACTGGTGGAGACATAATGTGTCTCCCATGATGCAATGCAGTATGACAAAATTACTTGATTCATTTTTGCAAAAATATATTTTTAGTATCTTTGATTTTTGCTTGTTCCAAAGTTATTTGGTCTGTATGCAAACAAGAACTGTCTTTAAAAATGACATCACCATGGATGAAGTTCATGTTTCATAATTTTGCATTGACAAGTAGGGCCTACTTGGATTGGAAATACTAGTTACTAGATAGTTAGGTAAGACCACTAGTCTGAAGCAGTATACAGACTTTTTATTGTACGTACAATATTGTATGTACAATATGTACGTTATTTAATCTATTGCCATTCTATTTCCAGTACTGTTTAAGTTCTAGCGAATGTTTGATGACGTAAAATCGATAATATATTTCTGCTAGGTATTGTATGTAACATATTATCGATTTTTCGCCATCAAACATTCGTAGAACTTAAACATTACTGGAAATAGAATAACAATAGATAAATAACGTATATATTGTACATGCAATATTGTACGTACAATACTCGGAGTCTGAAGCGCGCTTGACTCTGATCCCATGTCGAAAACATTTTGTGTTTGCTGGGATCGGCACTGGCAAAGTTTGCAGGTGCATACATGTAGTTGTGATTTAATAGAATTGAGATCCACCCACCCCCATCCCCTGTTTAATGGTGTGTGACCTAGTGATTTGCAGCCTCATCCTGCACTTTAGCCCATACAGATTTTCGTATCAGATGGAAGCTCATATTTTTCTCATAAAACAAGTGAAATTTTAGATTTTTTAGTTCAGACATAGACCACCCGTCCATGGTTTAGCTGGTGGGCACAAGAAAGTGGTAACCACCACTATATAAGTCAAAATTAAAACAGATTGTTATAATGGTAGGTATGCCTCAATGTAAGCAAAAAAGCAGAATTTTTTTTTGATTAAAAAATAAAAATAAAATAATAATAATAATATGTGACACGATCTGCTCCGTGGGGGCCAAAGGAGGCATTTTTGAAAATTGAGTAACTATAATTATTACCTTGTAGTAACATTAGGCTATCATATACTGAAACTCCAAAGGTCTAGCATACTTCATTTACTTGGTTCTAAAGTTATGAGGTTTTGTGATGTGCATTTTCTTATGTATTTTAGTGTTTTTTACTCCATATTTTTGCATTTATCTCAGTTTCATCAAATTGGTGAAGGTGAACGCGCGGTAATGCAAGTGAATCCGTCAACCACCTATTGAGGTGGTTATAATAGTGGTGAATACAGTAACATTCGCAGTAGAAACAGTTCGGGTGACGATTTTGCAGGTGACACCGGAAGTTAGCCTACTACATAATTTAGGAAAATTGCTGAAAAATGGCTTGTTCCCCCAATCAGACCCGGTGCCCCCAATCATGGTCCGTTCCCCCCCCCCCCAATGTGAAGACCCACGCTACGCCACTGTCTGGACTTCTTCTTTCCCTGCCAAATATGTGGGTAGTGAATTGTCACCCTGCATTTACAGTGCATTAGAAACGACCCGATGAAGGTGAGAGGATTAAAATGCAGGTGAAGGTGAAAGTGCGGTATAAACACGCTGTATAAGTACAGGCCTGGTCAAGACATGTGTTATTATTGACTTCATCAGTATGACACACAGCAATGCACCCTGGGAAGGCTGTAACACAATCCCCAGGGAATACTGTCTGTGTGATATTCCATTTCAATCATGATATCTCATGAAAGTGGATCATGTCTGTCTCTGTCCCAATGATGGTGGGTCCAGTCTGCTGCATGCAATTCTATACCCCAGACACACATGCCTTCTGGGAAAGAAATATAGGTTTGTATAATTCTATTTGGTCACAGCAGACTGCTTCTTTTCTGCATGCGCTCAACATGCTCATCTATCAGGGCACAGTTCTCAACCTCAGGGCCGTAGCAAGCGGGCAGCCGGGGATGCCATGGCCGCCCCACTTTTTGATAAATTTGTTATGTTTTTCTTTATATCTTTATTTCAATTTGGTCATATATTTGTATTTTGGCCGCCCCACATTTTATCATGGCCGCCCCACATTTTACAACCTTGCTACGGCCCTGCTCAACCTCCATTGGCTTCTACGTGCATAAAATGACCTTTGAGTGTGTTAGGTACAAAAACTCATTCCACAACTTAAGGTCATGTTTAAGCTCTATCATTGTCAAGTGAAGGTTTTGAACTTTGACACTGGAGATGAGATCATTTTGGCTCGTAATGATGTACGCTTACAGGAAAGCATAGAATAAATACATCAGTAAAGGAGGTTATCAGTAAACAAGGCTTAAATGAAAAAGGGAGATAAAATATTGTTAAGAACCATAAATGAAAGACAACAAGAAGTATAAATGATTTTTTTTCTTCCATTCAATCATTATGATCAGCTCCAGGGATCAGCTGAGTCAGTTGACAATGAGTGGCCCTCAAACCTTGAACCCCCACCCGTCCATACATGGACAATTACCACCCTTTCCCTTCTCAAATGAACGAGTGTCTTGGAAATGGTCCAGAATGCACACACAGCATATGATATGTGAGGTCAAATTTGGGCAAAAATGCTAAGCTTTGGAGAAAATCCCCCCTAAAAAACATTTTTTTTTTAAATTTTTAAAAACTAGATAGGCCTAAAAATATCTAGAATCATTTTTTTTTCACATTTTTTTAAAATTTTGAATAACTTCACCTTAAAATATTTGACATTTTTGTAATGATTTTTTTGGGCAAAATTCTGCATTTTTCAACCATATTTGGTGGTAATTTCTCAAAATTGGGCATGTCCCACTTGACTTTCTGTGGCCTCCCAATATCAGTAAGCCTACAATTAGAGGTTAATGACTGCGCATCAGTTGTTTTGAGGGTATTGTGAAATATCTAAACATTGTGCTTTGGAACCGAGGAATATCCCGAGGGGTGCAGCCCCAAGGGTTATTCCGAGGTCCAAAGCACAATGTTTAGATATTTCACAATACCCTCAAAATAACTGATGCAAAGTCATTAACCTCATTCATAACCGTTACTTTTCACTTTTTTAAATTCAATTTACGTCACACTTTCTTCTTTTAATTTGAAAACAGAACACAATTTTAACTTTATCTGTCGTTTTCCCTGTACAAAATCGAATAGCCCATTAAGGAAATACCGCTAGTGACCAATCACACTTGCACGCAATCATGCGATGTCCAAATACGGCGGCCAGCGTCCGTGTAAATTGTTCGAACGCGTAACACGTCACTTTACGCGGTCATTGTAGAGCGTACTTTTAGCTACGTCACAAGACACAGTCATTATACTTTTTCAATGACCTGCATTTGCGTCCGCGTATTTAAAAGTTATTATCTGTGATTGGATCGCACTTGCTGCGTAGGTTATGAATACATCATCAGTAGATGGTACAGTATGGTGCATCAGAATATGTTTTTCAGTAACTTGACAAATATTCTGAAATTTTAACTATTTTTTAAAGTGTCAAAATTTGCTATTAAAAGGTGTCAGAGTTTTTCATAGTAAGATGTCCCAACTTGAATGTTGAAGATATATACAGCATTAAAAAGTCACAAATTTTGACCATTCCCACTTCTTAATTGTAGCTTTGTTCAGAACATATAAACTGAGCGCCATTAATGTCACACATGGATTCACGACAGTGTTTTTTAGTTACGGAAAGCATACTTTTTGATCACCCTTGTATTATACACATTTTGACTAGAAGTTTGTCAGATCCAAACTGGGATATTCCATTTGAAATCCATACACCCCCTTAATACGGAAGACATGACCTTAATCTTCCACATAGGGAATGAAGACTTCAAATGGAGTAACCCATTCAGGTAACTCAATTTGAAATACATACTCCCCATATTCCCAGTGTGAAAGATTAAGGGCCGCATATTTCTTAAGGGGCGGGGCGTATGCATTTCAAATGTAACAGCCCATTATCATGCACCATAGCTCAAAACCTCTCCATCATGCAGTCAAAATTTCATGTTTCATCAACAGCCAATTAATTCAGCAATTTAATTTTAAATACACCCAGATTTCCGGAAGGAAATCCTCTGCAAAAAAAGAGCAGAAATCCCCTGTGTTTTTCCCTTAATGTTGGCACTGAGTTGATGCGCAGAAAAAGTCACCCTTTGCAATCGTTTTAATGGCAATCGATTTCATCTGAGACTTGTATTGTTACCAGATATCTATCTTTGTTTATGAAGTCAAACAGCCAGTTCGTACTTGATAATAAGAAACAAACTAAAAAAAAAAGACAACTATATTTCTTCCCAATGGTGAGGATTGTAAATTGAACTGAAATGGTCCATCTGATTTCCCACCGTGCTTGCACAATACCGCAGTGAGCGTCCGGAACAAGGCCTTCAATTGTATTAGACCCCCTACCCTAAGGCCCTGCTGTTTTCAGCGATTTCCCTGTAGTTTCAACAAAATCAAGTCTGATGCTAACTTGAAAGAAAATAGCAAAAACAGCTTTAAGAAAAAATGAACGAGGTATCAGAAACCCAACCAGGGGTTTTGATTAGTTTTGCTTGTATGTGGTCGCTCTTAATTGAGTGTCCAGGCCCCTGGAAGAAGACCGCTGATTAAATCCCCGCTTACAATTCGGGGACCCCTCCTGGTTTTTAGCATTGAAGCCTAACAACAAAGGTAAAGAAAGCAATGAAATTGCCTTGTGCCTCTTGTAAGCTTTTACGTCACTTGACTCGGTTTCACGCCAGTCACTTCTTCATCACGCTGGCTGTAGATGCTCCCATCAGGAGGTCAGACACGGTAGGACTAACCCACTGGCGGGTCTAGGGGAGTTAATTCGCCTGCAATCTTCTTCCTTCCCCCAAGTGTCCTTCTCATGTTGTTCTTCAACTCCCAGTTTAGGACATAAAACCTCATGCCAACATACAGCTAATATCCTCTCCCCCGCCTCATGCCAATTTCGTTGCGATGCAATTGGGGTTATATAAACAGCATACTCAAGACTAGACGCTTTGTTTTGTTAAAACCTCCCCGTCAGTTTTTGTAAAGCTCCCTAGCCCCTGCTCGTATTTCTCCATACTTCCCCTACTATATTGGATTGTGGTTGTCCCTGGTTACCCGTAGGTCCACTGTGGACACCTCCTAGTAGGAGGATGCATAGGTGGGCTTGGTTGCTTCAAACTTGGAATGCCAGGTTTCGTGGTAGTCACATTGTACATACCTGCAGCGTTCCTCACAGTGGGACTAACACAGGTGGTTACAGTAGAACAACGTAATTTTGCCAAATTTAATTTTGTAAACTGGTTTCAAATTCACTCAAAGTGTTATCTTAAAATGACGAAGGAAGCAATAAATTCAGTATCTAAATATTAACTTCTATATTTATGCAAAAAATATCATAACATTTCATTTAACGTTGTAAAGATTTTATCCTTTATTAGCGCAGTAAAACTAATTATTTTTTTAATTGCCATATCAAACAATCAGTAACTAATGATGTGAAAACAAAAACATTGTTAACAATAATTATTATTTAATTATTTATATCCATTCTATATAAATATGTTCATATATCTTTGGTAAATGTAAACACTGACTGCAAGTGAGTAATTTGCAACAAAAAAATACATATGTTAGAATATGAATTTTAAAATCATTATATAAATAAAAGAATCCTCTTATTATTTCACTGATAACTCCTCCAGTCTAATTCAAAAGAATGCCTTAATTTCTTTATCATCATGAATGCAATACATTCTAATTAGGTAAGATGGCTGGTTTCTACATTTGCGTTATCATTTCACATCTCTCACTCCCAGCAGGTGCCCTCCATGGTTGGCTCTACCCCTCGGCAGGTGTCTGCTCCCCTGCCCGGGGTCCCCTGGATAGAAAAAACTTCACAAACAACCCATGCGTAGATTGCTATTGGAAGACTCCCATCAAGCAGAAAACAACCTCAGAGGGTGGGAGGGAGGGCTTCACAGGCTGGCTAGAAGAAAGAATTTTCCCAAGGAAGACAGGAAGGTCATCTAAAATAAGGCTGCTGTTGCATGGTGTTACTTCTCTTATCCAACTTTGTGTAACAATTGCGCCCATTTTGATTTTCAGTCTAGATTATTCTATCATTTTTTATTTAATCATTAAAAATAAACCCAAAATTTATGTACATGCATCATGTGTATACACAACCCACAGGACATGCTTATTTCCTTGCATCACCTATTTATTTCATGATTTATTTAGTTCATTATTCATATATGTCATTGTTTAATTTGATATTCATTATTTTATTTATTTCTTCTTTCTCTCATTTCTTTTTTTTCTTTT